>NC_139942.1:32288873-32333873 GCF_963454915.1 Gymnoscopelus microlampas | reverse complement strand
CAGTGTGCAGCACAGTAAAATCCTCAGCGTTAATTCATCCAATTGTCACTCGGAGAGTTACAAACGAGTTAAACGAACACTCAGGATTTTTACAGCGTGCTATACGGTTTTAGGGAGACCTGCTGCATTATTCTGGCCCTTCCCACAATTAATGATCTGTGGCATAACACCCATTAACACTTTTCTAATGTGACACAAAAAATATGGTTAGTATTATCATTAAGGAAAATTATGATGGAGCCATGGAAAAATCCCATTAGCATGGCTGTCAGTGTTCCTGACATGAGGCTCGGAGAGTTGGGCTGGGTGTCACGGGAGCTGGCCGATATCTCCTCTTATTTTCATGGCATGTGTCTCTCCTGTTGTCATGGGCTGTCTGCCACATGGAGATGGCCCTCTGATTCACTGGCACCCGATTGATTCTCTCCCCTCGCTCCAAATGAAGTGATATATAGGCTAATACTTGGCTTATTTGTTTCTTTATCGTCCAGCTTGCCTGTAGTGTATACAGTATGCAAAAGTCTACAAAAGTAATCAAATTTGTACACTCTCAGAGTTCCAAACAAATGAATTAACAGAGGATTTTACCGTGTAAGTTTACATTCCTATGACACGACAGAATTCTCGATGCTACGCGCTACGTTATTGCTACGAGAGGGTTAATTTCTTCACAGCGTTCTGCTCCTGTCCTGTGTGTTGCTTATACCTTAACAGTACGCTGCGGTTATATGGGAGGATTACAAAATGTTACGCAACGTGATTAACATATAGCCCTCCCTTGCAAATTATTTATGACACTAATCACCAGTTCAAATAATGCTCATTATGAAAGTTATTCATGTGCGGTGTGTGTGTGTGTGTGTCCCACCCAACCCTCCCCCCCTCCCCCTTCCCCCGGCCCTAATTGAGGAGGGTTGACCTCCTGACCCGAGCTAAATTGAGTTGCGGTCCCCGTGGCGAGTGTCTCCTTGCCGGTCAGTCAGGGCGGATTACACAGCCATTGTGTTTGCCGCCGTATCGTCCGAACCGCCTTGTAACCAAGCAGATGAGTCACGCATATCCACGAACACACTCAGGGCTTGAGGGTCTGAGTAGGAGCTGCGAGATATAGCCATATACACACATTCATGCATACAGTATACAGGCACACACGCACACTTGTGTGCATGCACACAAGCACAAGCATGCACGCGCACACACACACACACATTCTTTTCACTCTCGACTAGACGACTACACAGTGAAGGATACACAGTGTTATCCACTTTAAGGGATATTTCACTTTCAAACATGTTTGTGGTCATTTTTTACGTCTACTCAGGCTTTTGTGAGCACCCCAGACAGTTTTTTTTAAGTTGCTTGATTCAGTATTTAGATATTTGATGTTCATTTTATCAGACACGCCCCCTTCCTATGATGATAGATTCATCAAAAACACCTGTCCTTGTTTCTGGTGACTCATACTGTCCTCCTAATAAGTGAGGGGGCCATGTTTTTTCGATTCCTTTTTTCTTTACTTTTTTTATTTTCTATTGTTGTATTTTCTTTTCATTTTCCCCAACAATTATTAAAAAATAATGAAAAAATGTATTGAAAAAACACAGTTTAACCACTTAACCCTACATACATCGGCTGTTTGAAAGTAGCCTATCTACATGCTCTACAGGCTCTTAGAACCATTTTTTTTAAAATAGTGGAATATTTTTAAGAACACAAATCTTGTATGGGGGTCCCTGCTGGTACAACATATTTTCAGATGGGTGCCCGCGACCAATTACATATTCATTTGGGGGTCCTTGACATGAAAAAGTGAGAACCACTACTTGCACTATACGGTATCACAGACACTACTTTATGTACATTGCAATACTGTATAACAGTTACTACACTCTGTGTACATTACAGTATGTATGTACTGTATAACAGGCACTGCGGTATGTGTATGTTGTATGTATATGTATGTTCATTACACTTTAATGTAGATACCGTACTGTATATTACAGTATGTACTAACAGGCACTGTTATGTACAGAGTACACTGTAATGTGCATAACATACTACTGTCTACATTAAACATTACAGTGCATTACAGTATGTATCCCAAAGAAAAAATGATGAATCACATTATCGTCTTACAATGACTTGATCTATAAACAACAGTTATGCTACATTTCTTCTTCTTCGTTGTTGTAAAAAGTTGAGCTCCGATCTGTGATTGCCTATAGGGCTGATGACGTGGCGGAAGTGCATCCCAGTTACACCACATTTGGTTACCTATCGAATTCAGTTTACGTCCCGCCGCGTCCTGCCAACTGCAATGAAGACAGGTCACGGAATCGGACGACTTAACACATGTGGTGTAACACCATACCATTCCAGGGGCTGTGCATTATTAAGGAATATGGCTTTATAATTAAGCTTCTGTGTGACGCTGTAGTATGATCAAGGAACTCTTTAAGACCGGGAACGCAACTGTGTGTCATTTTTAGATTTCGTTGGGCTATTCAAAAATAGCAGATATACAAGCTCATAGCGCGGCACCGAGTGCCGCGCTATGAGCTTGTAGATCTGCTATTTATGAAAAATCATGAAAAGCTGTGCAAATATTAGATTTTTTTTGTTTTTTTTGTAACTCAAATCTTTGCTTCTGGGGGTTCCTGGAACTAAATATATGTATGTGTATTGTATAACAGACTGTAGGTTATGTACATTACAGTATGTATTGTATAACAGACTGTAGGTTATGTACATTACAGTATGTATTGTATAACAGACTGTAGGTTATGTACATTACAGTATGTATTGTATAACAGACTGTAGGTTATGTACATTACAGTATGTATTGTAGAACATTCACTGCATTTGGTGATGGTCGTGTTTGTCCGTTGCATCTTGTTTTGTGTGAAATGAATTCATCCACAGAGTGATGAGGCTTGTCTTGGGGATTGCCAATCACAGCATAATGACATGTCACTGTGTGTGTGTGTGTGTGTGTGTGTGTGTGTGTGTGTGTGTGTGTGTGTGTGTGTGCGCGTGTGCGCGTGTGTGGATAGTATGTTAATTAGTGGCCTTTAAGACTACACAGTAAAGTCCTGAGTGTTTATTTAACTCTGAGCATGTAACAATGGCCCCTCGTGAGGCAATCTTTACACTTAAGAGTTAAACTAACTCTCAGGATTTTACTGTGTATGACACTTGTTTTGCGTTATTATTATAATTCCTGCTCCATTTTCTGAAAATCAAAGGAGCAGTGCCAATTTAGCCCCAAGTGTGTTCAGCATTGTATCAGCAAAACCTAGCAGCACAATTACAACATGTCACAGTCAGAGTGACACACACTTCCATGTCAAAAATTAATTAACTGATAGTGGTTGTGTTGAACTGAAATGTATTCACCTTTGGTTACATTCATTACGGTGTGATTAAGAGCTCTACACTATATTGATTAAAACATTTACTCATTAACACACCAAAAAAAAATCTCATTATGCTGAGATTGTGAATGAAATGGCTGGCCTCTATGAAATATATCAAGGGCTTTGTCCTTACATGACAGCTGACCTCCTCCGACCAGTGTCTGCCTGCTTAGCAATCTATTAATGACCATGCTGTGAGTTTGCGAATAGGGGAGAATTTGAAACTAGAGTGAAAATTGCTCAGTTTGAATGGCAAAAACTTTTAATATGGTCGCAGTGGCGACAAACCGCAGTTAACGTGTAAGTTCTGATGGCATTGTAAAATGGAAATTTTCTGCCTCAACTCCCTTATCTTGCCAGCAGGGACGATAATCAAAACACAAACTCCAGCTCCCTACACCAATCTCTGATAGAACCATGGGAGATTTATTAGGACCCCCCCCCCCCACACACACCGCATCCTTGCCCATTTAAATGATCCCGGATGCAAAGGCGCTCAACAGCGCCGGAGAAACTCATTAAACTCTCAGGGTGTCAGTCACTGAAGGGTGATTTATACTTAGTTGTGTGCCGGTGTCTTGCGCTGGAAAATAGCAGATCTACAAAGCTCATAATAAGGTTGTGTGCGACGCGTTGTGAGCTTGTAGATCTGCCATTTTTTGGTGGCATGACACGGCGCACAGCCATGTATAAAAGAGCCATAAGACCCCCCTCGACAAGACAAGGTCTCTGTGTTGACTGGGTATACAGTCTGCCTTGCTGGATCTGTGGGACATTCCTCCACTGTGTCCCAACTACTATACCTCTCTTCCGTCGCTGTTAACGGACTCTGCTAATTAATTGGCAGGCTTATGGCTATGTATTTAGCATAATATTCAATAGGAATATCACTCAGAAAATTATAACAATTTGTGGTGTTTCAGAAGGTTTCTTTTGGTCCCTGGGGGAAAAAAAGGGTATTTTCTATGTTAACCACTGAAGCGCTATATAGTTACATACGGTGAAAAGCTAAAATATCAGATCTACAAGCTCTCTACGTTTGTAGACTTGATATTTTCACTCTCTTTAACATCTTGTGAATTGTTGACCACGTTGGAAAATGTTCACGACGCAAACCGGGACGCCAGGTTTGAAAGTGGTTTAAAGGAATATACCCTCTCTCTTGTAGGTCATCTTGAAAAGTGCTTTTTTATGGGGATTCCTTTAACACATGACTGGCGTTCAGTGCTGTTGGCCGGTCAAGGCCTGACAATGAAACATGGTCGCTCTGTCTTTTTGCCGTCTTCACACGAAAAAGCTGCCCGACACTTTTCCTCTTCATTTCTCACTGAGGTCTGACACCCTGCTCGACATTGACTCAGGCTCCCCTGAGGGAAAGGCTCCTGCCACCGTAGGATCCAGCCTTAATTATGCAAAGTACAGGAGACTTTGTGCGATTTTTTAAAAGTGCGCCAGTTTTCTGCTTTGGCAGTCACTGCCACGCTCCCCTACTGGGAGGTCCTGTCAGACTCCCCCCCTTCCTTCTTTGCTCGGGAAAATGAAAGGCTAGATAGAAAAAGGCATTTTCAACTGCAGGGGTGAGATGTAGAGAGGCGTAGGAACTGACGACGGTGAGACCCCTCGTTTTACATTGAGCAGGTGGGGAGACTCTTTTGTTCTCTTCTCGCTGTTCAAATCCATTTAGTTGTACTTGACGTGTCACAAGGAACTTTCAACCAGCTAAAAAAAAAGGTTCCCATCTCTTTTCAAACATACCAAGTCCTGTTTGGCAAGGCTAGTGCTGCTGCCGTCACAAAAGTGATTCGGGTGCCATCGGCCTAATGGCAGGGTCTCTCAGTGATGCTGTCATTATTTTTGACAATTGTAGAGTTAAAAAACTGTCCGCAAACTATTAACCCATTTAGACCAGGAACGCATCTGTGTCACTTTTTGATTTGAGCTAAAAGGCATTATTTTACACTTTGGCTATTCAAAAATAGCAGATATACAAGCTCGTAGCGCGGCACCGAGTGCCGCGCTACGAGCTTGTATATCTGCTATTTATGAAAAATCGTGAACATGTGGGCAAATCTTTTAATCAATCTTTTTTAAAGCAAACTATTGTAACTCAAATCTTTGCTTCTGGGGGTCCCTGGAACAAAATATTTTGAGATGGGGGTCCCCGGCCAAATTCATATCATTTTGGGGGTCCTTGACATGAAAAAGTTTGAAAACCACTGATATAGAAATAATCCTAAACTATGATAGTTTAGGATTTAGAAGACATTTTGCAGAATCGGAACCTCAGGCCTCAATGGGTTAAAGGCATAAACTATTTCAAATTTATAAATGAAAAATGCTTATGGGATACGTGTGTCTAGTCCTTCATTTCGCGTTTGCCTTTTTTTTTGCATGGCTTATTCAGGTATACTTGATGTTGTACACGTGTATGATGTAGTGCAGCTACCCACTATGCTTCTCTCTGCAGCAGAGTCAGCAAGGTGTTTTTCACTGGGTCACTGTTGACGTTGGGAGGGTAGCGTTTCATGGGAGACGTTCATAATTCATCACGTCATTACCCAGTCCAATATGTTATTTACATGGGTGGCTGTTTGCTTTGTTGCCAAAAAAAAAAATCCCCCTCCTCATACATATGAAAGGCTTTCATGGATTCCCAAACCACGGGTTTGAACTGTCGAAAGCTGTTGAAATCTCCCGGAGTTTCCATACGAGAAAAAAATCTCAATAGTAAATATTTTTTATTTTAACCCATTAAGACCTGAGGCGATTCTTTCAAACAATCTAAATCATAAATTTTTTTGGGAAAAAAAAAAAATGTTTTCAAGATTTTTCAAAAATAGCAGATCTACAAGCTCATAGCGCGGCACTCGGTGCCGCGCTATGAGCTTGTATATCTGCAATTTTTGAATAGCCAAAGACATCTAAAGTGACACAGAAGCGTTCCAGGTATCAATGGGTTAAGGAGGAAAAGCTTCAAAAGTGTCTAAACTTGTTTTTTTTTTCCGCTGTTAACCGTTTCTTCCCTCTCTCTTTTTCTTCCCTCGTTTTCTGGCAGTAGAAGACAATGTGACAGAAGACCAGCACAGTCCTGGGCAGACTGCCATTCCGAGCGGTAATGCTCCATTTCATATTTCATCATTTTGGGCTGGAAAAGTGGTGTGTGTGTGTGTGTGTGTGCGTCTGTGTGTGTGTGTGTCCATTTGCCAGTGTGTGCCTGTGTTTTGTTTTTTTGTGTCTCTCTCTGTGAAACCTGAGTTCACATCACTGTGTCCAGAATGAAATGAAATGTGTTCTGCTCGTGTGTTGCTTTCCCTTTGTGCTTTCGCTCGACTCTGTTGTGCATGTGTGTGTGTGTGTGTGTGTGTGTGTGTGTGTGTGTGTGTGTGTGTGTGTGTGTGTGTGTGTGTGTGTGTGTGTGTGTGTGTGTGTGTGTGTGTGTGTGTGTGTGTGTGTGTGTGTGTGTGCGTGCGTGCGTGCGTGCGCGCGCGCGCGCGCGCGCGCGCGCTCAAAAGGAAATACAGAGCTGTGTAGATCATTATGCTTGCCCTTTGTGTGTGTATTAGTAAGTCCACAAAAGTTTGTTGTGTTCCTACATGCATGCATGATTGTGCACACACACACACACACACACACACACACACACACACACACACACACACACACACACACACACACACAAGCGCGCATGTATACCTGTACATATACGCATGTGTGCATATGCAGGTGTGCAGAAGTCTGCCTCGGTGCGTACAACGTGTGCGCATGTGTCCTGTCCTGTGTGTTTAGGTGTGTGTGTGTGTGTGTGTGTGTGTGTGTGTGTGTGTGTGTGTGTCTTTGTTTCCCGGGCCCTCTGTATATGATGTAGAATAGAGCTGGCCAGATGAATGTGTCCTGTCTCCTCTCGTGCCATTCACGGTGGCCCTCCAGGAACAGAGCGGTAATTCAGGTCAGGCTTGCAGAAAAGCCCCCTATGAATGAGTCCTGGTCCTGACGCACCACGCCGTATAGTTTCATTTCATTTGTCTCTGGTAAAGGTTAAGTCTCATGCGTGGTTATTTTAAACCCGATATGGATGGCTTTGCCCAGCAGGCTGGGGACCCTGGGTACTCTCGTGTCTGCCACGATAGTCCGGCTTTTTTACCCAAAGCGCTTTTAGCCCCGTCAAAGAGAGATTTCTATGCAAAAAAGAGAAAAAAAAAGAAAACAAGGGCTGCATAACCACTTATACAGTACCTATATACTTTGTCATATAATGAATAGCCAAAAATAGCAGATCTACCAGCTCACAATCCATTGCATCGAAACACGTGAGCTTGTAGATTTGCTATTTTCCGTTTTTTATTTTAAACTATTTTTGACAATTTTTGCAATTTTCACTGAGATAATGTCATGCCCAAAATAGAGTTACAGGTTTTTCTCAATCACTGTGCTCATTATATTAATTTGTTTGCATTACCCGCTGTCCTCTCCTCAACCCTTGCAGTTTAGAGCTGGTCAGGTTTCTATGCTAAGATTCTTGCACTCAAGTGGCCCAATGCCTCTGGTGTCTCTCTCTCAGTTCGGGGGCACGTACAGTACTATAAAATGCTCTTGGCGTTGCTTGATTTGAGTCTAGCTCTGTTCCTTTGTTGCATGCAACTCATTCTTCCCTTTTATAATAATGTTTTCATCCAATCAAGCGGGGAAAAAAAATACCACCCAAAAATATAATCATTCCTGGGAAGACAAAGCACGCCCCATGGCCTGCGGCTGCATTCGTTCATTCGTATTGATAGGTATTGGCGTGGGGGTGTTGGAGGGAGGTGGGTGGGGTGGAGGGGGGGGTGGCTGGCTCCTTGGCGCCGGTAACCCCAGCTGAGGGGTATGAAGGACTGGGCAGAAGAGGCACAGACATTGCCGGGGAGACCTCCTGTCATCCAGAGCCAAAGCAGAGCTAATGAGTGTGCCTGATTACAGCGACCCCCTCAGACACATGCCTCTCTCCCTTCTTCTTCTCCCTCATCCCCTCCGCCACCTTCCATCTCCAGAGTGGAGGGTAGTAGACAGCCGCCACATGATCGATGTCTGCCTGTGGAGAAATCAAGAGGGCGCACAAATTAATTTCTCACTTTCCTCATTTGACTTCGTCTGACTGATTTATTTTTTAAACCCCCCCCATCCTCAAAGATGCTGCTTGACGAATGAATGGTCGATGTGATCGGTGAGCAGTTTGTTTGCGGGGGGGCAAAAGTTTTGGAGATTTTTGCTCACCTTCCAAAAATGTCACTCTCAGGCCCGCCTTTCAATCGGAAAACAGTAATCCAGTCAGTGGTTAAAATGCTGGCCGGAATTAGCTGCTTTAATGTGAAGTGAGAAGAAATGAGAAATAATTAAATAAAGCTCACCTGCTTTTCATGCGTTTAGCCCTTTGATTGACACGGCTACAATAGCCATTAGGCTCCTGACAAACTCCAGGCTTAACCCGTTTAGACCTGCAGGTTCCGATTCTACAACATGTCTTCTAAATCCTAACAGTTTTCTGAACAACTTATGTTGCTATAATAATATATCAGTGGTGCTCAAACTTTTTCATGTCAAGGACCCCCAAAATTATATGCATTTGGCCGCCGACCCCCATCTCAAAATATTTTGTTCCAGGGACCCCCAGAAGCAAAGATTTGAGTCAAAAATCTTTCCTTTAAAAAATATATATATATTCAAATATTTGCGCAAATGTTCAAGATTTTTCAAAAATAGCAGATCTACAAGCTCATAGTGCGGCACTCGGTGCCGCGCTATGAGCTTGTAGATCTGCTATTTTTGAATAGCCAAAGTATAAAATATGCATTTAAGTGGTTACACGGACGCGTTCCCGGTTCGAAGGGGTTAATCAGACATGGTTGTTGAGAGCTGCCTCGTAAGTAGACCCCCAGTCGTGTCATTCTGTTTGTCTGCAGGTCCTGCATCCCCTATTTTCCTTCATTCACGTTTGATACGTCAGGCTAAAAAGGAAGAAATGCTAACAAAAGAGGCCGCGTGAAAGACAGACAGTATTGTACTTAGTGTAGAGAGGGGCAGGAACAGTGTGATATCTGAGATTTAATGAGGCAGTGCGCTTTTTTTACCCGGAGAGTGTCGAGCAGGCTTAAGATCTCGCAGCTTGGCTTTACCACTGTGCTTGCCTGTGTGTAATTATAACCACATGCTCCTTGCTCTTTCTACTCTCTTTTTGTATATATATACGTTCCTCTCTTTGCCTCTTCTTTTTCTCTCTTCCTTTCTTCTCTCTCTATTGTTTTTCTTTTTGCCGCTGGGTCTGTTTTTTGGGGGTCTGTTTTTGCGGAAGCGTGCGTGTGTGTCAGCTCCGTCTTAACCCATTAAGACCTGGAACTGTGTCATTTTTAGATTTGAGCAAAAAAGCATTATTTTACACTTTGGGCTATTCAAAAATAGCAGATATACAAGCTCGTAGCGCGGCACCGAGTGCCGCGCTACGAGCTTGTAGATCTGCTATTTTTGAAAATTCGTGAAAATGTGTGCAAATCTTTGAATATACATATTTTTAAAGCGAACATTTTTAACTCAAATCTTTGCTTCTGGGGGTCCCTGGAACCAACATATTTTGATGGGGGTCCGCGGCCAAAAACATATAATGTTGGGGGGTCCTTGACATGAAAAAGATTGAGCACCACTGATATAGAAACATACGTTTTTCAGAAAACTGTTGAGATTTAGGAGACATGTAGAATCGGCTTCAGGTCTCAATGGGTTAAGTGGAGTGGACTGAGGCGATTGGAAGTGTTTTGGAGAGATCTGAAGGGGGTTGTCTGGATATTGGCGAGGTGGCATAGCTGTTAGCATGGTGCGTAGAGAACAGTGCGGCGTGTCTGAGCTGAGGCTGGGGCTCTGGCTCTGGCTGAGGCAGCCCACAGATCAATGCACTGCAGGGCTCACTACAGCATGGAAGAGGCGGAGGAAACAGGGACTCTTTTCACTCCCAACACTTCAGAAAATCGTATTCTCTATTATTAATTTCCTTTGTTGTCTTACCTGCACTAATGGCGTGGCAAGGCGCTTTCGTTCAATATTATCCCTCTCTGTGAGAGAGCGAAAGAGACGGAGGCAGGAAGGAGAGAGAGGAAGAGACGAGAAAGGCAGACAAGAGAGTGCATTTGATACGTTGATATCATGTCTCTCGTTCAGTCGCTTTGATTTCCTTTTTCGTCCTTTATCCTTTTTTTGGTACAAAGGTTTGAGTGGCGAATTGAAGCCATCTGTGATGGTACCTGTGATGTTATGTTATGGTGCAACAAACCCTCATGGTAGTGCTGCAAACCCATGTGTTGTTTGTGTATTGTTTGGTGTTCCACCTTCCTGTAATTGTTTGGCATATTCTCTCTCTGTTTGTACTGCTCCGTCGTACTCTCAGCATGCATCGTGCAATTTTCATGAATGTACTGTTGATTCGTGGCACATAAACTGAGACGATAACAAACATGCAGACTTAACCCATTAAGATCTGAGCCGATTCTTAAAAAAAATCAAAATCATAACAGTTTTTGGAAAAAAATCTAATTAAAAAAAAAAAAGATTTTTCAAAAATAGCAGATCTACAAGCTCATAGCGCGGCACTCGGTGCCGCGCTATGAGCTTGTATATCTGCTATTTTTGAATAGCCAAAGACATCTAAAGTGACACAGATGCGTTCCAGGTATCAATGGGTTAATGCATGTAGTGTAAAGTGTTCGGTGTTCACCGTGGCTTCATTTTCGTCATCTATTTTGCCCTCCACAAATAACCATTTGTCTTTAAAAGGTATAAAAATGGGTTTGTAACTATACTCCCTTAACGCCGAATCGGTGTGACTTAAATAAAAATTTCGCTAACAAACCATATGACTAACGAGTCCCTCTCTTTCTCGAAATGCAAATGTGCGACGACTGTTAACAGCCTGGCAAACGTCAAGCTCACACAAGCCTCATCGCCGGATCGTGACATTCTTTAATGATGGGGGGGGGGGATCAGTGGATGTGACGGGCTAAGTGGCGAGCCCCACATCCCATCCACACACAGCATAGAGGATACACTCGGAGGCACACGTGGTATTAGGATGTAGTGTGACCTATATATGAGCGGGTGTTCGGCGCAAAAGTTTTAGATTTTTAAATAATGAGGCGCCGGCAACCGTGTGAAGGTTATTCAATCTTAATGTCCTCCTATTTCTGACAGCCTCCCTCACTCTGATAAAGGAGAGCGCACACCTTTGATCAGGCCCGCCGACATGTGTCGACAGAAGCTGCTCGCTGGTTAAAATAAATTCTTAATTTGAACGTGGGGGAGGGAGGGCGGGCGGGGGGGGGGGGGGGGGGGGGGTTCGCCAGGGAGGGGGCATCATATGATCAAGATCTCTGGGAAACAGTGGGGGAAATGGAGGAGATGGGTGAAACGGGTAATGATGTATTTTCATTGCACATAGTAAAGGCACGCGGGGTTGAGCCTCGTTGGATCCCAGATACAGTATATGTCTTAAGGGCAAGAGAGAGCGTAGCCCTCTGTGATTTCAGACCTAAGTCTTCACCCTCTGTGTATTGGGGCTGGATTTGAATGTATGTAAGTTATAAATGACTGAAATGAACCAGGGATGCTTAAAAAAAAGCAAAAAAGACACACTTTCTTACACTTAATTTACAACTTTCCATGTACCAATTTAGTTTTTTTTTAAGTCAGTCGTCACTGAGTCGTCTTTTCTTGGTCGACACCTCTTGTAGCTCTGTTGTCGTTACAGCATGTGTCTACTGAAGGAATGCTGCAGGGTACTAAGTAGGGGTGTGCCGATATATCGCGATACGTTTTCTTTTTTTTTACATTAATAATAATCAGGCATGCAAACAGCCCCGAGGTGAAAAGGGTGACAACAAGTTGGGTTTTTTCGGGTCAGGTGTCACACTATTGCCCTATTTGGATTCAAAACGGCTATTGTAGCTGAAAAGCTACAAGTTTGCATGTCTGAATAATGCAAAAACAGAATTATTTGTTTGCACATTTGCTTTTTTTCTCCCCCATATATTTTCATAATAAAAAAGTGCGTATCGTATCGTATCGAAATCGTATCGAAGTTGTGAGCCCAATATCGTATCGTATCGTTTCGTGAAATTAGTGTATCGGCACACCCCTAGCATATTTTGGAATGCCACAACACGTTGTCAGAAATTATATTTATTAACAATAAAATACATAAATAAATACATTTCCGGTGCCTACTTGATATCGGCAAGAGTGTCGGGGGCAGACACTCGCGAATGCTAGTATTTAATAATGTCGAGAGAAGTTGTCAAAATCACATTTATGTGGAATGGTTGGTTATTGTGAAAAACATACCAGTGAAACATTAAATCAAGAATAACCTTTGTTTAATGAAAAAAGTTACATAGTATGACTTTAACTTTCACGTCCCTTTTCCCTTGTGCTTGGTTATCACGTGAACATTATTATTATTATTATTATTATAAAAAATTACACCCAGTGTGAAGAGAGTGGTGCCTTTGAATTAGTGTAACTGGTTGCATCCATAGACTGTAAAAAAGGAATGGACAAAGCCACTCCCCTGCTTTCTACAGAACGAAAATGAAGCCGATAGTTCAGGAACGTGCATTCCTCCATCGTTAATATATACAGTTGGCCACGCCGGAACTCAAACGCTATTGGTTGAGACCAGACACGTGACCAGCGAACCGGAAAACAACCCCCAAAAATGCTATTGGTTGGGTAGCTTGTCAATCAAGAGCAGGGCGGGGAATGAATGCTATTGGTTGTGTAGGTTGTCAATCAAATCATCCCGCCCCTCCTGGAGCATAGCCTACTTTATCGTCAATTTTAGAATAAATGGGACCATAATTTAGCAAAACGCATATCATGATGATTGAAAGGAGACTTTAAACTAGCGACTGGAAGCATATAGAATTTATGACAATTTTTATTACGGTAAGAAAATCTAGTCTAAAGTTTGTCAAAAACCCATTCACTTGCGTTAAAATAAATTCTTTCTGACACTGCAGGTCGGCGCAGGGTAAAACAGTGCCTCACTCTGGCCATTCATAAGCTTCCGTGTTGGCCTCATCGTAAATATCCAAGCCTTGCCCCTTGGTTGCATCCTTGTGTTGCAATCAGCTGCAGCTGTTGAGGCCGTGCTCAAACATACGGACGGACGGACGGACGGACACACACACACACGGTCAAATGTAGGAGTGGTTGGCACCACTCAAAAACATATATCTTTACATCTTTTTAAAGGGGGTGTAAGCCAATGTTTCCATTGGGCTTAACATTGTGGTTAAGCTGAGTGTTCTCTCCATAATGAACGTTTAACATGGACGTTGTGAGCTTTTCAGCTTTGCCAGGCTGTTCTCTTCGTCTCTCTCTGTGTCTCCGTTCTCTCATCGTCCTTCCTCCTCCTCTCTCTCCATGGTCAACGTCCCCACTGGTCTCGGTGTGGGGCCATGCAGACAGTGGGGGGGGGGGGACGTGGGCAGGCTGCTCTGCTGGGGACCAGGGGGTCCCTGGTGGGGCTGTGAGAGCAGAGAGGAGAACATCAATTAAAACGTTATAAATATTTAACCCATTCAGACCGGGAATGCATCTGTGTCATTTTTTAGATTCGAGCTAAAAAAAGCATTATTTTACACTTTCGGCTATTCAAAAATAGCAGATCTACAATGTGTGCAAATCTTTTGAATATATATATTTTTAAAGCGAACATTTTTAACTCAAATCTTTGCTTCTGGGGGGGTCCCTGGAACAACATATTTTGAGATGGGGGTCCGCGGCCAAATACATATAATTTTTTTGAGGGTCCTTGGCATGAAAAAGATGGAGCACCACTGATATAGAAACATAGGTTTATCAGAAAACTGTTGGGATTTAGAAGACATTTTGCAGAATCGGAACCTCAGGCCTCAATGGGTTAAGGGCAGAAATATTCAATAATATAAAGGTGGGGGGTCAAGATGAAAGTTGTGGTATGATAAATGTCACCCGGCGCCATAAGAGACAGGAGCCTGGATGATGGATGGATGCCGACTCAGACAGATATTAGACAGCGGTAAAAGATGTCAATCACGTTCGCACTTTTCCCAGCCTCTTTGCATGTAATATCAATCAGCTTTTATCCATCTAAAGATGATTTATCTTAAGAAAAATTATGCACTCAGATCTTTATTAAATTCCCTCGTAAATAATTAAATTTCCTTAATATACCCATCTGGATGAGCATCAGTGTGTAACCTAGCTCATAATTTCCTCATCAGAATATGGATTGGTGGTCAATATAGTTCCCATCAGAGAGACCTATACCTAACTTAGATTTTTATGAACCAGAATGAAACACTGCTGAAATCTTTTTTTTTTTTTCCAACATGTGACCCAACCCCCTTCCCCTCCATATTCTGTGTGTGATTGTCAGCCATCCTAACCCATCAAGACCTGAAGCCGATTCTACAAATCCCAGCAGTATTCTGAAAAAAACGCATGTTTCTATATCAGTGGTTCTCAAACTTTTTCATGTCAAGGACCCCCAAAATTATATCTATTTGGCCGCGGACCCCCATCTCAAAATATTCTGTTCCAGGCAGGGACCCCCAGAAAAAAAGATTTGAGTTAAAAAATGTTCGCTTTAAAACAATACATATTCAAAGATTTGCACGCATTTTCACGATTTAAAAAAAATAGCAGATCTACAAGCTCGTAGCGCGGCACGAGTGCCGCGCTATGAGCTTGTATATCTGCTATTTTTGAATAGCCAAAGTGTAAAATAATGCTTTTTTAAGTGACACAGACGCGTTCCCGGTCTTAATGGGCTAAGCATGGTGGTATTGATCTGCTGTCCAGCCTGTAGAGACTGGTAGCCGAGGATGTCCTGATCTGATGGATTACTGTATGAGGCCCAGAGGCACAGGAACCTCAGTATTGACGTGGACTCTTTAATCCCAGGGTTGGACGTGACCTTCCCTTGTCAAGCCCACCCGACTACCCACCCCCCCCACACACACCCCCCAAACGCGCAAGCAGTTTACTCTTCCAGCACCAGAAACACTGGTGCATGGGCGGTTGAGAGCACTGTCTTGTCTTAAGAACCACTGGACACAGCAGCTTGAACTTGGCGGTGTTGTCGAGAGAAAAGAAGGGAGTGGAAGTTCAAACTGAAAAATAAGTATAGCCTATGTCTTGGGTTCGTTCGGGCACATCTTATTTATTATTTAAGTTGTTATGTGTCCTGTGTTTTGTCACAGTAAAACCTCCCAGCAAATGTGTAGGTATAAGGTATACCTTCCAGCCAAATGTTAAAACCATTAACATCATCAAACCTTGGTGCACGAAAGCTTTTTTTTTTCCCTCGTAAAGAGTTTCAAATGTCACTAATGCCAATAAATCATCTCTTTTTTTTGCAACGGTAAGCCGAAATATTATGCAAATAGATGACGTATATAAAAGGCCACTGTAAAACACACCGACGTCTTCTTGACCACCAGCTGCTCGAGACGAGAGGAAGCCTGTGAAAATACACGAAGCTTTTCACGGTATTTCAAAGCACATTGTGTGAAGTCTCTGTCTGCACGTTGCGGATGAATCATACTGTAAGTCTATATCGTGTGGCTTCTGGCCTCCTAGTCAAAAAGCGTCCCCCGTCCACCCCCACCCCCACCCCCACCCCCACCCGCCCCAGAGCAAGAGAGAGAGGGCCTGCATCTGTGAGGATTGGGTTGGGGATTTTCATTTTCTTGAAACACCTTCTGTTCTGTTCTGCATGGGTCCCACAGGGGACCACAGTGCTGATATTTTTAGAGGGCATGTTCCGAGAGCCTCCTCCGTCGCCAAGAGGGAAGGACAATGGAGGGTGTGATGTTACATCAATACTTGGCGCGGGAGTGGGGGGGAAAGTGAAGGAAAAAATCCTGGGTGGCCTTGATGAGTTCTGGAATGCCTCCTCCTCCTCCTCGAGGAGTTCCGCAGCTCCTCTGTAAGAGCACCCTACAGGAGGAGGAGGACTTTAACCTTTTAAGACCTGTGGGCGATTCTTTAAAAAAATCTAAATCCAAAACAGTTTTTCAAAAAGAATGTAAAAAAAAATGTTTTCACGATTTTTCAAAAATAGCAGATCTACAAGCTCGTAGCGCGGCACTCGGTGCCGCGCTACGAGCTTGTATATCTGCTATTTTTGAATAGCTAAAGAATTCTAAAGTGACACAGATGCGTTCCAGGTCTAAATGGGTTAAAATGGCCGCCCCGTGTATACATACGCGGGCCCGGGCTCCTTTGGCAGACTCTGCCACGCACTGGTGGTGCAGCAGCTCCCTCCGTGTCCTTAGGCAGTGTTAACCGTGTGCTAGGCAAAAAAAAAAAGAAAACGCAGGCCTCCTAATGTTCCCCTCCAGAGTTTTGGGACATGCTGAGGAACACTCGCAGCAGCGGGGCTCAAAATGGCTGCCGGTGAAGTACAGGGCCTCCTCTCCCCCACCCACAAAGCTTTGGGAGCTAAACTAGTGGGGCATGATTGTTTGATTGTGAGTATGGCTTTGTAATCAGTCTTATTGTACTGAAGTGTGATGGTCACAGCAGGGGAGAGAGAGGGGGCTGCAGGCCATGCTGCCTAATTACAATATGCTGATGCTAGCTCTGCACACAATTTCCTATTCCTCTGAATCAAGATGCTTAAGGTGTGCCGCGCTAACGAAGAACGCAGGTTTGTTTTGGCCGTCGTTATGTCACCTGCTGCCTCATAACGCAGACCTCTCTATCCCTGTCGGGGCTGGTAGTTTGTAACCTAATGCCTATAGTGCTGGTTCAAGGTAGTCCATTCGCCAACCTCCTGGCACTGCTACAGCACAAAGCCAACAAGAGACAAAACTGCAGATGGATTGAAGAATATTGATGTGCGCGACCCGCGGCTGCCTGCGAGCAAGGCTGAATAATTCAGAGAAAGTGTGTCGTGACAACAGTCTTAACACACCAATCTCGGGTTTTGTGTGTGTTACTGTGCTATGCTTTTTTACACCCCATAGTAGCTACTGGCCTCAATGTCTGTCTACATTATATGGCTGGGGCTTTCCCCTTTGTCGGACACCGACTGATGCAATTCAGCACTCCGGTGGAATTTCATATTTCTTTTAGTCCAAACCAAAGAGCTGCAATCCTGGATTTATTAACTACAAATATTCCCATCAGTCTAGTTTCATATACTGAAGTTTTGCTTTGGTGCAGCAGGGCAAACACAACTTAAAACCCTTTCTAATAACAGAGGTGTGTGTTTATGTGTGTGCGTGTGCGTGTGCGTGTGCGTGCGTGCATGCATGTGTGTGTGTGTGTGTGTGTGTGTGTGTGTGTGTGTGTGTGTGTGTGTTCCTTTTTGTGCGTGCCATTGGGTGTGAGGTCTCGCAGCATGTGCATGTGCATCGCTTCACCTGCCCACTAGTTCTGTTATCCCATTGAGGCCTGAGGCGATTCTTAAAAATGTTAAAAGTTTTCTAAATCCTAACAGTTTTTTGACAAAAAAATTAAGATTCTTCAAAAAATAGCAGATCTACAAGCTCATAGCGCGGCACTCGGTGCCGCGCTATGAGCTTGTATATCTGCTATTTTTTGAATAGCCCAAAGAAATCTAAAGTGACACAGACGCGTTCCAGGTCTCAACGGGTTATGGCGAGTGAGTGGTTTTGAGTTACAGAAGCTCAAATTGAACCTGCATTTTTATTACAGCCTTTTATTATTGTTTTTATTAAATCCGCAGTCTAGAAATCCATTTTATTGTCACCCAGAGGGGAAACTATAGTGCCTCCTCGCCATGCAGGGGGGGGGTGAGTGACCCGCCGCCCCGTCTGACTATTGTGTGGCACTGTCATTTCCTCCTTGTTGGTCTTCGAACAGATCCAGAGTGCGCCCTCGAGAGGGCGGCGGAGGATGGTGGTGGTGAGGAGGCCGGGCGACGTCTGAGGAGGAAGAGGCTGCTCTCGCCAGAGGAGGAGAGGGAGGAGGAGGGAGAGGAGGAGGAGGACGACGAGCCGGCGCTGCACAGCTGCGACAGCTGCCGGCAGGTGTTCGAGTCGCTGAGCGATCTCACCGAACACAAGATTAATCAATGCCAGCTGACAGGTAAACAACGCTCAGCCCACCGAGCCTTCTTTCCCCTCACACACTACTCTCTCTGCCACTCGGGCTCTTGCAACTCTCACTCCCCACTCCCACTCAATTCCTTTCACTAGAGAATATGCCGCGTGCTACCGCACGCTGGGTGCTCCACGCCGAGGGAAAGCACCCGAACACCAGACTAGACTACCAATGACCTTGGTCGGTTTCCAACGGTTTACACGCACTCGCACGCAACGCACGCACGCAGCTCTCGTACGTCACGCGGATACTGTACGTGCGTGCGTGCGTACGCCTACACAACCTGCATCCCCTCCTTATGGTCTCTCGCTGTGTCAAAGCGGCTCCCACACTTTGTGTATGTAGATGTGTCCTTATGTCTCTGCGCCGCCTTATGCTTCGGTTAAAAGCGAGTTTTGTTTAACACCTGTTTTATTTTTGGCTAGTCTCTCGAGAGACAGACTGTTGTCTCACACGGTTTTCAAATGCTGCCGCCCTAACAGACTGTTCAACGTGTAACGAACGGAAGTGCTGAAAATGCACAGATTGTAAGGCGGATGTCTGCACCCCCCCCGACTTCCGTTTCACCTTTGCAGTCGGGTGAATAAGTCTTACTGTATATCAAATGTGTCAAATCATACATTATCTATAGCTTGCTGCTTAGCAGAAATGGAAATTGTAAAATACATTTTAAAGATATTAAAAAATATATTTTCGTGGACGGAAATGACAAACAGATGACAGCTTCCTGTGTGTGGCTGTCAGGGGTCATAGTTACAGACTAGTTAGAGACTATGTTGCATTCAAAGACTGTGCAATAGTTGTCTGGCTCAGACACTACTATTTGGGCATGCCATTTGAGGTATAAATTGCCCAGAAAAGTGACAGAAATTGCAAAAATAGCAGCTCTACTAGTTCACAAAGCATCGCGATGTGACGCATTGTGAGCTTGTAAATTGGCTATTTCTACTAGACGTCGTATGATGAAGTATATAAGGCTTAAAGGGATAGTTCACCTGATAGTTCAGGGATAGTTGCCGCATTCCTAAGCCAATAATTTGATGACCAGCGGACCGGTAGGCAGCGGTTCCGGTAGGAGACACAAAGGAGACTCTTTGTGTCTCCTACCGGAACCGCTGCCGGTCATCAAATTATTGTCTTAGGAATGCGACAAAAACTAAAAAAATCCATTAATTCAAGTCTCCATGGGGTGACTAATCAATAGAAAAAAAGTCATTTTGGGGGTGAACTGTCCCTTTAAGTGGTTAAGCGTGTGGTCAGGTACTAGTCCCACCAGGAAGTGCTGCAGTGCACCACACACTCCACCGGGGGGAATGGCACTGATCTCCTGGGGAAGGCCGTCCTCCAGTAGCAGGCAGGGATGCTAGGCTAGCTAACTGCTAATAACCGTGAGTGGGGCTGAAGAGAAGAGAAGAGAAGGGTGCCATTGGCAGACTGTGTCATTGGACCTTCTGATGGATGAATAGGGCTATAAATACCCTGACAAGGTGGCAGACAGGACTAATGATGTGAGCTGAAGGTTTCCATGTGCTTCTCCTGGTCGTGGTGTCCTCCTTTACACGTCCTGATGGGCCCATGTCGAGAAGAGCCATCTGACACACATTTCCCAATGTTTGGGCCACGGACCACATCTGTTTCTCTCTCTCTGTGTGTGTGTGTGTGTGTGTGTGTGTGTGTGTGTGTGTGTGTGTGTGTGTGTGTACACACACACACACACACACACACACACACACACACACACACACACACACACACACACACACACACACACATGTTTGTGTTTGTGCTTGTGCGTGTCTCTCTCTCTCTCTCTCTCTCTCTCTCTCTCTCTCTCTCTCTCTCTCTCTCTCTTGTACTTTCAAAGGCAGAACATAAACAGGGTGAAATTTAAAGAGGCTGTTTCTTATGTTTTAGAGTAGCTGTGTGTGTGTTGTCTTTTTATATGATTCAAAAGTAGAGTCAGACCACTGCTCAATAAAAAGGCTAGCACAGCCCCCTGCTCTGTTTACATTCAAGCATAGTTTGATTTCATACTTTTTGCTGCCCACAACCAGCCGACCACAAATTATAGGGAAGGAATGGTTCTGAGTGGTCTCTGATTTCCAAACAACCGAGAAGATATCCCACATGAGTTTTTACAAAGATTTTCCATTAACTGGAAGCCAGTCTCACAGAGTCAAGCCGTGCGTGTGTGTGTGTGTGTGTGTGTGTGTGTGTGTGTGTGTGTGTGTGTGTGTGCGCGTGTGTGTGTGTGTGTGTGTGCTTGTGTGTGCTTGTGTGAATTCAGTTGTGAGTAGAAATGTTTTAGGACGCCTGTATTAGTATTAACTTACTGTTTGTGTATGTGCATGCGTGTGAATATAAGTGAATGTACATGCGTATGTGCAGTACGGTCTCATCTGTGTGCTAATTTAGGCGATTCTCACACTACTTTAGGTGTAAAAATGAATTGAATATCCACTTTCACATTACAATTATCCAACAAAAGCATTCCTTGGTTTGAGTGGAACTAAGTACAGCGTTCCCTGCCACCTTTTTTTCAGGCCAATATTGATTCAAGGACATTGTGGTTGGCATTCCAATGAATACATGAAGGCCATTATTTAACCCATTAAGACCTGGAACTGTGTCATTTTTAGATTTGAGCTAAAAAGCATTATTTTACACTTTGGGCTATTCAAAAATAGCAGATATACAAGCTCATAGCGCGGCACCGAGTGCCGCGCTACGAGCTTGTAGATCTACTATTTTTGAAAAATAGTGAAAATGTGTGCAAATCTTTGAATATATATATTTTTAAAGCGAACATTTTTAACTCAAATCTTTGCTTCAGGGGGGCCCTGGAACAAAATATTTTGATGGGGGTCCGCGACCAAATACATCATCATTTTGGGGGTCCTTGACATGAAAAAGATTGAGCACCACTGATATAGAAACATACGTTTTTCAGAAAACTGTTGGGATTTAGGAGACATGTAGAATCGGCTTCAGGTCTCAATGGGTTAAGACAGGTGGGCCAGGTCCTTGCTATGCTTGAGTAAAACATCATATTCTTTATGGTTGATATGTAAGTATATGTGATGAATAGTTATTACATTTAATTGGCTAAGAGTCTTGTAGAGTACCTGTCATACTGCAGGGTCTTTCATGTTGTTGTGCTCTGATTGTGACCAACTCCATATACGCCATATTCTTTTTTTCTCATATAATTAAGGCAGCCCTTTATAAATGTCAATCTTACGGACAAATAACTCTTAATTGCTCAATGGTGAAATAACGCCGTTCGGATAAGAGCCCCTGTGGAAACCAAACAAAAGATTCTAATTGCCATTAGGGTATTGTGATTGTGCAGAAACACTCTATTAGTATTCAAACACAGTGGGAGAAAAGAAACTTCTAGATGGCATACTAAGTACTCTGTGTGCGTGTGCGTGTGCGTGTGCGTGTGCGTGTGCGTGTGTGTGTGTGTGTGTGTGTGTGTGTGCGTGTGCGTGTGCGTGTGCGTGCGTGTGCGCGTGCGTTTGTGTGTGTGTGTGTTCATGTTTGCTGGAAAATGGGAGGAGATTTCCTATGTGGCGTTATGTAGACATCCATGACCAATTAATCTGACTTACATCAAGCCTCTGCTCGCAGATGGATCCTTTATTAAAACCATTTTCTAATCAACCACGAGCACCTGCTAAATTCTCCATTTCTCCATTTTAAACGTTTTATTTTTGGTAAACAAATTGCCGAGCTTGACTGTAACAAATCTGCATATGGAGATTTATGTGCCATTCTCCAACGAAAATGTCTTATGTTCCCATGCTGATTCCCTCCCTACGTGTATACCAACCACGGACTCACTCATGTGCGCACGTGCAGACAGACAGACAGACAAGCATGCAATGCACACACAACCTCACATGCACTCTTGTCCCATTCTTTGCCTCTCTATGCTGTGCAGTGCTATATGATCCCACATGGCACAGTATTACAGTAGAACCATCTTAGCAATAGTGATACGAAAACAAAGTATAAACAAGATTCGGGCAATAAGTTGACCACACCCAGTAGACACAGCCAAAGAGAAAGATGTTACATGTCACCCCGATCAATTGCAGCCATTGTCTCCCCCCCACCCCCCCCCCCCCCTTCTGGCAGAGGTATAACACCTTTCTGTGCACTTAAGCCGCGACCACTGCAGTGCGCTAAGGGAGCGCGAGGGTATGGATTGCCTCGTGTCCCCGATGCGATCGGTGCTATCGATCGTGCTAATGCTGGACTGCGGAGGAAGGCGAGAGCCTGAGAGAGGAGAGGGAGAAGGAGGGAGAGAGAGAGAGAGAGAGAGAGGGAGAGTGCTGCAGGAATGCATCCCCAGGGAGCCCGTCTTGGGCTGGGGCAGGGCTTCAGGAATGCTCCCCAGGAGACCCTCTCTCTACGAAAGCTGGGGCAGGGCTTTGGAAGAATGCTTCACTCTGGAGAGTTGGGAGAGAGAGTGGAGGCAAGCTGGGGCAGGGCTAGAGGAATGTTCCCCCCAGAGCACCCCTCTAACTCTGGGGCAAGAAGCGGAGGGGCTCCAGGGGAAGGGTGGGTGGGTGGGTGGGGGGGGGGGGCGAGTGCACTGCACTCCCCCCGTCGTCGTCGTCCCCCCCCTCCAGGCTCCAGGATGGCTGCGGATCAGGTTTCCGTGTGGGGATCAGCATCCTGCCGACAGGGCTTTAGGCTGCCCTGGGGAGGGAGACAAGAGGCCTGGAGGCACTGCTATTCCACAGGCCTCTCCAAAAACACTTTGTAAATGCTTTGTCTCACTGTTTCATTGTGTTGTCTGTTACAGTCTTCGTATTGTTACCCCCATCCGTTGCAGAGAGAAAGTGTATTCGGGTTTGTCTTTTGTTCTCGGGTGACACTCGAGTCAAGTTCATACGCCACGTACGAGATTGAAAACGGTAGGCAGGAGGAAGGACATGTGCTCTCAACGTGTTAGCCCCGACGAAATATCCTGCAACTTTCATTTCCAACATCGGCGTACTTGCCCACCTTGTAAATAAAAATAACACCTCTAGTGCCAGAATTTAATTCAAAAGATTGCATTTTCACTTCCACTTTCGCTCGCAGCTCTCTCTCCCAGTTCCAAGCCTCTGAAGGCATTTGAATAGTCCTGTGCACACATTGGTGCTGTCAGCCTGGTGGCCATTCTTTCATTACGGGGCCCCATGCTCCCTTGAGCAACACCTTTTCTTGTGTCCTTCACTAGAGGAGGGGCATGGCTAGCTCCCCCCGGAGAGATCTGTGGCCTGCTATTTTAACCCTCTGCGAGATGACCTTTTTAATAAGTGTCTTTCTCTGTTTTCCTGCCGGCCACTGTGCGAGCAAACAGAGCATGTCTTCTGCTTCCCTCAGATAAAGGAATCAATCAGAGAGGGTGCAACAGAGAGAGAGAGAGAGGGAGAGAGAGATAGAGAGAGATGGAGAGCAAGAGAGAGAGAGAGAGCAAAAAAGAGAGAAAAAGAACTGGGCCATATGGATTTATATTATGTAGATTTTCCTTTCTCTTCCCTGTAGACATTTCAAAATGCATTCTGCTTCAATAAAGTACATTTCAGATTTATGAGAAAAATACAAATGAGATGGCGCACATTAACCCATTGATACCTGGAACGCATCTGTGTGACTTTAGATGTCTTTGGCTATTCAAAAATAGCAGATATACAAGCTCATAGCGCGGCACCGAGTGCCGCGCTACGAGCTTGTAGATCTGCTATTTTTGAAAAATCGTGAACAATATTTTTTTATATTTTTTTCCGAACAATTGTTAGGATTTAGATTTTTTTAGACGTGGCTTCAGGTCTGAATGGGTTAATGCTCTGTGAGAAACAATAATATCCCTCCACAATAGAGATGTTGTTCATATCATTGAATGAATTGTAGACAAAATGTTGCACATGAAGCCTCCAATCTGTTTTCTGACACGGGCTACCATGTTTTTGTTATTAAATCCCATTGACATGTTTTCCTCCTTTTGCTTCTTACCACGACATGTTTGTTTGAAGCATACGCAGCTCATTTACATGAAGTCTTTGGGTCAGAAGCATGGAAATATTCAGTAAGACCCACAGCTATGAACAAACTGTTGGCAGGCCCGCGTTTTTTCTGCTAACTGTTTCCAACGACTTCCAATTGGTTATAACTGGGGGGATTTTTTTTCTTCATCTTCTCCTCGACCAAAACTTCGTGTATTGATCCAACAGCTGCCTTGTGGGTTGCCGAGAAGAATGTGCCGAACTGCAAAGACTCTATTTGGCTTCAAAATAAAGGGCCTCACATTATGAGAGGGAGTAAGGCAACATTGAGCGAGAATAAGGCCTGATTAGCCGATCGCTGAGCCGATGCCGTTCATCAGAAATTCTGCTGCGTTTTTTTTTCTTTTTTTTCTCCCCCTGCCGGGGCGTCTTGCGACATCCTAGTACAAAGAGCAGCACACTGATTACAAGGCTTTGAAAAGGGAGAGAGGCGGTCAGGGGAGACTAGCGACTTCTGGCACGACGCAGCCACTGAAAAGAGACCTCATGCTAGAGTGAGCTCTCAGAATTGAGCTAGAGTTTTTCCCTGTGTGTGTGCGCGCGTGCGTTTGTCTGTGTGCGTGTGTGTGTGTGTGTGGGCCGAATGTCCCCACAAGTGTAGTAGAATTTGAGAAACAAACATTGCGAGGACAATTTTCCTGGAGAGAGGATTTCTTTGTTTTTATGGTTGAAAAAGATAAGGGGAGTCGGGCTAGACAATTAGGAAAAGATTCAGGTCGAGGTTAGGGTTAAGGCTTAGACATTTAGAGGGTAGGTTTAAAGGTTGTGGCTGCAGTTATGCCTCATTTATATTAGTTGCGTGCCTGTGTCATGCACCAGAAATAGCAACTTTCGGCCTCGGGGTTATAGGAAAAAAATAAATAATGGAAAAAAAGGTTTTAAAAAAATGGCATTTATAGCATTGCCTTCCTAAAATGTTGATGTCCTCACACGTATAGTAATACAAGTGTGTGTGTGAGTGTGATTGAGTTTCTGAGATGGAGACAGACAGACAGACAGAGAGAGAGTATTAACCCATTAAGACCAGGAAAGCGTCTGTCATTTTAGATTTTAACCACTTTAACCATTATCTTATTCTTTGGCTATTCATTTTTTTTTTGTTGAAAAATCGTGAGAAATCTTTGAATATATTATTTTAAAGCGAACATTTGTAACTCAAATATTTTGGCTTCTGGGGGATTCTACAAATGTCTTCTAAATCCTAACAAGTTTTTTGAAAAAACTTATGTTGCTATATTACCAGTGGTTCTCAAACCTTTTCATGCCAAGGGCCCCCAAAATTATATGTATTTGGTCGCGGACCCCCCATCTCAAGATGTTTTGTTCCAGGGACCCCCAGAAGCAAAGATTTTAGTTACAAAATGTATATATATATATTCAAAGATTTGCAGTTCACGATTTCTTTTGAAAAATAGCAGATCCACAAGCTCATAGCTATGAGCTTGTAGATCTGCTATTTTCGAATAGCCCAAAGTATAAAATAATGGCTATAATAGCCAAAAATCTAAAAATGACACAGATGCGTTTCCCGGATCGAATGGCTTAAAGGAGGTAGGTGTGTGTTTGACTCCACCGTCGGTGCAGCCATCCCCATGCGTTCTCCTTCCTCTCTCTCGGTGCGACGGAGAGAAGCCAGTCAGTGACGTTAACAGGGGAGTGTCATTAGGAATTCAAAGCGTATGCCCTCGTGAGGACGCCCTCTTTCCTCCCACTCCCCCGTGCCTCGCACCGCACACATTATGCACCATATAAAGTATTTATTGGCCTTTGTCAGACGGAGGAGGAGGTAGGGCCTGCGTTCTTTCCTCCGTCGAAAAAGACAATCGAGAAATAAGGAAACGAACGAACGACCGTCCGTCGCCGTCGTTTGTTTGTGCTATCGGTGCTACGTTTTGTGTGTTCAAGGCACAGACACGACAGACAACAACCAACCGTGGCCAGCTGTGAGACTCCCTGCCTTCCTCCATATTCACACGCCTCTCTTTATCTTCTTCCCCTCTCACTCATTTGCTTCTCGGTTCGGTCCGTCCTCCACTTAATCAAACAAACACATAACACGCAACGCAAGCACCTGTGCATGCTTGTGCTTTGCATGTGTAGACAACACGTAATTCATCACCCTCGAGGGGCTAAATACACCGCCGTGTGACTTCATGCCGTTGACCTCTTTCTTATAGGTATATAGGCAAGCCGGGCATAGCAGATAATATGTGACATGTTGTGGACAACACAAAACACAGATCATCTCGTGTATAATCTCAGCATTGTATGACCTGGGTGGAATGTCATCAGACGCAACACTGTTATTATTATTTCCCCCCCCCCTCCTCCTCCTCCTCCTCCTCTTCCGCGACATTTTATCTTTCTTTGCAATGAGTCACCTCAGTATTGTGACAAGAAGAAACCGTGGCCACGCCGGTGCATGCCGGTGTTCTCTCTGTTCCTCTTACTCATCTCTCTCTCTCTCTTGTCTCTCTTGCCATGCTCTTTGTTCGCACTCTCCTCCTCAGCTCCTTGCAAGTCTTTTTCCTCAGCGAGGCAGAGGCAAGAAGAATGGCACATTAAATCTTAATAGGACTGCGTCTGGCCGTGTTGAATTGCAGAGCGTGTTAAGCCGGCGCTTTCCTCCCCCTTGGCACGCGCTCGTGGAAGTGGAAAACAATTGAATAAAAGAAACCGCTCCCTCGCTCTGTAACACCAAGTGACTTTTTGTGTCTAGCTCTCTCTCTGCCGAATGCCGCGAAACAACCGGCTCACGAATGACTTAAACCCCCCCCCCACCCCCCACCCCCTCACAAAGACAACTGTAACGCAAAATGACATTAAGTCTCTTTTCACAGCGCACGTAGACACGTGGCAGGGGCAGGTATAGGCACGGGATTTGCCCTACCACCAACACGGAAGCTGTGTGAACATTCCCCCCCGAACCAGTGACGGTAGCAAAATGACTGCAGACCTAGAATGTGGTACATGCACCTTTTCCAAAATACGTGTTAACTTAGACAAATGAAGTATAATGAAAGAGCTACAGACAGAGAGAAAGAAAGAGAGGGGGCAGGTGTGGGCAAAAGGCATAGAAAGAAATGAGTGTGACTGCGAGAGACGTGGCGGAGGTTTTTTGAGACGGAGAAGGTACAGTACAGGAGAGACGTATACGCACGAGTTAGTCGAGAGCCCAAAAAAACTGAGCTGCTGCTGGTGTGGGTGAGTCCATCCAGGCCTGCTTTGTGAGGCAGTCAGAGAGGTGGTAATTAGCCAGTGATGAGTCGACTGGTTGTGTGTGTCCAGCGCACAGCGCTGCTGGGTGGGGCTGTGGGAGGCAGATAAGACCAGCGGTGGGGCTTATCTCTGAGAAGGACAGGCAACCAGGCCCTGCCAGGCAAAAAAAAATCCACCCACAGAACCAGCCCCCATTTTTATTAATGACATCATTAATGCCAGACAGGTTACGACGTGCACCGACTCAGAAGAGAGAGAGGGGGGGCGGGATTGGGGGGGGGCGGGTTGCAAAACAAATAAAGTCTCAATTCCTGCTCGGGCCCGGCCAGCCTAAAGTACCCAGGTGCCTGTTGACGTGTCTTGAAAGTGAGGGAGGTTGTGGGGATGTTTACCAGGTAGACAGCCTTACGGAAGGGCACGGAGTGCGGGTTTGGATCTTACCTCTGGGCTTTAGCTCGGTCTCTTTGGGCCCCTGGAATTCAAATGATTTTTTTTTGCTCTCTCTCTCTCTCTCTCTCGCAAACGTGGTTCTGCTCTCCAGAATAATGATGAAGCAGATACAGACGAACGCAACTAGAACTCGAGGAAAAGGCGGAGAAAAAAAGAAAACAAAACAAAATCTTGAAAACTTCATGGAACGTCTGACCTTAAGCTTCACCACACTCTCTGAAATGTTGATTTTTTTTTTGTTCCTCATCCTATCTGTAGTATTTTCCATATGTGCATGTGTGTGTACACGCACAATTTTTGGTGCACGTTTGCACCTTTACTGTTGCGTCTATGTTCAATGGCAAATAATTTAGGTTTTGCTCAGACAGTTAAATGTCATTTTGAAACAGATTTTATTGATTTAATACATTTGTGTTCAGATAACATTTTGTTTGCAGTAATCGTATTTCCTTTGATCACAGGGCACCATAACAGGTGTCTGGCGTGCTTGACAAATGAATGTTCACTCACTCTGGTTTTTGAAGTAATAAACAATCGTGTGAAGTGTGAAACACGAACAAACATTCAGTGCGTAATTAACACTCCGTATTAGCATATCAAATGCCACGGCGCTTTTCAGAGATGCCGTGTTTCTCTAAGATAATATGCACAAGGAGTCGACAGGACATAACCACTTATCCCATTGAGACCTGAAGCCGATTCTACACGTCTCCTAAATCCCAACAGTATTCTCAAAAACGTATGTTTCTATATCAGTGGTGCTCAATCTTTTTCATGTCAAGGACCCCCAAAATTATATGTATTTGGCCGCGGACCCCCATCAAAATATTTTGTTCCAGGGACCCCCAGAAGCAAAGATTTGAGTTAAAAATGTTCGCTTTAAAAATATATATATTCAAAGATTTGCACACATTTTCACGATTTTTCAAAAATAGCAGATCTACAAGCTCGTAGCGCGGCACTCGGTGCCGCGCTATGAGCTTGTAGATCTGCTATTTTTGAATAGCCCAAAGTGTAAAATAATGCTTTTTAGCTCAAATCTAAAAATGACACAGTTCCAGGTCTTAATGGGTTAACCACTTAAACCATAGATATTCAACTGGCGGCCCGCGGGCCACGTGCGGCCCGCGAGGAGCTTCCTTGTGGCCCCTGGCCATATTAAAAAAAAAAAAAAAAAAAAAAAAAACTTTTTTTTTTTTTTTTTTTTTTTTAATTTTCATAATTATTATTTATTTTAACTTTGATTTATGTTATCAAAGTTAAAACAGCACAAATTATTTATCCTTCATTAGTTCTTGAAAGGCCATCTTTCATTGGAACTTAACTTAGAACCTTAAATAGAACCGAATTAGACCGAATTAGACCCGAAAAAAGGTTGATTTATATTGGTCAAATAGAACCGAATTAGACCGAATTAGACCCGAATTAGACCCGAAAAAAATTGTGTGCGCACATGCACGCGCGCTGTGCGCGCGTGCATTTGCGCTGTGTGGCCCCCGACTCCAAGTTATTTTACAGGTGTGGCCCCCTGCCTAATCTAGTTGAATACCCCTGACTTAAACCCTACAGTACTATACTATATACTTGGTTGACTGGAGTCTCCCAGGGCTCTATACTAGGCCCCCTCCACCTGCAGTTTTTCGCTGTACACTAAATACCTTAGCTGAAAATAGCCGATCTACCTGTCTGTATAGCATTGCAATGCGGCATGTTAGCTTGTAGATCTTGGGCCCTATCTTGAGCACAGCCTTACCCCTTATCCCTAAACATTTTTGCAATTTTTGACTATTTTGAAAAATGTTCAAATAGCCGATCTACAAGCTCCAATAGTTGAACTATTCTAAAATGTCTTTGAAAATGGTAAAATATGGCTAATACGTTTAGGGATAATGGGAAAGATAGAGCCCATATTTTGTCCCTATTCTAGCACTGTCCGCCCCCAGAATAGGGACGCTAGGGTTCAAGTTCAACAGGGGATTTAAGACAAACAGAGGTTCAACCCCTTACAATATTGCACCTATAGGTTCTTTTGAATCCTATAATTCAAACAGAAACCTCTCTAGCTGGCTTCTGGATCATAAGGCTCACTTAATGAAAAGGTCACAGATTTTTTTTTTTTGCTTATGTCTGCGTGGAAATGTACTGCACATTGATCCCCAATGGGCTTTTTCCTGAGACGGCGTTTGCCAAACTGGCCGGTAGTGTGGTGGGAGGAAGGGGAAGGAGGGAGGGGGAGACGGAGGGGCGGTGGAAAGAGTGACCAGTCCGACAGGTTTATGTGTCCCCACGGGCTGTGCTCCGTGGAGCAGGACCCACAGGAAGGAGCAAAGCCAGCTGTGACGGCATCCTGCTAGCCACTGAAGTTTAGCCCGTTAAGACCGGGAGCGCGTCTGTGTGTCATTTTTAGCGGCGCTAGCCGCTCTATACCTCTATACCTTTAGGTATAGAGCGGATCCTGCTCTATACCTGACTTTGTCCGTGTGCGTACGTCAACGTTCTGATTGGTCAGGTGCGTCAACAAAGTGATTGGTCAAGCTTCACGTGACACGTGGCTATAAACACATTATAAACACATATCGATGACAAAATGTATCAAAGGCGCCGCTACCTTCACACAGGGTGTGATTTTTTTTTCTTTGGCTATTCAAAAATAGCAGATACACAAGCTCAAAGCTCATATTTTTGAAAAATCTTGAAAATTCGTGGCAAAATCTTGGATTATACATTTTTTATAGCGAACATTTGTAAAATATTTAGTTAGTTCCAGGAACCCGCAGAAGCAAAGATTTGAGTTACAAATGAAAGTTACAAAAAAAACATATATATTTATTTGCACAACTTTTCATTATTTTTTCAAAAAATAGCAGATCTACAAGCTCGTAGCGCGGCACTCGGTGCCGCACTACGAGCTTGTAGATCTGCTATTTTTGAATAGCCCCAACGAAATCTAAAAAAACGACACACAGATGGCGTTCCCGGGTCTGTAAGAGTTAGGAACTCTGGGGCTCCACTATCACTGGCTCAACTTTTTTTCTCCTCCTCCTCCTCCTCCTCTACTACCCCCTCCCTGGGGTTGTTTTTGTTGGCCAGGGGGGTGGTGTTTTGGGTGGGGGCCGCTGTGCTGTGCTGTGCTGGGCCTGGTGTGTGGAACAGCCGCTCCTATACTTCAGGATACGGGGGGATATGGGTTCACCCACCCAACAGGACAGGGACTCTCAAATATCACATGAAGTAACACATTTTTTGTTTCCTCGGCGCTAATTGCCTTTTTTTTTTTCGGGGACTAGGAAGGTGGGTTCATAAATTTGGGAGTTTTATGGGCAGGATGGGTGTCGTTACGGGTCTCCAAGGCCACCAGCTGGACTAGTACGCTTTGGCAGGGCGAATATAGCGTTATGTCTGTACAGTCAGTGTGCAACAGTGCTATAACGGCAGAGCCGTGCTGTCAGGTAATACAGAGATGTCCTGTTAATGTTAACCCATTAAGACCGGGAACGCATCTGTGTGTCATTTTTTAGATTTATTTGGGCTATTCAAAAATAGCAGATCTACAAGCTCAGAGCTTGTAGATCTGCTATTTTTTTTAAATCGTGAAAATTTGTGCAAATCTTTTGAATATATATATATTTTTAAAGTGAACATTTTTTGCTTCTGGGGATTTTACAAATGTCTTCTAAATACTAACAGTTTTTTGAAAAAAACCTATGTTGCTATAATATCAGTGGTTCAACATTTTTCATGTCAAGGACCCCCAAAATTATATGTATTTGACTGCGGACCCCCATCTCAAAATATTTTGTTCCAGGGACCCCCCCAGATTCAAAGATTTTAGTTAAAAATGTATATATATATTCAAAGATTTGCACACATTTTCACGGTTCTTTTCCAAAAATAGCAGATCTACAAGCTCGTAGCGCGGCACTCGGTGCCGCGCTATGAGCTTGTAGATCTGCTAATTTTTTTTAAATGACACACAGATGTGTTCCCGGTCTTAAAGAGTTAAGAGCAGTGGACAGTGGGGGCTCCACCGCCGCTGAGAATGTAAAGGTCATCTAATCTATTCCACCTCCAACTTGCCTCGAAGATCGATCATCCAGGAGGAGTCAAATCGATTTGATCAGAGTGCCTCTCCTCTAGAGATAGCCTTCCAGACCTACCCTTGTTGCACTTCTATGGAAAAGGGTGCAGAGTGTGCCAGCTTTGCACGTGTCCCCGTGATAAGCCAAGGCATTAAAATACCTGATTAAATAGTAACTCGCCACCTGTGGTAGGCAAGCTCTGAATAAGCTGTTGTTTTAACCCATTAAGACCTGGAACGCATCTGTGTGACTTTTTGATTTGAGCTATAAAAAAAAGCATTATTTTACGCTTTGGCTATTCAAAAATAGCAGATATACAAGCTCATAGCGCGGCACCGAGTGCCGCGCTACGAGCTTGTAGATCTGCTATTTTTGAAAAATCGTGAAAATGTGTGCAAATCTTTGAATATATATTGTTTTAAAGCGAACATTTTTGACTCAAATCTTTGCTTCTGGGGGGTCCCTGGAACAAAAGTATTTTGAGATGGGGGTCGGCGGCCAAATACATATCATTTTGGGGGTCCTCGACATGAAAAAGTTTGAGCACCACTGATATAGAAACATAAGTGTTTTCAAAAAAACTGTTAAGATTTAGAAGACATTTTGTAGAATCTGACCCTCAGGTCTTCATGGGTTAAAAGTGAATAAAGTGCAGCTACTGTTACTGTCACTTCATCCTCTCATCACATTCATTCTTTGAGCAACGGATGAAAACAAATGAGTTATGCGAAGAGAGAGAGAGACAGAGAGACAGAGAGAGAGAGAGACAGAGAGAGAGAGAGAGACTTCTGACGGCCAAAAGGGATTGGACGGTAGTAAACAGAGAGGTAATCTTTATGATTAGAACATTGTGTGCCCCCCTGTCAAAGCGTGGTTCCATCCACCGCACACATTGTGGGCTTTGATTTGTGGAACATACCCCACAAATAGAGTCAACAGAACAAAAGGCATTGTGTGATTGGATTTTAATCCAATTGCATTATTATTCCGGCCTCCCATTGGCCATTCATTACTCTCACATGGAGCCCTGTGTGGGCCGCGATCGCCCAATCAGGCGCTAGACTGTATTCCGGAGAGCATGCTTTCGTTTGCATCCTTTAACTCTTTAAGACCTGGAACGCATCTGTGTGTGTTTTTTAGATTTCGTTGGGCTATTCAAAAATAGCAGATCTACAAGCTCATAGCGCGGCACCGAGTGCCGCGCTATGAGCTTGTAGATCTGCTATTTTTTTAAAATCATGAAAAGTTGTGCAAATATTCCATTTTTTTCTTTTTTATGGCGGACATTTGTAACTCAAATCTTTGATTCTGGGGGAACTAAATATTTTACAAATGTTCGCTTTAAAAAATATATATTCCAAGATTTTGCCACGAATTTTCACGATTTTTCACAAAAATCTTACACACAAAAATTACACACGGATGCGTTTCCCGGTCTTAATGGCTTAAACCCTGTGAGTCTTCCCTCTCTCCGGGCCCGCCAACGGAATACCTAATTCCAAAGTAAACTGATTGCTCTCTCCAACAAGATTACACTGTGATGATGTTAGCCAAATGAGAGCAGCTATTCGGATGCAACCAGGGCGGGCGAGGATGCTTATACCAGAAGATGACTGATCAGCATGTTAAGAGAAATGAGGTTGAGGGAGGAGAGAAAGAAAAAAAAAAAAGAGAGAGAGAGAGAAAACGAGGGAGAGAAATCGAAAGAGTGTAAGAGAGAGAGTTGTCCGCGTGGGGGTAAGCAGAAATGTAATTTGCTTCTCACCTCAGGCGACTGGGCTCTGAGGCCAGTAAATATGCAAACAGGCCAAGCCTGGCCATCAATATGCAGACCCTAGATGATTACTAATCTCCACTGCAGAAAGCAGACGAGGAGAGGTCTGTTCAAGAGCATCATGTGCAACGTGAGGTGGAATAGTATGGAGGCCTTGGGGTTCGACGGCATTTCCATATAAGCCCCCAAACTGGGCCCAGGTCAGGATTATGGATATGTGTGTGTGTGTGGATCCTCAAGAGTTGAGAACTTGTGTACTAGTTGTTGTGATGCATTTCACCACTTGAGCCCTGTGTAATTCGTCATGCGATGAATAGTGAAAATAGCCAATGTGCAAGCTCACAGAGTGTCACGATGCGACACATTGTGAGCTTGTAGATCTGTAGAGTTTCGAAAATGTAAAATGAAAACACCTTGTCCAATAGCCCATTAAGACCTGGAACGAATCTGTGTCACTTTTTGATTTGAGCTAAAAAAGCATTATTTTACACTTTGGCTATTCAAAAATAGCAGATATACAAGCTCATAGCGCGGCACCGAGTGCCGCGCTACGAGCTTGTAGATCTGCTATTTTTGAAAAATCGTGAAAATGTGTGCAAATCTTTGAATGTAATGTTGTAGAGCGAACAGTTTTTAACTCAAATCTTTGCTTCTGGGGGGTCCCTGGAACAAAATATTTTGAGACGGGGGTCGGCGGCCAAATACATATAATTTTGGGGGTCCTTGACATGAAAAAGTTTGAGAACCACTGATATAGAAACATACGTTTTTCTTCAGAAAACTGTTGGGATTTAGAAGACATTTGTAGAATCGGCCACAGGTCTTAATGGGATAATGACATGCCCCCCCCCCCAAAAAAAAGTGGTTCAGCTAACAGTATTTTCAGCTCATTCCGTATATGATCAGCGTTGTTTATTTCACCGTTACTTAGCATTCATACCAACTTAACAGTGCACGATGTCGCAGTGGAACATAACTGTATCTCAGAAACATTTTTTTTCAAGGATACATCATTACTACACAGAGAGTAGAAAGAAACTATTGGCTCAACTTCTGGGGTAACTTTGAACCCTTGCTCTCGACTCACCCCTCAGGTTTTTATTCATCGCGGAGATCCCCCCCACCCCACCCCACCCCCCCAATCCTCACCCCGAGATCTGATATGAGTTCTGAGACGCAAGGTGCCAGTAGTTTACTTGCCCCATTGTCATTCCCCGTCCGTAATCCTGGATAAAGCAACCTATGGGACATTGGACCAGGCTGGAGTCATTAGGTGTAGCGTGGCTTACCCAGACTGCCAGATAAACCAGATGCCTCGGGATGGCCAGGGGTCATCTCTCTCTCTCTGAGAACACACTGTTGATGTCCTTGGTTTTCTCTCTCTCTCTCTCTCTCTCTCTCTCTCTCCTCTCTCCATCATTCCCTCTCTGGCGTTCTCCTTGCTTTCCCTTGATTGCTGCTATATAGTCATCACAGATGCTGAGGTCTGCGCCTGAGCTTTAGCCGTCGAAGAACCTGTCAGCTTAAGGGAAGGAGGAGGGGGGCGGTCGGGGGGGGAGGACTCAGTCTGTGGCCCTAGTTTGAATGCCTGAGGGTGTGTTACGTGTGAAGGGTAGTTAGTGCTAGGACTCTGCGAGCCCGCGCCGTGCAGGTGAATCCTCTCATTTTTTTGGGAGAGAGTTTGATCGTAATTTCAGTTCAGTCGTCAGCTCTAGGGAGACTGTGATGACTTTCTGCTGTTGAGGGAGCGAGAGCTTTGATAATAAAATGCAAAAAAAAGAAAAGTTTTGTTTCGTGTGCCCCCCCCCCAAAAGTACTGCAGGATGACCTTTTAAAGTGAATACATATTCTAAGAATGTCCTACGCACTCTGAAACTTGACTATTCGCTGTGTTTTAGAGCGTATTTCAGGCGTTGAGCTTTACCCTCTGCAGTGAGTATAGTGCACAAGGCTTGAGGATGTTTACCTGGCATGGTGCCTGTAGTAGCTGCCCTCCTGTAGAGGGAATACAGGGCAGGCTACTGCTGTGTGTGTATGCGTGTGTGTGTGTGTGTGCGTGTGCGTGTGTGTGTGTGTGTGTGTGTGTGTGTGTGTGGAGGAGGATGATTAGGCTGTCATGGGTCAGAGATCATGCTACATTCAGCCAGGGCAAAAAAGAACAAAAAACTTCATGTATTTTTTGATTTGAGCTAAAAAAGCATTATTTTAGGCTTTTCAAAAATAGCAGATCTACAAGCTCGTAGCGCGGCACAGAGTGCTGCGCTACAAGCTTGTAGATCTGCTATTTTTGAAAAATCGTGAAAATGTGTGAAAATCTTGAATGTCGAATAATATATTATTTTAGAGCTTTTAACTCAAATCTTTGCTTCTGGGGGGTCCCTGGAACAAAATATTTTGAGATGGGGGTCGGCGGCCAAATTCATATCATTTTGGGGGTCCTTGACATGAAAAAGTTTGAGCACCACTGATATAGAAACATGAGTTTTTTTCAGAATACTGTTGGGATTTAGAAGACATTTGTAGAATCGTGTGTGTGTGTGTGTGTGTGCGCGTGTGTGTGCATGTGTGTGTGTGGAGGAGGACATCATTAGGCTGTCATGGGGTCAGAGATCATGCTTACATTCAGCCAGGGCAACAAAAAAAAAAGAAGACAAAAAAAAACCCTCATGTATCTCCAATGTGAGCGTTTCTTTCTCCGGAGCGAATCAGGCAGAGATAGCTGGACTCTCCCTTCCGACTGAACCATCCATCTATTCAGCCATCAATCTTCTCCCCTCTCCCTCCCATCCCTCTGTTCATTTACTCATCCAGCCATTTATCCATCCTCCAGCGGTGGCTGAAGGGCCATGTCTCTTTGTGGCCCTGGTAATCTGGACCAATTTCCCCTGCAATTTATCCCACTGAGACCTGGAACGCGTCTGTGTCACTTTAGGTTTCTTTGGGCTATTCAAAAATAGCAGATATACAAGCTCATAGCGCGGCACCGAGTGCCGCGCTATGAGCTTGTAGATCTGCTATTTTTGAAAAACAGTGAAAATATTTTTTTAATATTTTTGAAAAATAGTGAAAATATTTTTTTTAATATTTTTGAAAATAGTGAAAATATTTTTGAAATATTTTTGAAAAACAGTGAAAATATTTTTTTAATATTTTTGAAAAACAGTGAAAATATTTTTTTTATATTTTTGAAAAATAGTGAAAATATTTTTTTTATATTTTTGAAAAATAGTGAAAATATTTTTTTTATATTTTTTTCCGAAAAACTGTTAGGATTTAGAAAATGCTTAGAAGCGGCCTCAGGTCTTAACGGGTTATTTCCCAGCCAACCACCCACCTGGTGGAAACCAGCGTCAAGCTTTCTCAAGGTAGAAGCATTCATCCCAGCAGCACGCCCCCTTCCCTTTCCCACTCCTCCTCAGGTCCTCTTTGCTTTTCTCCCCCCCCCCCCCAAAAAAAAAGAGCCTCACTTCTTTTGTCACTCGTTTTCAGTTATGCTACAGTTACCTCTTCCTTTCCTCTCTCTCTCTCCGGTACCACTCCACCCGCAGTTTGTTTACCTCTCCTCTCGTCCCCCTATCTGTCCATCCCTCCTTGTTTTCATTACGCTGGGTTTTCACTCCGTCTCTCTCTCATGCATTCTCCACCCTTTCATCCCTCTCTTTCTTATCTCTCTCTTTCTGTCCTCCCTCTTCTCTCCATAGATATCTCTCTGTTGCCCATTCTCTCTCTCTCTCTCTTCTCTCTTCTATCCCCCTCTCTCTCTCTCTCCCTCTCTCTCTCTCTCTCTCTCTCTCTCTCTCTCTCTCTCTCTCTCTCTCTCTCTCTCTCATATCTCTCTCTCAGTGTTGCCAGATTATGTGAGAGAAACAAGCAACCAGGTCTAGGAAAACCAGCCCAAAAGAAGCGACTAAGGGGCCACATGAGCACTTTAAAGGAGGAGTTCACCCCAAAAATTACTTATTTTCTATCAATTGCACACCCTATGAAGCCTTGAATCCATGGATTCTTTTTTGTTTTTGTCGCATTCCTAAGCTAATAATTTGATTCCCGTCTCCTACCGGCTAATGTATCCGGTAGGAGACACAAAGTAGATTATTTTTGTCTCCTCCTACACACGGTCATCAAATTATTGTCTTAGGAATGCAACAAAAACAAAAATAAATCCATGAAATCAAGGCTTCATGGTGTGTGTAATTGATAGAAATTAAGTCATTTTTTGGGTGAACTCCTCCTTTAACATATACGTCAGCTATTTGAAAATAGCAGATCTACAAGCTCACAACGCGTCGCATCGCGACGCGTTGTGAGCTTGTAGATCTGCTATTTTCGAATAAAATCTTGCGGGGGAAATTATAATAAGCAGATCTGGCAACCCTACTCTCTCTTTCTCTCTCTCTATCTCCCTCTCTCCCCTCTCCCTCCCTCCCTCCATCCTGTCATGGCTCCTCAGTATTCCGCTGCTGTCTCAGTGTGGAGTGATTTTGCCCAGACACGTCTGGCTCTGGGTAAAGTGCGGTCCCCAGAGAGCGCGCTCCGCAGCCCCCAGGTCGCCCGGCACCATGAATACATTATGACCCCCCCCCATTTCCATCCTGTTGCCACGGCAGCACTTTCGGAGCCGCAGGGCGATTAAGACGTACGCTGTCGATACCCTGATAGGAGCAGAAGTTGGAACTGGATGCTGGCCTTTGATCAGATTGCTCCCCCCCACCCACCCACCCCTCCTCTCCTCTCCTCTCCTCCGCATGCTGTTGGTGGTGGTTATAGAGGAAGACAAAGCAAAGGAAGGGGGCAGTATATATATGCAACCCTATACAGTATTGTACGCATATACTATAACATTCATCCATCCATCTAGCCGTCCTCCGGCTTTTTTACCTCTCTCTCTCTCTCTCTACTGCCTGAAAACATTTCCTTCCCTTCTTTACCTTCACTTCCGTCGCCCCTCCTCTTCAAACATTATCTCCGCAGTTCAGCCAAGGCAGCATTATGCGCAGTCTCTCTCTCTCTCTCTCTCTCTCTCTCTCTCTCTGATATTCTGCCTTCCTCACAAAGGAAGCAACTCCCGTACCTTTTTTTTCTCTCTTTCTTTCATTGTTTCCCTTTTTTCGTTAAGGGGGGGTTGGAGGGGGGTGTGTGTGATGTATAAAACATGGCGCCTCAGGTAGAGAGAGGATGTTGGGTAGGAAGCCATGTCCCCCTAAATGGCCAGCCGTGTGCATGCGCCTAACACTTCACTGAGCAATCTGTCAACATGTCAGCAACACATGTTTTGTAAAAAGCCTATGGTGGGAGCCAGGGGGAAAAAAAAGGCTCTCCTGCCAGACCAGAGGAAATGCTTTTCTCTACCCCCCCACCCCCCCCCCCCCCACCACCACTGTGCTCTCTCTCTCTATGCAGTGGATTTTCTGTCCCCTCCCCTCCCCCCCCCTCGCTCCCCCCCCCCCCGCACGTACAACCCCGTTGTCTGCACTTCAGAAATTTGAACTGGGGACCCTCGAGGGGCTTTGCTTGGAGGGTGGTGGTGGTGCTGGTGGTGGGGGGAGAGGGGGGGGTAGACTTTGTTGGGGAGGGGCTGCTCTCCCTCCCTTTCTTTCTTTCTTTTTCTTTTTTTTCCAGAGAGCGTATGAAATTGTGAAGGTATATTGTGGCGGGGTCCCCAAGCGGTCTTTTCTAATACCTGAGTTTCTGGCGAAGCTTGGAAATTACCGCCGGCTCCCCCGAGGGACGGCTTTATCCACACCAGGAAGGGGAGCAGAACTCAGTGGGGAGGTTGCTTAATGCATGGCTGAAATAAAAGAATTTCTGAGAGACAGGGGGCTGGAAAGCTAGATTTTTTTTTTTTCTCAACCCACCCGAGCCCCCACCTCCCTTAACTCCCTCTCTCTCTCTCTCTCTCTCTCTCTCTCGCTCTCTCTCTCTCTCTCTCTCTCTCTCTCTCTCTCTCTCTCCCCAGTAGTATAGTTTACTACTCTCTGCCTCCTCTTGAAGGGTTCTAGTTTAATAAACTTTCAGAGAGGATCCTGCCGGAGCAGACAGCTAGACAAATACCCCTGTGTGTTCTCTTTTGTCGGAGATACAGCTTTTTGTTATGTTCTTGCAAATTTGATTTTTCCCTCTGTCTTTCGTCTTCTCTCTCTCCTCGCCCGCCCTCCCTCCGTCTCTCTTTCTCCCTCTCTGCATTTGTCTTCATCCCTCCCTCTCTCACCAACCAACCACCCACCAATCCACCTCTCTCTCTCTCTCTCTCATACACACACACACGCGCGCGCGCACACACACACTGAGTCAAACTATGTCTCTTGTGGTTGAGTTTATTGTTTGGTCTGTCTCCTCGTTCTCTCCCCTTCTGTGCTCCCTTTTGTTTTCTGTATGTTTTGTTATATTGCTGAGGCTGAGATGCAGATAGAATACAGACGGTTTGCCCAGGGTGAGGAGTGTGCACAATAACACTTGGTGTCTATTTAACAAAACACATCCATCTATCTCTGCGTGACCAAACGCACCAAATTCTACCTGTAGTATACAGTCTTAACCCATTAAGACCTGAAGCCGATTCTACAAATGTCTCCTAAATCCCCAACAGTATTCTGAAAAACGTACTGTATGTTTCTATATCAGTGGTGCTCAAACTTTTTCATGTCAAGGACCCCCAAAATGATATGTATTTGGCCGCCGACCCCCATCTCAAAATAGTTTGTTCCAGGGACGCCCCAGAAGCAAAGATTTGAGATAAAAAAATGTTGCTTTAAAAGAATAAATATTCAAAGATTTGCACCCATTTTCACGATTTTTCAAAAATAGCAGATCTACAAGCTCGTAGCGCGGCACTCGGTGCCGCGCTATGAGCTTGTAGATCTGCTATTTTTGAATAGCCAGAAGTGTAAAATAATGCCTTTTTAGCTGAAATCAAAAAATGACACAATGACGCGTTCCAGGTCTTAATGGATTAAGAGAATGCAACTCTTTTGCTTCGAAGGGAATTTTCCGCACAATGTTGACCACAACAAATTACTCCTTGTCCCCCCTCTATATGGCCTATTTTATAGTTACTGTATACCAATGCCCTTTTCCCCGGAAACCTGCACTTATATTTAATGTCTACCCATGATTTATCTTGTCTTTTTCATAACCTCAAAAAAAGCATCCGAACCCAAAAAAAAAAAAAAGAAATACGATTCCATATACCAAGCGCGCCTCTCTCTCTCTCTCTCTCTTTCTCTCTCTCTCCTTCCACTGTTGGTAAATAATTCAACCTTTTTCCTTGTAACAAGCCCTGGCCTTAATAGGAAAGCAGTACCTGTAGTTGGGATAAACAAGGCGGCCTGGCCGCACCGGGGAAACAGAAGGATTTGGGCTTCATGAGGGCAGAGGAGGAATAAGTCGTTTCCTTCTCTGAAAAGGCAAACAGTAGACTGGGCTGACATTAATTAAACCCTATAGGATAAAGGTTATCTAAGGCCTAGCAAAGCAGGGAGACCGTGCGCCGCAAAGACGCGCCGCTGTGTCCGCCGAATCCTAATCAAGACCTCTTATTAAAGAAGCTACCATGTGTGTGGGTGGGCGCGCGCGTGTGAGCACTAGGATGTGTAGAATGTGTAGTACTAATTCCCTGGGTCTGTGTACGTTTCAGAGGGGTAGTCGTGCATGGCAATTCTTAACAATTCGACACAATAGATGAAAGGCGTGAGCTTTTTCTGACCTTGCACCTCCCGCCGTGGAAATGCAAAGTGAGAATCAGCTCCACAGCAGAGCGACAATTTTAAACCTGTAAAGAAAGCGAGTCCGTCGGCCCAACTTTTCTCAAAGTTCTCCAGCATTCCAGAGAACGGTGCACACGGTGCCTGCCGTTCCGTTCGCTACGGTGGGAGGTGCGGTGTGCTCACCCAGAGATACTCCCATGGTGCACCTGTGTGACTGGAGTCACCACGCGGGTGCCATGGCTCATGTTTTACAAATTACCCAAGGGGCCGCATACACCACCTCTGTGCCCATATTTTCCCTCCCCGCTGTACTGTATGCATAGTGCATGGCATCCTATTCCACCCGCTAACTCCTCCCTCACACAATGAAGAAGCCGCGCGGAGATGACAGTCACCTCACTAACCCAGGAATGGTAAGGAAAATACAAATTAGGGAAGGAGGAATGAGGAAGGGGAGAAGGCACCGATCTGACCTATCAACTTCCTGTGTTTGTGCTGCTGGATGTGCGCCGGTGAAAAACTCTCCAGCATGGATCTTGTTACCGGGCGGACAGGGCTCTATGTGTTATCATCAGGACTCAAGCGCGGTAATCTTAGAACATCACTCTCTCTCTCGCTCTCGCTCTCTCTCTCTCTCTCTCTCTCTCTCTCTCTCTCTCTCTCTCTCTCTCTTGCTCTCTTTCCCTCTCTCTCTGTTTCTCTGTCTCTATGTATTCCCTCTCTCTCACTCTCACTCACTCACACACACACACACACACACTCACACTCACACACACACACACACACACACACACACACACACACACACACACACACACACACACACACACACACACACACACACACACACACACACACACACACACACACACACACACACACTCATACGCGTGCACGCTCGCACGCACGCACACACAAACTCTTTAACTCTGTGTTTCAGACCGGAAAGCCTATCTGCATGCCAAATTTAATCAAAGGTCACCTTATTTTTTTTAATCCTGTTTAAAAATTAAAATAGCCAAGTAAGAGAGCCATTGGAAGAGTGTTATGGGTGTTTCATAGCCTTTGCCGACATATATTATTGTGGTAGCGCTTCACAATTTTCTCCACATGCTACATTAGTAGCAGTGTCTCCTCTTTCAACAGACAGATACAGACCAGTGTCCTCTCATCTGTAATAGCTTGCTGAAAAGAGTAATTAGTTGATATGGATGGAGCTGTCAGGGAGATAACCGATATTGGGGGACTATTACGTTCATTCCCCAGAATGATGATCCTTGAAATGGGTTCATCATGGTAAGCCGCTCATTGTGATAGACGTGAGATTGGGAACGTTTTCCCTTCTCCTGCGAAAGAACGACATGCAAACTGTGTACAAGGTTAACCCATTAAGACCTGGAACTGTGTCATTTTTAGATTTGAGCTAAAAAGCATTATTTTACACTTTGGGCTATTCAAAAATAGCAGATATACAAGCTCATAGCGCGGCACCGAGTGCCGCGCTATGAGCTTGTAGATCTGCTATTTTGAAAAATCGTGAAAATGTGTGCAAATCTTTGAATATATATATTTTTATAGTGAACATTTTTAACTCAAATCGTTGCTTCTGGGGGTCCCTGTAACAAAATATTTTGATGGGGGTCCGCGGCCAAATACATATAATCTTGGGGGTCCTTGACATGAAAAAGATTGAACACCACTGATATAGAAACATACGTTTTTCAGAATACTGTTGAGATTTAGGAGACATGTAGAATCGGCTTCAGGTCTCAATGGGTTAAATTGACGGTGCTGAGTGCAATACATCAATAAACAGAATCACTCAAACGCGCGTGTAGGAGAGCTATCAGTCTTTCATTAGCCACTATTAGACATGTCATGGCACTTGGCAGACTGTAGTTATGGTTCCGAGGCATAATTATCTCAACGATATGAAGTTATCCTGAACATCTTAAGATCTTTATCTCGAAAGTTTTGCTGCTATTGAAGGGAAAGATGATAATTCATACGGGGGCGTTGGTTGGCAGTCAGATTGAGTTCCTCTCCTGAGAGAGACAGAAATAGCCTCCCAGGTGGTGGTGGTGTAACTAAGTAAATGGTTACCAAGCCAAGGAGTGCTATAAGACCTGAAGCCGATTCTACATGTCTCCTAAATCTCAACAGTATTCTGAAAAACGTATGTTTCTATATCAGTGGTGCTCAATCTTTTTCATGTCAAGGACCCCCAAAATGATATGTATTTGGCTGCGGACCCCCATCAAAATATCTTGTTCCAGGGACGCCCAGAGGCAAAGATTTGAGTTAAAAATGTTCGTTTTAAAAATATATATATTCAAAGATTTGCACACATTTTCACGATTTTTCAAAAATAGCAGATCTACAAGCTCGTAGCGCGGCACTCGGTGCCGCGCTATGAGCTTGTATATCTGCTATTTTTGAATAGCCCAGTGTAAAATAATGCTTTTTAGCTCAAATCTAAAAATGACACAGTTCCAGGTCTTAATGGGATAAATAATGGGGGTGGCTGTGGTTGTATATCGAGTGCGTAATGTATGCATTGTATAGGTATGATGATACCAGTAGTATCTATAAGATGCAGATACGCTGAAAGTTTGCATAAGTTTTGAATATGCATCTATACGCCATCAGGAATAGTATCTGAGAGACTTTTTTTTCTTTTTTTTTTAGATAAACAGGAATAAATCAATATGGAGTGATGGATGAATAAGTAAACATGCCCTCTAGTCATTGTCTGGTCTCATTCAGGCCTTGTATTCCAGCACGTCCTCCCTCTGCAAATGAGGATGAAGGGAGAAACAGGAACCGTGTTTGGTATCTCTTCGCTGCCCCCGTGTGTGTGTGTGTGTGTGTGTGTGTGTGTGTGTGTGTGTGTGTGTGTGTGTGTGTGTGTGTGTGTGTGTGTGTGTGTGTGTGTGTGTGTGTGTGTGTGTGTGTGTGTGTGTGTGTGTGTGTGTGTGTGTGTGTGTGTGTGTGTGTGTGTGTGTGTGTGTGCATAATATAAAGCTGCTTTCAGACATGCACTGCAACCCTGAACTTAGTGAGACATTACCCAGAGGATAATGTCTCACTGTATGTGAGAAATACAAATGTCTGAACCTGTTAGACCGGACATGAAATGGACTTTTTGTGTTCAATTTTAGT
>NC_139942.1:32273873-32283873 GCF_963454915.1 Gymnoscopelus microlampas | reverse complement strand
ACAATGAAAACTCATTTTCCAACGTTTTAAAGAATAAATACTTTTCCTTTTTTTCCTTTTTTTTTTTTTTACATATTTCTTTTAAAATATTAATGTTACAGTATATTATCATTATACCCACTTGCAATATCCTCACGGCCCACCAGTGGGTCCCGGCCCACAGGTTGAGAACCACCAGTCTTAAGTAAATCAATGAAAGCGGTGGACTCGTCATTTTCCCACTGAAACGTGTGTCTCTCCACTTTTATGGGTCACTACAAACATGGCAGTTTGATTAAAGCGAATTAGACCTCCTTTTTTTTCTCCTCTCCTCCTCATTCAGTGAGTGCTGCTGCTGCGCCTGGTCTTAAGTAATGGATAGTGCCTTCTCGAAACTTGCCGAGCAAACCACTATTTTAATGAAGCAAACATACAGTAACTCAGCATATTTCTGTGGCAGTGTTTTATTTTGTTTTTTTTTCTCCCTCCTCGAAGTTGATCGCATAAATCAAATTTCTGTGTGTAACTAAGGGGGGAGGGAGGGGAGGGGGGGGGGGGATTATACAGCATCCTGCTAAACTCTCCCACTCAGTGAGAGAGAGAGAGAGAGAGAGAGAGAGAGAGAGAGAGAGAGACTAGTGGGAGCAAACGGCGCATTCGTTCGCTGCAGCATCTCTCATGCTGGCTGACTGGCTATAGCTAGCTTGACTGACTGTCCGCTGGGTCCCGCGCCTGGGTCTGCCGCAGTGTTGAGGGAGCAAGAACACACACACACACACACACACACACACACACACACACACACACACACACACACACACACACACACACACACACACACACACACACACACACACACACACACACACACACACACACACACACACAGACACGCGCACGCACACACACACACACTGTATATATCCCCCCATGCCCATTGTAACCCAGCCCAACCCATAGTCCACAATCCCTAGCCTGGCCCAGAGCTCCCTCAGAGAGCCAGTGCAGTGAGGCAGGCGGTGATGTGGGGCCATGCTGGGGGGACAGACTGTCATCCTCTCTCCTTCCCCCTGAGAGGGCCCACACTGTGGCCGGGGGTCCTGCCAAGGACTGTGTGTGTGTGTGGGGGCGGAGCTTCCTTCCTGTTTGTGTCCTGGTGTACCTTTAGTAGTGGTCATGGTCATCTAACTGTCCTTCCTTTAAGCCGTTGAGACCGGGAACGCGTCTGTGTGAGTCGTTTTTAGATTTCTTTGGGCTATTCAAAAATAGCAGATCTACAAGCTCATAGCGCGGCACTCGGTGCCGCGCTATGAGCTTGTAGATCTGCTATTTTTGAAAAATCGTGAACATTTGTGCAAATATTTGAATGTATATATATTTTGTGTAACTCCAATCTTTGCTTATTCTACAAATGTCTTCTAATCCTAACAGTTTTTTTGGAAAAAACGTAAGTTGCTATATATCAGTGGTTCTCAAAGGACCCTCAAAATTATATATGTTTGGCCGTGGACCCCCCATCTCAAAATATTTAGTTCCAGGGACCCCCCAGAAGCAAAGATTTGAGTTACAAATGTTCGCTTTAAAAAATATATATATTCAAAGATTTGCACACATTTTCAATAATTTAAAAAAAATAGCAGAGTGCCGCGCTACGAGCTTGTAGGTCTGCTATTTTTGAATAGCCCAAATAAATCTTAAAAATGACACACAGATGCGTTCCCGGTCTTATTGGGTTAACGGTCCACCAGTGGCTCAGTGTCACATTCACTAACACACAGTAAAATACTCAGTTAGTTTTAACTCTTTAGATTGTGTAAATGTAACCAAGCGGACCCTTAACAGGTTAGTTACCTTTCTACATTCTCTGATGAGCTACAACAAGAGGATTGTCATTGTGTAATAATAATACGACTAACATACTTGCCGTACTGCGTTCACTGTAGTACTATTATACGGCCATGGCCTGCGTTGTTGTTGACCTCACTGTCTTGTAATCGTAATTGTTGCCATCCTTTTGGACACGGAGGGAGAAATCACACATTACTGGGCAGTGTGTCATCCCTGGCACACACTTGAGTGTTGTTACGGGGTGACGGGGTTATGCGATGACGTTTCATTTCCATAGGGAGCTGAGATGAGGCACATCCTCCAAGATAATCTCTTTGAGATGAGTCCAACTTCACGGTTAATTTAAAGGTTGTGTAGCGATATCTTTTTTGTTAGAATAAGGGTTAAATAGCTCTATATTCAGATTTTCTGAGGAGAAAACTCATAAGATACAGGATACAATTGGAAATGATGGGACAAAAAGAACAGACAAAATTTGAACTGGAACACTGAAGCTGATTGAATTATCTTTGTGGGGTACTCTCTCCTGATTGGATAAAATTGGTATCCCGACCTGACAATGTCTTTTCTGTTTAGTAAAGAGCTGGAGAAGTAAGGAGATCCTGTTATTGAACAAACACACTATATCAATGTTTACTATTGGAATAGAGCTTTAACCAATAAATATATATCACACCACCTTTAACTTTGAGAGTCAAATTCAGATTCAGACTTTATTGTCACATCACAATTTATCACATAGGTTTTGCAGTTTCAAGAAGAGGGTAAAGAATATAGAAGGAAAGAAACAAGGAAAACCAAGTCAGATGACAAGAAGGCACAATGTCAAATATAAGGTGTATGGTTAACTCATTGAGACCTGAAGCCGATTCTACATGTCTCCTAAATCTCAACAGTTTTCTGAAAAACGTATGTTTCTATGTCAGTGGTGCTCAATCTTTTTCATGTCAAGGACCCCCAAAATGATATGTATTTGGCCGCGGACCCCCATCAAAATATGTTGTTCCAGGGACCCCCCCAGAAGCAAAGATTTGAGTTGAAAATTTTCGCTTTAAAAATATATATAATCAAAGATTTGCACACATTTTCAAGATTTTTCAAAAATAGCAGATCTACAAGCTCGTAGCGCGGCACTCGGTGCCGCGCTATGAGCTTGTAGATCTGCTATTTTTGAATAGCCCAAAGTGTAAAATAATACTTTTTTTTAGCTCAAATCTAAAAATGGCACAGTTCCAGGTCTTAATGGGTTAAAATAATAAAATGAGGCAGAAATGCCTCTTGTGCGGGTGGAGGAATATTTGCAGCAGATAAAAAAACGGCTGCAGATACAGAATCACGATGTCTCGTGTATTTGAGACATCACTTAGGAGCAGATATCAGACATGTAAGTCATAATAAGTGACAGCGACAGTGCAGCAACAGTGTAAAAAAAGAACTCAAATTGATGCATTTTTACACAGTAAAATCTTCACTTCTGGGGTCATTTAAACGTCTACTCTGACTTGTGTGTGCACCCCAGAAAGTTGTTTGATTCAATATTTAGATATTTAATATTTCTTTGTGTCAGATACGCCCACTTCCTATATAAACCCATTGTAACTTCAAACTCCATTTTAACCATGTTAGATTCATTGAAAACATCCGTACTTGGTTCTGGCATGAGGGGGCCATGTTTTTTTGTGTGAAAAAATAAATACGCTACTACTACTACCTCTACTAATAATAATAATAATAATAATATTAATAATAACAATAATAATAAAACAAATGAAGAAGTGTTTTAAAAAGCACGGCCTCCTCACGCATTAGAAGGACGACATCAACCAACAGAAGCAGGGACGTGTGTCTAGCATGATTAAATGGTGTTTGAAGTTACAATGGTTTATTGGTATTTACACACGGTACTAAAGGAGCGTGTAAAATATCTAATTATTGAAATATTGAATCAAGCAACTTAAAAACTGTCTGGGGTGCCCCACAGAAGCCTGAGTAGACGTTAAAATGACACCCGGAAGTGTTTTAAAAGTGAAACACTCCTTTAACCCATTGATACCTGGAACGCATCTGTGTCACTTAAGATTTCATTGGCTATTCAAAAATAGCAGATATACAAGCTCATAGCGCGGCACCGAGTGCCGCGCTACGAGCTTGTAGATCTGCTATTTTTGAAAAATCGTGAACATTTTTTTTATATATTTTTTTCAAAAAACTGTTTGGATTTACATTTTTTTAAAGAATCGCCTCAGGTCTTAATGGGTTAATTTATCCATTTGACTCTGAGAGGGTACAAATGGAGCCAAAATGCTTGCTTGCACTCGCTGAGTAAAAATTTACAGTGAGGATTTTCCTGTGTTGCGCTTTGAGGATCATCCTTTCTCACGTAACAAAAAAAAAGCGGTCATCTATTCCAGTTTGTTGGTGTCTGCTGAAAGGCTAGTGCAGCCCTGTGATAAGTAATGGAATTCCTCTCTCTCTCTTCGAAAGAAAAACCAAAAAAATAATAAAAAGGGCCAGTAAAAGGATGACTGGCCGCCCTACTTTCCTTCCTCTTCTGGCCCCTCCATTTGTCTAACTTTCCTGGGACGCCACTGGGGCGCTGTGATTTCTGGGACAGTGACCAAGTGCTCCTGTCTGAGCTGGGGGACGTGGGTAATGTGGACAAAGTAGTTGACAGTCTGCCGCTTCCCCACGGCTGAGAGAGACAGAGCCGTGAGGGCCAGCATAATGGACGCCCCGACCGCAGAGATGGGACAGCATTTGATGTTCCAGTTTCTGTGTTCCTGTGCCCCCATGCAAAAAAGGTTCCCCGCTGACCATGTTTTTTTTTGGGGTGTGTGTGTGTGTGTGTGTGTGTGTGTGTATGTGTGTGTGTGTGCGTGTGCGTGTGCTTAACCCATTAAGACCGGGAACGCATCTGTGTCATTTTAGATTTCCTTTGGCTATTCAAAAATAGCAGATATACAAGCTCATATCGCGGCACCGAGCTCATGGCGCGGCACCGATCTGCTATTTTTGAAAAATCTTGAAAATGTGTGCAAATCGTTGAATATATATATATTTTTAAAGCGAACATTTGTAACTCAAATCTTTGCTTCTGGGGGGTCCCTGGAACGACATATTTTGGGATGGGGGTCCGCGGCCAAATACAGTACATATCATTTTGGGGGTCCTTGACACGAAAAGGTTTGAGCACCACTGACATAGCAAACATAAGGATTTCAGAAAAACGTTTTTTTTAAGAAGACATGATTATACTGTATATAGAACCGGCCTTATAGGTCTTAATGGGTTAATGTTTGTCCACTGTCTAACGTGTCTGGTGTGTTCTGTTTTGATACGACGTTGTGATGTCACCGGGAGAGCGCTATGATGATGCTATGGCGAAGCAGCAGCACGCCACTGACGAAACCCTGGGAAGTGCATCCTTCTTTCTATCACCCACTCCTTTTTCTCTCACATCCCAGAAAACAGATAGTAGCCCCCATGCACCCCGCCCTCTCTCACTGCTCCTTCCAGTAGTCTCTCTCTCACACACAACCAACCAACCCCTCCTCCTCCTCCTCCTCCTCCTCCTCCTCCTCCTCGCTATGCCTCCTGTAGCATAGCGGATTTGATTGATCTATAGCGGGAGGGCGAGCGGGGCCTGACATTTCTCAGTGATGTGTAAAAAAAACATATTGTGTTTGCCAAGAGAGAGAGAGTGAGAGAAGGGGGGGGGGTGGACGGGACACGCGGCCTTATACATACAGTATACTATATTTATGTGTATACGGTATGACGTGTGCTATTAACTCTTTAAGACCGGTAGAAGCGTCAGTGTCATTTTTTGATATGAGCTAAAAAAAAAGCATTATTTTACACTTTGGCTATTCAAAAATAGCAGATCTACAAGCTCATAGCGCGGCACCGAGTGCCGCGCTACGAGCTTGTAGATCTGCTATTTTTGAGAAATCGTGAAAATGTGTGCAAATCTTTGAATATATGTTCTTTTAAAGCGAACATTTTTTAACTCAAATCTTTGCTTCTGGGGGGGTCCCTGGAACAACATATTTTGAGAGGGGGGTCCGCGGCCAAATACATATCATCTTGGGGGGTCCTTGACGTGAAAAAGTTTGAGCACCACTGATATAGAAACATACGTTTTTTTCAGAATCCTCCTGTTAGGATTTAGAAGACATTTTGTAGAAATCAGCTTCAGGTCTTAATGGGTTAAATGGACAATGGAGATGCTCCTCTCTGCATTATTGGCCCCGGCGAACCGTGCTTGCGTTTTTTTTTGTGTGTGTAAAAATGTCAGTCGCTTGTAGTAAAAAACGCTGGTGCAGAAAGAGGGGCCGTGCGTTTGGCCGTGCTTGCATGCACCGTTCTGACTTGGATTTGATGCCTTTAAAGAACACGGATGTAAGTAGCAGGACTCGCTGCGTGTATAAAGCCGGGAGGACTGGGGCCTCTTCCAATCGCTCCGTGTGGGGTCCCTGAGTACGGGGCTGAATGACTCAGTCATCTGAGAAGAACTGGAATTAGCCCCAACAAAAATTGAAACCTCGCACCACCACCCGCTCCTCTCCTCCCTCACCCCTCCTTCCTTTTTCTCAGTCAGGGAACGTTGGGAGTCTTTTTTCTCACTAATCTAAATCCTCTCTCCTCCTAGTCAACCTCCTGTTTAGATCTTAACCCTTTAAGACCGGGGGACGCATCTGTGTAACCACTTTATCCATATTTTACACTTTGGGCTATTAAAAAAAAGCAGATATACAAGCTCATAGCGTGGCACCGAGTGCCGCGCTATGAGCTTGTAGATCTGCTTTTTTTTTTTAATCGTGATTTTTTTTTGGGCAAATCTTTGAATATATATCTTTAAAGCAATTTTTTTTTTTTCTCAAATCTTTGCTTCTGGGGGGTCCCTGGAACAAAATATTTTGAGATGGGGGTCCGCAGCCAAATACATATCGTTGTGGGGCTCGTTGACGTGAAAAAGTTTGAGAACCACTGATATTATGGCAACATAAGTGTTTCAGAAAACTGTTTTAAACTGATTTTTAGAAGAAATCTGTAGAATCCCCCAGAAGCAATAACATTTGAGTTAGAAATGTTTGCTTTAAATGATATATATTCAAAGATTTGCACACATCTTCACTATTTTTCAAAAAATAGCAGATCTACAAGCTCGTAGCGCGGCACTCGGTGCCGCGCTATGAGCTTGTATATCTGCTATTTTTGAATAGCCCTAAAGAAATCTTAAAAATGACACACAGATGCGCTCCCAGGTCTTAAAGAGTTAAGTGGCAGTGTCACTATACAGCCGCTCGTACATAATATGGTGTTGTTCAAACACAACGGGTCCTGTTTGGGCATCAGAATAGGAAATGCTCGGAGATGACACATGCGTGCGTCTCCCGGGACCAGTCTCTCTCTCGCTACTTTTCCACAGCAACTGTAAAGGAGAAGAGAGAGAAAAAAAAGAGAAAAGAACAGAAGCTGCTCCCCCGTCTCTGTGAATACGAAGTGGGGGTCACGGTGTTACATCAGACAAGTTGTCAGCTTTTTGTTTATTCAATGAATCCCCCCCCAAACTCCCCTATGTGCCACAAACACACTCGCAACACAAAAACACACATCACTTATGACAACCTCTATCTACAGATCTCTCTCCGCTATAACACACATAGAGCGAGAACGCCAAGCGTTCATTTAACTCTGATAGTGTCAAAATGTCAGAGTGAGTTAAAGTGCCAGTGTTATATTATATGTTAACGACAGTGTTAATTCGTCCATTTGTAACTCGGGAGCGTGTACAAATGCAACCAAATAGACTCCTTTTGCAGTTCCTTTTGGTTCCGTTTCTACATGCTTAAGAGTTAACCCCTTAAAACCAGGAAAGCATCTATCATTTTCGATTTTTTTTGGTGTTGGCTGTTCAAAAATAGCAGATATATACACAAGCTCAGAGTGCGTCACTTCGTGCCGTGCCGCGAGCTTGTACATCTGCTATTTTTTAAGTGTGAGAACTATAGGCTACTGATTTAGAAGGCATCTAGTAGACTCGGAATCTGTGTCACTTTTTGATTTGAGCTAAAAAAGCATTATTTTACACTTTGGCTATTCAAAAATAGCAGATCTACAAGCTCGTAGCGTGGCACCGAGTGCCGCGCTACGAGCTTGTAGATCTACTATTTTTGAAAAATCGAGAAAACGTGTGCAAATTATTATAATGTATATTCTTTTAAAGCGAACATTTTTAACTCAAATATTTGCTTCTGGGGGTCCCTGGAACATAATATTTTGAGATGGGGGTCCCCAGCCAAATACATATCATTTCGGGGGTCCTTTATTTGCTAAGAATCGCCCTCAGGTCTTAATGGGTTAAATGAATACTGAGGATTTCGACGTTGCAACCGGGTCCAGTAGAAGTGGCAGGTGAGAGGAGTTCCTAGATAAGATAAAGGTCCTGGAGAGAGATAAGGGTTTGTCTGTGTATAGACGGGGGCTCTGCTCGCTGTCAGACAGAGATAAGCCACCTTGAACTGCTTCCTGGACCGAGGACAGGAAGTCACAGGTGCCAATAGTGAGTTATTCACAAACCATGTAAGCTTTTATGATGTGTGATTCATCAGGAACCGGATGAAAGCGAACAATCACATAAGCCTGTGTACCAGGCGTTAGGCCTAACATGCAATGACTGAGCAACAACAAATGCAACAGCAAAGGCATGTACTCTGTCAGTGGCACGTTCTCAGTGGGAAGAAAATGCATGTTTTGCCTCTCGGACCATATTTCTGGTCAGAGAACATAATCCAGACTTGGTCCGTTTTAATCCAGTTTCATTTCAAACAAATAGCGGCTCCAATAATTACGCTGTCAAATCCGCTGTGTTCATTTAACTCTGAGAGAGTGTAGGAATGTAAGGCCTTTTTGTATTTGTACACTCTGAGTTACAAATGGATTGTGTTAAAACCGAGGATTTTACTGTGTAGGACAGGGGGTCTACAACAGGGGGCCCGGGGCCCCTAGGGGATCCTCAGAGTTACTTCAGGGGGGGCCACAAAATCTCTGTGGGATAAGAACTTTTTTTTTTGTTATTATTTTTAAATATTTAACCACTTGAACCGTAGCAACCCTAAAAGATAATGTGTAAACAAACAAATAAAAACATTGATTTACACAACACTGATGATAGTGCTGTCAAACAAGTCTATGAAGCTATCTGTGAAATCTATGAAAAAGTTCAATCTGCAACACGATTTTATACAGTATGTAGTGGTGGGTGACCGTGGGTCCCTGCTTCATCTCTCTCTCAGCTAAGGGGTCCTTGGCCTGAAAAACGTTGAAGGCCCCTATTCGTCTTGTTTAGAATATTCTGCTTTTGTCGTGTTTGAGAAGTCTTTATATCCTTTTCATGTGTAGTCACTTGTTTTGAGGACGCTTTGCACAATGTAGATGAAAAGAAGTAAAAGTATAGAGTACTTTTTCTCAAGAATGTCAAATTAGCATTTAGGCACTTTTAACTTGGTAATAAATAATTAATTGCTCAAAGTTTCAAAGTGAATACTTTAGTTTTTACACCTCCTTTTAATTGGTTTTATTTGTACTTGTGTACCATGTAAGACCTTTTCTAAACACTGTACGTCACTGTCAAATTAGCTGTGATAACCAAGAATAATTTCTATATTCTTTTTTGCCCCATATGTTACTTTTTTATGATACTTCTCCACTCATGACAGCCTTAAGAGAGTATTTTTATACTGGAGAATATACTCCTTTTAACAGTATATACTGTAAAATCAAAACAATGCTTGTTTAAAACCACACTCCGGTACTTATTTTAGGGTGTAGGACACCGACTGGTTGACAGTGTCAATAAAGGTATTTGAAGCAGACAGCCACCGGATTGGACACTACCTGGAGCAGACATCTTTAAACCTACTGTAGTTCAGACATCTTTCCATCGTGAGAGTGAGACGGGCATAAAAGTTACGGATTGAAGCTTTAAGCGTTCAATCCGTGTTAAAGTCGTTTGTTTGTTTGTTTGTTTGTTTGTTTGTTTGTTTGTTTGTTTGTTTGTTAGTTTTTTTGATGCCATATTGGTGTACAGCAAAGAAATAGAAACGATCATAAAAAAGGGCTTTGCTCTCTTAAGAAGATATTTTATGAATCTCAACACTCTTACTTCAGA
>NC_139942.1:31985917-32273673 GCF_963454915.1 Gymnoscopelus microlampas | reverse complement strand
CAGTTTTTTTGGGAAAAAAAACCTTATATTGCTATAATATTCAGTGGTTCTCAAACTTTTTTCATGTCAAGGACCCCCAAAATGATATGTATTTGTCCGCGGACCCCCCCCCCCCCTCTCAAAAATATGTTGTCCCCGGGACCCCCAGAAGCAAAGATTTGAGTTAAAAATGTATTTATATATTCAAAGATTTGCAAAAAAAAAAATCCACACATTTCAAAAAAATAGCAGATCTACAAGCTCATAGCGCGGCACTCGGTGCCGCGCTATGAGCTTGTATATTCTGCTAATTTTGAATAGCCCAAAGAAATCTTAAAATGACACAGATGCGTTCCCGGTCTTAATGGGTTAAGACAAACAAAACAGAATAAAAAGTGTGCCTGATGAAAGTCATGGGGTGTGGATGGGATGGATGTGAGTGTGCGTGGGTTTTTCTCTCTCACTTATATCACAGCGTGCAATGGAAAAGTTGCAAAACTACAGGATTCTGTGCGTTCAAATTCACGGGAGTGTGTTTAATTAGTTGCCATCCGCATGCCCCTTGCCTACCTGACATGTCATTTTTACTTTTTTTTTTTTTTTTTTTGGAACATTAAGAAATATTCCATCCACTGATCCAGTGTAAGTAAGGCCTGTAAGTACCAAATAATACGATCCTAAGCTATTCTGTGAAATCGCCTCGCACGCGCTAAATCACTATCGCCTCCCGCATGGCGAACGATCATTTTAACCCATTAAGACCTGGAACGCATCTGTGTCACTCGAGATGTCTTTGGCTATTCAAAAATAGCAGATATACAAGCTCATAGCGCGGCAACCGAGTGCCGCGCTACGAGCTTGTAGATCTGCTATTTTTGAAAAAATCTTGGGGGAAAAAAAGTTTTTAGATTTTTTTCAAAAAACTCTTAGGATTTAGATTTTTTTTTTTAAGAATCGCCTCAGGTCTTAAAGGGTTAAACAGAAACCAAATACTTGACAAATAAATAACCGAGAGGGTGGTGGTGGGGGGGGTCAGTCCCCCCCCCCCCCCCCCCCCCCCCTCCCCGCACAAACAGCTTAGTATTTTGGTGCAGCACACAGCCTGCAGAGAGCAGCGCCGCCCTGCCAAAATAAAGATGAGCTGGGAGCTTGTTGTAAAGGTGAGACGTCTGCCATGGATGGCCCCTGAGATCTAATCAAGAGGGCTTAATATCCCCCACAGCGAGGAGACCTTGGCCCCTCAGCCCCCTCGGGCCCTGACACCCCCTGACGCCCCCAACCCCGGCTCAGCGCTCCACTCTCTCTCTGGCTGGCTGCCGTATAGCCAACAAACTCCACAAAGTTCTCTCTCTCTCTTTCTCTCTCTCTCTCTCTCTCTCTCTCTCTCTCTTTCTTATCCCATTAAGTCCTGAGGTTGATTCTACAAAACGTCTTCTAAATACTAACGGTTTTCTGAAAAACGTATGTTTCTATTATCAGTGGTGCTCAAACTTTTTCATGTCAAGGACCACCCAAAATGATATGTATTTGGCCACGGACCCCCATCACAAAATATGATGTTCCAGGGACCCCCCAGAAGCAAAGAATAGAGTTAAAAATGTTCGCTTTAAAACAATATACATTCAAATATTTGTCCACATTTTCCCGATTTTTCAAAAATAGCAGATCTACAAGCTCGTAGCGCGGCACTCTGTGCCGCGCTACGAGCTTGTATATCTGCTATTTTTGAATAGCCCAAAGTGTAAAATAATGCTTTTTTTAGCTCAAATCAAAAAATGACACAGATGCGTTCCCGGTCTTAATGGGTTATTCTCTGTCTCAACAGGGAGTGCCACACTGGCCAGTCAGTGATTCTGTTAGGAGGTGGTTCGGGGTTATTTCTTCCCCCTGTCTTCCTCTCCCTCCTATGTCCTCATTTTAACCCTCTGGGGAGGAGGTACTTCTTTAGCTCCCCGTGAATGGGCATTGCAAAAGGCACATCTCACGTTTGTTTGTATACCCCTGATATATACGGTATACAGGTATACGTACTGTATTATGTTTTCCCTGCATACACAGTAAATGTAAACTACTCTAAACACTGAGTTACGAAGGAATATATTTATAACTATGAACTAATACTGTAACTTTATAACTAATTCATAAATGGTATGTGTGCACTTTACATTGTAAAAGGCTAAATATAAGCCAAAACTGATCTTACATTAGGCCTTGGATGTAGTTCAATCTTTTATATATAGTTTTTTTCATCTGGGGTTTTATATTACCCCCTCTGACTTCCACCCTCTGACTATTAATGGTCTAACTATATTCAGGAATTGTGCTGCTGTAAGGCAAGTGCATTTTAGGCTCTGGCACCTTGCCCACTAGGCTTTCAGCAGCCATTGTCCACTTAATATGCGTACAGATGAATGAATGCTGCGCTATGAGTCGGAGCCATAGATACGTATAGCTGATGCAACACTCCTCTTGTTGGTTTTGGATCAGATAGACGTGTAAACAGTGAGGAACAGAGCAAACCTGACACCTCAGTTGGTGTGTGTAGGCCTATTGTACAGGATTCTAAGCCCCCCTCCAAGTCTCAAATCCATTTTTTATTTTCGCTGTATTGACTTTTTTTCCGTCTCCAGCCAAAGACATAATGAAGGCTTCCTGCAGCTGGCATGACCTAGCTTCTGTAGGGTATATGCAGACAAAACATTATTGTCTGCTGTGCTTCTTGTTTTTTCTTCTTCTTCTTAAAACAGTGTCACCGAAACAAAGAGAACTTTTGTCATTTTCCGTCTGTAACCAGACTAAAAGAATCGAAAAGCCCCAATAGCGGCCCTTAGAGGCTATGTTGTTTCTTCTCACATCCAAATCGGAACAAAGTGGTTTGAGCAATTCAAACCAATATTGCCATCCTTAGAGCCCTGTGCTCTCACTAGTGGAGATAAAGAATTATTGACAAATAGAAGACAACTTGGCCTTAGGAGTGGCAGTAGAGGAAAGGTAATGAGGATACTCAAATGGTTTAGGGTTCATCCACTATAGGAAGCGTGCATGTGATCAGCAAGTTTCATGGTAAACCGGGCCATTAGATTAGGAGATACCGTGTGTGCAATTGGAAAGTTTGACCTAATGGTAGCACCAGAGCGAAGGCAGCGCGGTCACCAAAATCAATAGGGTTTATCATCTCGGGAGAATGTAGGTGCACATTAAATTCCATGGCAATCCAGCCTGCACTTTTCAAGATATATTGTTTAGGACCAAAGTGTTGGATGGACGTATAGAGACGGAGGAATGGACCGACATCATTGCCGTCCTCATGCTTAATTTTATACTTTGTTGTTGCACGCCATTTATTGTCGCATTCCGAAAATAGCCGATCTATTTTTGGGGCAGAAACTGTTGCAAACTTTGCATGTTTTTCATATAATCCTTAACCTTGTGAGGAAAGTGTTGTACTTTCCGTATCTACTGATATGTTTCTCTTCGTCCACATTTTGAAACTCATGCCCACAATATTATATAGCTGTTTAACCCATTGAGACCTGAAGCCGATTCTACATGTCTCCTAAATCTCAACAGTATTCTGAAAAACCTATGTTTCTATATCAGTGGTTCTCAAACTTTTTCATGTCAAGGACCCCCAAAATGATATGTATTTGGCCGCAGACCCCCATCAAAATATTTTGTTCAAGGGACCCCCAGAAGCAAAGATTTGAGTTACAAATGTTCGCTATAAAAATATATATATTCAAAGATTTGCACACATTTTCACGATTTTTCAAAAATAGCAGATCTACAAGCTCATAGCGCGGCACTCGGTGCCGCGCTATGAGCTTGTATATCTTCTATTTTTGAATAGCCCAAAGTGTAAAATAATGCGTTTTAGCTCAAATCTAAAAATGATACAGTTCCAGGTCTTAATGGGTTAATCATTTCTGGTTAACAGAGACAGGAGTCACAAAGGAATTAGCAGTCAGCCCGGCATGCTGTACTGTAGTTCCACTGCTGGTGATCTAAACTTTCATTTCCCCTGATCACACAGTGTGGCAGGCATCCATTTTAGCCTAGACAGAGTCTCACGCGTATACACCCTAATAATTAATATCAGCACCCTCAGGTGTACTCAAAGTGGGACACGTTAATGTTACCGGGGGGCCCCTTGAGGGGCCGCGGTGTGGCGTTGTGCGGGGACCCTCAAAGTGCTCCTGCCAACAGACACCTCACCTTTTGTGGCTGTGCGTTTTCCCTGCTCTCCCACTGGCCCCGTGGTGCACACGCATTAGAAGAAAAGTTATTTTGAGCCGTAAGAAATTCAAATGAAGCCTCCCCTCACGCTATAACTTTTCCAGAGCATCCAGACCTTTGAGATTAGACAGCCGTCCTTAAAGCACAAGGGTCCGGGATAACAAACGGCATGTTTGAAGTGCTCCTCAGAGAACATCGGAGACACACACACACACACACACACACACACATGTACACTTAAAACACACGCCCTCGCATCCCCCTAGCTTTCCAGTGTGGACCTTGGCTTAATTAAATCACAAATGTATGGTGGTATATGTTTTAACCCATTAAGACCTGAGGCAGCGTCTAAAAAAAATCAAAATCCTAAAAAAAAAATCGGAAAAAAATATTTAAAAATAATTTTCACAATTTTTCAAAAATAGCAGATCTACAAGCTCATAGCGCGGCACTCGGTGCCGCGCTATGAGCTTGTATATCTGCTATTTTTGAATAGCCAAAGACATCTAAAGTGACACAGATGCGTTCCAGGTATCAATGGGTTAAGTGCCAGGGAGTTGTGTGTTTATGCGATAGTGAATGTAGTCTGAGTCTGCATAAATAAGTAGTGCAACAGCATGAATATTTATATTGTCAATATAATTAGCGACGTAGACTAATGGAGGCCATGTTTTGCACTTGAAGCCATGCCAATTTTTTTGTGGTTGTTTATTTTCCGGCTTGTTGTCCCAGCAGTAGCGCTAAATAAGGAACATCATTATTCCCAAAACATTATGCATTCGCTAGCTGTAGTGCCACGCACATGACCACTCCAGTGCCACGGCCGATATCGAAGTTCTGCTTTTCTCTTATTTTTTCCCCCCAATTATAATGATGTTTTTATTGTTAATAGCGCGTTCATTTGTTCCTAATTAAGTCATTTTCCTTGCCATTTGACAAGGCAAACGGCAATTGCAATTAGGGTTTTGCTTTTATTCTGTTAATACGAGTCACCAGATCATGGTCTATTTTAATAACCACAACAGCAGGGAGCATTCCACGAGTCCAAGCATAATACGATGATTATTATTCAGAGCTATACAGTAACAATCCCCATGTCTCTCTCTTGTGTTTGTGTGGTCTCGTGTGTGTGTGTGGTGTGAGCAGTGTTTGTCCAGGCCAGCAAGCTCCAGCAACACATCTTCTCCGCCCACGGCCAGGAGGACAAGATCTACGACTGCTCTCCGTGCCCGCAGAAGTTCTTTTTCCAGACAGAGCTACAGGTGAGCCTAAAGAGGGGGAAACAGGGCGCAAATAGTGTTCCAACCGCAGTGACAGCTCGATCACACGTGACCGACCGCTCAACAAACGCCGCAAACCAAACCACACTTTTGACGATGCCCTCCAATCCCGTTTGGGATTGGGAGACTCAGAAGGAATTATTTCAGTCCGTTTTCCAAAACTCATTTGTGATGTTGCAGATATGATATGATTTGATTTGCTTATTAGACCGGCGGAGCACTAAAATATCTGGAATTAGAGGATTAGCGGAATGCTCGTTTTTGAAGAGGTAATTACATACGGTGCGGAGGCAAAAAAAACACTGTTGAGTCAATACGGCTGCATCTCGTACTCTAATCACAGAGGAGGCCTCATGGCTAAATGTGAGCTTTTGTCCTCCGGGAGGCCCATATCTGCCCTTCAACAAAGTTAGTAGTTGGACTTATGAACTCGCAATGTTAGAGAGATAATCCATTTTCCAGCAATCTCTTTTCTCCGGTCCTTGGAGAGCCTGAAAAAATGAAACAGACCTTATTATATTATTTGGTGGTGTTTTCAAGCAGCACTGTTGTGTTTGGGGGATTCTCTACCTTACACATGGCTTTTCTCATATACAGGTCTTTTTGTATTACCTTGTAACTGAGACATTAAAATGTGAGTAGTATAAGCACCTTGTGCAATCCAATCACTGAAATTATTAATGTTTGTGTGCGCCGAGCGAAGCCAGTATAGGCACTGACCATATGCGACTCCGAGTAGAACTATCTGAAGCTTGGATTAGCAACGCCAGTGGTGGAAAGTGACTAAGTACATTTACTCAAGTACTTAAGCACAATTATGAGGTGTATTTACTTTTCTTATACTTTAAACTCCTATTCCACTGCATCTAAGAGGCAAATGTTTCACATTTTACACCACTACAATTTTTTTTAAACTGAGATTGAGATTTAGGTTATACTACAAAACATACATTAACCACTATTTTATAGTTCAGGCTTTTCAAAAATAGCTGATCTACAAGCTCACAACGCATCGCGATGAGGCGCGTTGTGAGCTTCTAGATCAGCTTGAGTACTTTGGTAGCTATATTTTGATGCAAATACTTTTGTACTTTTACTCAGGTGACATTTACATGATAGGACCTTTACTTGTAACAAAGTATGTTTGTATTGTGGTATTGCTACTTTTAGTTTTGTTTACATCTGAGTACTTCTTCCACCGCTGAGCAACACACCCTGTATTAGTACCTAGGCAGACAGAGGGAGCGTCCAGGGCTTTAGCTGCCCATTGATCGGCGGAGAGATTTTCATATTGAGATTCAGGTTGTAAACACACCACAGCATCTGTCTGCCAGGAGGAAGGTGAATGTGATCATTATCCACTGGTCATTTGAGCATCACTACCATGAATAAAACAAGTCTTGAACCAACCAACATACAGCTCCAACCATGGAGAAAGCTATTAGCAAGCCATGTTTTTTCTCCAAACTGCCAACATCGAGTCTACCTCGTTCATGCCAAGGCCTATTTATCACATTTTCATCTCTCATTGGTACGAGTGTTTTCTGTATACAGCCAGCGTTGTTACAGGTACCCTGTAAACAATCTCAAATAACCTGGGGATGTTTTCCTACTTTTTTTTTTTTTTGTCTGACATTTTTTGGAATGAAGTGATCTCCACCTCCCCGAGGTGCTGTTTCATGCATGATTATTTTGTTTTACACTGTCTGTGAAGAGACAAGAGCAGAACATGAAAGACCTATGGCACTTTGTTGTGAAACAGGGTGTTATGAAAGGAGAGCAGGATTGAGCTTGGGGATAAGACGATCATTATGCTCAACCTGTGCCATGCTTTAAAGGCGGGCCTAGGCAGGGTTGCCAGATTTGCTTATTATAATTTCCCTGCAAGATTTTATTTGAAAATAGCCGATCTACAAGCTAACAGCGCGTCGCGTTGTGAGCTTGTAGATCTGCTATTTTCAAAGAGCTGATGTATACGTTAAAGTGCACATAGTTGCTTCTTTTGGGCTGGTTTTCCTAGACCTGGTTGCTTGTTTCTCTCACAGAATCTGGCAACACTGGTCCCATTTGAAACTAACACACACACTGTAAGTCCAACCACACATTCAGATGTTTGCAAACATTATACATTCCAACTAGAAAGGGGTGCTCCGCAGAACGCATATTCTACCAGGCTGCATGGGCTGCCTATACCCGAGGAAGCTGCTGGGGGGAAATAACGTTTCTACTACATACTCTGTGCATTTCTCGTGCCCCCTGTGGGCAGAAGTGGAAGTGCAAGGGCCTCAACATTATGATTCCAATTTGGGTTTGATAGGACAAGGTGTTCTTTGTGAAATAGGCCCCTCCCGCAAACTTTGGAAGCCAATTATAGACAAATGAAATGGAATATGAAAAATCAGTACGATGCATCTTTATCACTTGACTCCAGAGATTATGTGTTGTGATTTTCACTAATTCTTGAGGAGAGTTTGAGAGGCCAATTTGAAGAAAATGGGGTAGAGTTTCTTCCTTGGCCTACTGGCACAACGCACTAAAAGATTGATGTTGATTGGTCAAGCAATTTCTGAGATTAGCTGCGCAGGCACACAAAGGCCAGTGGCAAAAAAACAGGCCTTCCAGCCTGGCGGAGATAATAAACTCACAATATTGTAGAGATGTGAGTTGAATTACACAATAGCCATTACTATTGTGTTTATTTGTTTGTTTTATTTCATACCCCTGTATATCCTTAAGAGTGATTTATACTTAGATGTGCACTGTGTGGTGCACCTGGAAATAGACGATCTACAAGCTCTACAAGTCAAGCCACCATTTTCTGAGCATTATACGGCACTCAACCAAGTATAAATCAGGGGGTCATGAATCTGAATTCTCCATGAATGCTCCACCTTGATTGATTGAATTGATTGAATATTTTATTAGGCAAAAAAATGTAAAACAACACATTTACATTTAAAATACTTTGTCTAACAGGTCCGTTCATAAAAGTCCTTGCGGACTTGTTTCCAATGAGGGCCTTGGTATTCAATTCATAGACATATATAGTGGCATCACAGTTCGAATATCATTACACAAAGAATAAAAAAAAACAGCAAGAATATATATATATCTATATATCTATATATATATATATATATATATATATACATACATATATACATACATATAATACTATGTACAACAAAAGAAAATAAAAAAATAAAAGAGGGGGGGGGGGAGATATGTACAAGAACAGGGGGGGGGGTCGGCTATCTAATAGGAAAATGGTACTACCTCCTCTTTTGGCCTCCTGAAAGGTGATTTTTTAAGGCTCTTTTAAATGAGCCCAGCGAACTGCATTTTTTGAGGGATGGGGTTAGCCCATTCCAATCCTGGGTGGCAGTGCTGTAGAAGGAGAATTTGCCCATGTTTGTTTTATGGGTGGGTGGTACCAAATTGTTGTTAACGCTCCCTCTGGTATTGTGACTGTGGGTGTCACTAACCTTTTGGAGGTATTTACTCAGATATGCGGGAATAGGGGGCATATCGGGCAAATTTTCGTTTACATTTTTGAAGGCCAGTCCCATTTTTAGTTGTTTAACCCTGTCTTCCACCCTGAGCCAGCCTAGGCTGGCAAAATGGGCGGGAGAAAGGTGGGTCATGGGCCCCAATCCGAGGAGTAGCCGAATCAGTTTGTTTTGGGAGGTTTGAAGCTTAGTCTTCAGTGACACTGAGGTGTTGGAGTACCAGGAGGTGCTAGCATAGTCAAAATGTGGTTGAATCAGGGCCCCTGAGAGGGTCCTGAGGGCCTGTGGGTTGACAAAAGAGGAAACTCTGCCCATAAATTTGGTTCTCTGGTTTACTATTTTGACCACCTTTGTCCCCATGCTTTCACCCGACAGGTATTTGTCGAGAATACAACCCAAATAGGTAATCTCTTCTTTGCTAGCGATAATTGTGTCATCGACTTTGACCTTGAAATCATTTACCTCCATCTGTCTGAGGGAATGTTTGGTCCCAAAGAGAATGGATTCAGTTTTCCCAAGGTGTAGTGACAGTTTGTTATCGGTAAGCCAAGTACGGATTTTTGAGAGTTCAGAGCTGAGCGCCTCCTCAACTTGCAACTTGTCCTCTCCCGAGATCAGGAGTGCCGAGTCATCAGCGAACAGGAACAATTTGCAGTTACAGGCAGCATTCATGTCGTTAATGTATAAAAGGAACAGTAACGGAACAGTAACGGCCCTGTAGTACATCTACAGTTGAGATAGACAATCAGCCCAAGCCCAGGTTGGAGGAGTCCTGTTTATTATTTGTTTTATCTTTTATTTATTTATATATCTTTTTTTCGGTAGCTGTTTGTTTGCGCTCACTCTTTCCAATGTATCACACTTCAAAATGCCTCACTGACACGGGGCAGTCGTTTGTCAGTCTGTCTGAAGCAGAGCTGTCTTCCAGCGGTGAGAGGAGAGTGGAGCCCCCCCCCCCCCCTCTCTCTCTCTCTATACCACAGCTCTTGAGTTGTGGAGTTTCTCCCTATTTCTCTCCCTGACACTCTGGCCCACTCACTGGCTGTACCTGGGCTCCTCATCTCTCACAGTAGTCGGAGGAGGGGTCAAAGGGCCAGTGCAAGCTGGGAGAAAGGGAAGCGGGCGAGAGGGAGAGCTGCCACGGCTAGGTAAAGGGAAGCAGGAACAATATTTTATTAACCCATTAAGACCTGAAGCCGATTCTACAAAATGTCAGTAACAGTATTCTGAAAAAAACGTATGTTTCTATATCAGTGGTGCTCAAATCTTTTTCATGTCAAGGACCACCTAGAATTATATGTATTTGGCCGCGGACCCTCCATCTCAAAATATGTTGTTCCAGGGACCCCCCCAGAAGCAAAGATTTGAGTTACAAATGTTAGCTTTTTAAAAAAAAGAGAGATTTGCAAAAATGTTCACGATTTTTCAAAAAAATAGCAGATCTACACGCTCATAGCGCGGCACCGAGTGCCGCGCTATGAGCTTGTATATCTGCTATTTTTGAATAGCCAAAGTGTAAAAATAATGTTGTTTTTTTTAGCTCAAATCAAAAAATGACACAGATGCGTTCCAGGTCTTGATGGATTAATTTGCCGCTGAGATGCTTGAAACAGACCAAAGGCTGTGACAGGTATCCAGCGCACCCCTTCAACACACCCGTCCTCCCCCATCGCTCCCCCCACACCCCCCCCATGAACTCTACCCTGTGAGGGGGCTAGCCAATTTTCGCCGGCCTGTCGAAATGGATGATGGGAGAGCATCCGTCTAATCAGCCCTCCTAGGACCCCCCGCCCGGCTCGCCCCCCTCGGACCAGCCTAGATTGACTGACTCCTGGGCCGGTGTGCCCCAGAAATCTAGGAGTCCAAAGGAGAATAGAAAAATTGTCTCTTTCTCCCCTTTTTTTTTCTCATCTCATCTCTCTCTCTCTCTCTCTCTCTCTCTCTCTCTCTCTCTGCCCTCCCTGCCTTTCCTTCATCCTTGTTTCTTTCGTTCACAGACAGACAAACTAAGCACTGAGATGCACATAGACCACCACTCCATCCAAACTCTCCAGAGAACAACCAACCTAGCCGACCCCCCTCCTCCACACACACACACACACACACACACACACACACACACACACACACACACACACACACACACACACACACACACACACACACGCACAACCCCCCCCCCCCCCCTCCCTGTGCCTTCCCCCTCTCTCTCACCCCATTAAGAGATGGAGTACAGTCTAGATATTTCATGAGGTGCTGATGGTCAGGGCAAACAGTTCAGTATTTGTGCTAACAGGGCTAGCTGTGCGGCGCTCCTCCCTGACCCCCTCCCACAGCCCACCCTCCGAGCCGCCATGAGATGGAGCTTCACTCTCCTCCTCCTCCCGCCCAAATAAGATGCACTGTGTTCTCATTTTAACCCTTTAAGACCTGAAGCCGATTCTACAAATCCCAACAGTATTCTGAAAAACGTATGTTTCTATAGCAATGGTTCTCTGAATTTTTTTTTGTCAAGGACCCCCAAAATGATATGTATTTGGCCGCGGACCCCCATCTGAAAATATTTTGTTCCAGGGACCCCCCAGAAGCAAAGATTTGAGTTAAAAATGTTCGCTTTAAAACAATATATATATTCAAAGATTAGCACACATTTTCACGATTAAAAAAAATAGCAGATCTACAAGCTCGTAGCGCGGCACTCGGTGCCGCGCTACGAGCTTGTATATCTGCTATTTTTGAATAGCCAAAGTGTAAAATAATGCTTTTTAGCTCAAAGCAAAAAATGACACAGATGCGTTCCAGGTCGTAATGGGTTAAAATCAGCCTCTCTCTCGCTCCGTTCCCCCGTGTGTGTGTGGTAGAAAAGAAAAAAGAAAAACAGTCCTGGGTTTCTGCACTGGTCACAGTGCGATGTGAAACTTGATAATAAAGTTTGGTTCGTTTTTTGGTTTTATTGTTTGTTTGTTTGTTTGTTTGTTTGGTTTTTAGTTGTTTTTTTTGCATCAACTTCTGAAACAGTAGCTTTTTGTACCATGGGAGAAACAGAGCCACTGACGATGTCACTAGGCTGGATTAATTATCCAGATTCATTAACTGATGGTGGCGCACAGTATTAGCCACAGCTTAAATCTGACATTTATGTGACTGTAGTTCATTTACGAGGATGGCACATAAGTCCAGCTCATCATTCCTCTGCTAGAGATATACCCGTACCCGGCCGTGGCATGCGATTGGAGGATTCTCTCCCAAATAATGACTCCAATTCCTCCTAAGACAAAGACAATTGACACTGAATTTTGCACAAACAGTGCAGATGACATTTTGAGCTTTTGAGATTCCCTTGTTGCTTTTGAGCTGAGTGAGTGTCTTTTTGTTTTCTTTTTTTCTCCTTTTTTTTTCAAATTCCATCCACCGCGTTCATTGTCATTCCTTGGAAATGTTATGAGATTGTAAATCATGTCTCGAGTTGTGCCACGATCGACCGAGTGGTGGAAGGGTGCTGCATGCCGTCAGTGGTGGAAACTAACTAAGTACATTTACTTAAGTACTGTACTTAAGTACACTTTTGAGGTATTTGTACTTTACTTGAGTATTTCCAATTTCCAATATTTTTACTTCTACTCCACTACATCTCAGAGGCAAATATTGTACTTTTACTCCACTACAATTATTTGAAGTTACTTTTCAGATATAAATTATTATATTATAAAACATACATTAACCACTTTAGCCCTATTTTATACCTAGGCTATTTGAAAATAGCCGATCTACAAGCTCACAACGCGTCGCTTTGCGACGCGTTGTGAGCTTGTAGATCGGCTATTTTCAAACATTTTTGTACTTTTAATTTTGGTACTTTAAGTACATTTTGATGCCAATACTTTTGTACTTTTACTCAAGTCAATTTTGAATTCTGGACTTTTACTTGTAACAGAGTATTTTTATATTGCAGTATTAGTACTTTTACTTAAGTAGAGAATTTGAGTACTTTTTCCACCACTGCATGCCGTGCAGTATGAACTCTCCGGCTCCCTAAGACGCCCGCAGGACACATACCTTAATTGGAGTGTCTTTTAAAAGGATTCCTTCAAAGACTATTCAAAGCTCCCCAGTCTTAATGATGTGCTGGAGCTGACAGGAGCACGGTCGCATCATGTTCCACGTCCCCCGTGCGAACGACAGTCTCCTCTCCCTGCATGATAGCCATTATTGCCAAGCTGTGGACGATTTTGGTGTTTTAATTAAGCATATTTATCGGCCGCCTTGTCGCGAGGTCAGTGTAAACCAGCCACGCGTGCCACAGTGTCCGCTAAAAGACAAAGAGAGACGGAGAGAGAGATATACAGTTTACACATTTCTTTTTAAAAATATATATATGAGGTAAATTGATCTTTTTGGGTAGCAAATATGTACTATAGTATACAGTAGTGGTTCTCAGTGGTGCCATGAGACAAGTCCAGGTGTGCCGTGGGATTTTACACCTTTTACACATTCATCATGGCGAATTTTTTTAAATCATAAAAAAAAATAGCTTAAACAGCAGATTCAGAAGTTCATAACATGTCACATCACAGCACCTGAGTTTATAGGTCAGCTATTTTCATTATTTGTTCATTTGTTGTACTTGAACCTGGTGTCCAATTCTGGGCATGTCACAGGCGAAAATTTTTAACTCATTTATTTTTATTTCGTTTTAATTTTACAACTTTTTCACACATTTTCCCAAAACAGCTCCAGTACCCAGTCTACAAGCTCACAGCATGTCGCATTGTGACACGTTGTGAGCTTGTAGAGCTGCTGCAATGAATACAGGTGTGCCTTGAGATTTTGACTTGCCGATTGGTGTGACTTGGAGGAAAAAAAAATGTAAACATGAGAATTACACACAAGAAACACAACTTTTATTTTATGAATGATATCTGACAGGTTTTAAGGGTATGATTTCATACAATGTAAGCCATGGCACATTCTACAATACACTTCCCGTAAGAAGCACAGGGACCTAATTACCCAGAAGAAGGTTTTTATTTATTTATTTTTCATTTATTTATTTACAATATTTATTGCAATTTATGCCCCAGCCAATGCTCTTTGCCCCAAACGTGTCACAGGAAGGTTTGTTTGGCCCCGTGTGGCTATCAACCACCTCACTCTGTGTGAATATCTTGATGTGCGAGTATGACAGCTTCTCATGCTTTTGAAGGCTGTTTTTTTCCCTTTTAAATGAATCTGTTTTGTGCTTAACCACCCCAGGTGCTCATAATTCTGTCACCATAAAAAGAAAAGTTGTGTTAATAATATGAAAGAACAATGAAATGAATAAAAAAACAAACTCTGTGTGAGGTGCCATCATTAATATTTAAGCTTATTTATAATGATGTACAGACACTATACAAACACAGCTCTGCACTGTAAAAGAGGACATAAACATCCTTTAGATGGCTTGCGATGTAACACAGTTGTTGGTGTTCTAGTTTTAGCAGGTGGATCAGAATTAGACAGCATGACAGACCTAATGATCCTATGAGGATATCCTGTGTGTGTGTGTGTGTGTGTGTGTGTGTGTGTGTGTGTGTGTGTGTGTGTGTGTGTGTGTGTGTGTGTGTGTGTGTGTGTGTGTGTGTGTGTGTGTGTGTGTGTGTGTGTGTGTGTGTGTGTGTGTGTGTGTGTGTGTGTGTGCGTGTGTGCGTGCACAAGCATGTTTGTTTATGCATGTATGTGCGTGTGTGCATGTGTATTCACGTTTGTTTATCCATATATACGTGTGTGTGTGTGTGTGTGTGTATATGTGTGTGTGTGTGTGTGTGTGTGTGTGTGTGTGTGTGTGTGTGTGTGTATTCACGTTTGTTTATCCATATATACGGGTGTGCGCGCGCGCGTGTGTGTGTGTGTGTGTGTGTGTGTGTGCGTGTGCGTGTGTGTGTGTGTGTGTCTGTGTAGTGCACTGTATGTATTAGTCTTTGTCTCTGCCTCTCCCAGGGTCTGATGTGTGCATGCAAACACATTGTCTGGAGGGAGACATGACAAAAACTCCCAGAAGCCTTTGAGTTCTTCTTTTTTTTCTTCCTCCTCTGGTACACACCACTGGGGGAAGTTAAATCCACACAAAGAGGCGCGCTTGGTATGCCACGCTACGATCCATCATTGGATGTCTCCCTCAAACATGTGTTTCTTTTTTACATTTTATCGCAGACATATTCAAGACAACTTCGATAAATACCCGTCACGATGAGCCCTTTCCAGGAAACCCAGGTCCTATGTGCCCGTCGACGGCGATCTGTTGACCAATTATGCTGTTGTTGTTTATCCCATTAAGACCTGAGACGATTCTTAAAAAACGTTTTCTAAATCCTAACAGTTTTTTTTGAAAAAAAAAAAAAGAAAATGTTTTCCAGATTTTTCAAAAATAGCAGATCTACAAGCTCATAGCGCGGCACTCGGTGCCGCGCTATGAGCTTGTATATCTGCTATTTTTGAATAGCCAAAGAAATCTAAAGTGACACAGATGCGTTCCCGGTCTTAATGGGTTATACTAAGTATAGTGCGGAGGCCAGAACGAGCGGAGTTAGTATAATCGTCCCCTCTCCAATTTCATTTTCAAACATATTTACGTAGAGTAATTAAACACTTCAGCTTAAAAATGTGATATTAAATGACACCAATTGTGGGCCTATTAGATGCTAATATTCGCACTCGCTCTTCCATTCAGTGGGGAAACCCGAAAGAGCTCTTGTTCAGCTCTTTCTTGTGAGCTTGTAGATCGGCTGTTATTAGCGCGCGACACCCCCCGTGCAACTATAAGTATCCAGACCCTCTCAGTCAGTCAGCGCCTTGGAACGTGGTCCCTCCAAATCTCTGAGTTTTTGAAGATCTGGCAACGAGGAAGGGAGGGAGGGAGGGAAAGGGAGAGAGAGAGAGAGAGAGAGGGATGGCTCTGTAGCGTCCCTAGTCAAAGTCTGTCCCCGACTGAAGTGGTTAAATGTGAGAGTAATTGTGTTTTGTTTCTGGGACTGACATGTGGAGCCCCACGGACCCCATCTCCCTCCCAGTGACAGGCAGAGATCCTCCCCCCTCGCTCTGTCTAATTAGAGGATGTAGCCCAGGGCTCGCGTCCCACCAAGACCCATCCCCCTCCCAAGATGGCTCCCTTAAGAAACCCCTTAATTGGGTTCTTTAGTCATAGTCTTCATTTTAGTGGGGAAAGGCATCTGTGTGTGTGTTGCTGCTATCACCTCAGAATACTGTTTGCATCGTTCTCTCTCTCTCTCTCTCTCTCTCTCTCTCTGGGTGTCTCTCTCCCGCTCGTCTGGCTTTCCTCTCTCCCTTCTCTATCGCTTTCTCTTGTTCTCTCCCTCGCTCCCCCCCCCCTCCCTCCCCTCTCGCACTCTCTCTCCTCACTTAATGAGGCCCCATAATAACACAGCAGTTGTGCAGTTGTTTTGCTACCTCAGTCAAACAGCAGGATCACTGCAGAGTGTGTTTCTAGCACCATCCACTTGTCTACTTAGACAGGGTAATGAGTATCATTTGGAGCAACAAAGCACCAGCCCACAAAAGAAGGGCGTTCCGTCATCTGTAGTTACACCCCAGAAGTAGGTCTGTTGTAGCCGGGTATCTTATCAAAGCATGGGCGTCAAAGCATCGAAAGTGTTATTGATTTGATACATTTTCACAACAACAATGTGGCTGGCTCAAAAAAAAAAAGGAAGACGCACATAAAATACTGTTATCGTCAACCCCACCCAAGTCTAGTCCCATTACTGTGCTGTACTGTACTGCGTTGGTTCTCAAAGTGGGGTCCGGGAACCCCCAGGGGTCCTTGGGGGAGTTCCAGGGGGTCCCCGGCAAAATGATAGATAGTTAGGAACCATATGGACCCTTATGGGTCTGTAACTAGTGTACACATGGAACCAAATGGACCCGTTAGGGTCCATTTGGTTCCATTTGTACACTCTCAGAGTTAAATTAACATTGATTTTACAATATAAATTGGGGTCCCAGAGATAGAAATGCCATTAAATGGGGGTCCGTGGCCTAATGCATGTCAAACTGGGGGTCCTTGAAATTAAAATGGTTGAGAATCACTGCTAGAGCCATAAAAAGTCTTCTCTTATGGGGGTCCTTGGCATATCTTTTCAAATGGGGGTCCGCGGGCTAATAAGTGTCAATTTGGGGGTCCTTGACATGAAAACGTTTGACAACCACTGCTGTACTGTACTGTACTGTACTGTACTGTACTGTACTGTACTGTACTGTACTGTACTGTACTGTACTGTACTGTACTGTACTGTACTGTACTGTACTGTACTGTACGTCCACGGTTCCCCCGACGGCCCACCTCAAACAAGACATGTCTGTTACCAAGGAAACCAGGCCGGTTGTAGCAAAACAGTGTGTTTGGGGTCAACCGTCCCCACGGCCTGATAAGTGTTGACTGTGGAGAATGCCAGCTGCTTTATTATTTATTTATTTGATTGTGTTCTTCATTGGCTAAACTGGCCAGCAGTTGAGACCCGAAACACCCTATGACCCCAGGCTACAACACTGATGATGCGTCCCAGTTGCATCCATGTGATGTATTTCTTTATTAGTTATTCTATTTATAGTGGCTCATAGGAATTTATAGACTATGTGACAACCAGGAATAGTTTGGTGACCACAGGAGAGACTGTTGACAGCCGGAATGTAGACGGTATCCCGGGAGCAGTATGGGTTAGCGCCCCATGCTGCGTCTTCCGTGAGGAAGAAGCCCAACAAACCCGCGGTGAGGCCTTTAGGAGGGCCATTCCATTCCAGCGTACCGCAAGCGGAGCCAATACCATTAGACGGCCCAATCTAGTGGTATCGGCCCAAGGAACCATCACGCCAGAAGGAAATGTTTGGATCGGGATGGTACGGAGGATCTGGTACAGCGCTCAGGTCCTGGACCTGGTGAGACGAAGGAGGAGCCCGGCCAGGAGGCCAACCACAGAGCCTAGTCCCTCCACGTGCCAGAGCCTCCCCCGAGTTCCAGCAGAGTAGTTCTGGAGAAGCGGACTGATTGGCCCTGTCTTTCCCTATAGGACTGACCGTGGGTGCTACTGGGACGTTAGTCGGGGCTTGATCAACCCTGGCTGGGTCACCTGGGCGAGGGTGTATGTTGCGAGACCCGAAACACCCTATGACCCCAGGCTACAACACTGATGATGCGTCCCAGTTGCATCCATGTGATGTATTTCTTTATTAGTTATTCTATTTATAGTGCCTCATAGGAATTTATAGACTATGTGACAACCAGGAATAGTTTGGTGACCACAGGAGAGACTGTTGACAGCCGGAATGTAGACGGTATCCCGGGAGCAGTATGGGTTAGCGCCCCATGCTGCGTCTTCCGTGAGGAAGAAGCCCAACAAACCCGCGGTGAGGCCTTTAGGAGGGCCATTCCATTCCAGCGTACCGCAAGCGGAGCCAATACCATTAGACGGCCCAATCTAGTGGTATCGGCCCAAGGAACCATCACGCCAGAAGGAAATGTTTGGATCGGGATGGTACGGAGGATCTGGTACAGCGCTCAGGTCCTGGACCTGGTGAGACGAAGGAGGAGCCCGGCCAGGAGGCCAACCACAGAGCCTAGTCCCTCCACGTGCCAGAGCCTCCCCCGAGTTCCGGCAGAGTAGTTCTGGAGAAGCGGACTGATTGGCCCTGTCTTTCCCTATAGGACTGACCGTGGGTGCTACTGGGACGTTAGTCGGGGCTTGATCAACCCTGGCTGGGTCACCTGGGCGAGGGTGTATGTTGCGAGACCCGAAACACCCTATGACCCCAGGCTACAACACTGATGATGCGTCCCAGTTGCATCCATGTGATGTATTTCTTTATACTTTATTATATTCATCGGCTAAACTGGCCAGCAGTAAGCCTGGCCCGAGGCCAAGGCAGGAAGGATTACTCCCCTTAGTGGACTGGTCAACGGTATAGGAATGCACAAAGGGAAGACTGAGTCAATACTGTGCCTGCGTTCAACCCGCCGTTACGCTGCCAAATCCCTCCGAGTGCTAATTTAAAGCTGTGATCCCTAAGTTTCATGTCCTACCTGGGATTTGAACCTGGGTCCCACCTCATGGGAGACCAACTTTTTACTGCTCTTAGATGGAATCCCTGTTTGGCCAGGGGAGAAAGTTTGCATATGACTTTCAGGCAGAACTACAGTTGTTGTTATCAGTTATCAGTTTGTACGGAGATAGAAATTGTCACAAATCAACCGTTTAGTTCAAAAGAATGTGAACTTGCCAATTGAGGTAGACACATCTCCATTTGGAGGGCATTTTGGACCATTGGTACCATAATGGTGGTGTAGTTGTTCAATTCCTGGTGTGTTGCGTTATGGGGACCACGGCCACGTCTTTGATTGAGCATCATCTGGTTTCAGCATCATTCGGCTCTTGTTCCTAGATTAAACTGATGACTGACCACTAAGCGTGGACTGTGGACTCCGTGGTTTTGTGCATATATAGTGCCTCTGCCCCAAAGGTAGCTCAACAGACTCAAGCCTGCCATGAGCATTAATAACTAATTTATGCTTTGTCATATGACGGTGTTGCGTACCAAACATAGCATATCCACAAGCTCACGACGTGTCGTGTCCATGACACATTGCAAGCTTGTAGATCGGTTTAGTATAAATCAGGGTTAAAGGGGAATTTCGCTTTCTGGGGTAATTTTCACGTCTACTCAGACTTTTGTGTGCACCCCAGAAGTTGCTTGATTCAATATTTTGATATTTGATATACATTTGATCAGACACGCCCCCCTCCTATGTACTGTAAGCCCATTCAACTTAAAACTCCATGTTATACTCATTGAAAACACATGTCCCTGGTTCTGGTGACTGATATTGTCCTTCTAATGAATGGAGAGACCTTCATTTTTCAATGAGTTATTTCATGCATGAACTTAATGGATTTCATGCATGGACTTACAGCAATCCTTGATGCAACATTACAGAAAATAAAAACATAATGAAATAACCCATTCATTAGATTAGAAGGACAATATCAGTCACCAGAACCAGGTGTGTGACATGTGTTTTCGAGTCTAACATGGAGTTTGAAGTTGAATGGGCTATATAGGAGGGGACATGTCTGATCAACTGAATATCAGCTATCTAAATATTGAATCAAGTAAATTAAAAACTGTCTGGGGTGCACACAAACGTCCCGAGTAGACGTGAAAATGACCCCAGTGATATTCATCAGTGAACAACTCTTCTAGTTATATGTTTATATGGAGACACATCAAACCGATACCACAAAATTTGGCTTCGGGGCTTCAAAAGGAATGAGCAGTCGAACCATTTTTGAAACGTAATATTTTCATGTAATGAGCTCATGCTGTAAAATGGGTCAATAGGGTCTATAGCACTTAGCACTCGCACAGCCAAATTAGGGGTTATGTATACACAGTACCTTCTGGTCAAGTGCTTTCCACTTTTGAAGCTTTAGAAGCTCATTATTGTTCCCTCCATCAGCTTTCTGAACACTCGATACGGCCCATGGTCTAACGTTACACGCTGGGTAGCAACCAGGTACAAGGGATGGACGTGGTGGTGCATAGGGCGTGTGCCTCCGCATGCGTCAGCATGATGACGCCATAGCTTTGTGTCACATTCTGTTCGCTTAACGAAAATATTGATGATTTTCTGTCAAGGTCGCTCGAGTAGGAAACGCATTGTTGAAAATCGTCATCAAATGCGCTTCGACTAAGCTTTTACATCTGCTCTACATGAAGTGCTAAGATTTGATTTAATACAGCGCCGTCAGATGAAAGGCATCGTGTGTTCGTTCGCCCACTGGTCTGCTGGCTGGTCCTCCTCTGCAGGGCCTGATGTAAGAGGTGCACCTCCGTTGCCTCACCGGTAGACCCCGGGTGCTATCGATGGGAGGCCAGAGGAATGGGAAACGACACGAAGAATGATTAGTTAATAAATCAGCTCCCCAGCCAGCCAGCTCACGTTTTCCTGTTCTCGCTCTCACTCCCCTCCTCTCCCTTCGCCCCTCTCTCTCTCTCTCTCTCTCCCTCGCCCCCTCTCTCTCTGCAGAAGTGTTAAATTCCTAAGACGTGTTGCACCTGTTTGCATGGATATATACAGGACTTGAGGACCCCTGCCGGGCGTTCTCCCTCCTCTCCTCTCCCGCTATAACCCCTGAGGGTGTTGCAGTGGGGTGATGTAATCACATGAAAGTGGAGGGGTTAACCCATTGAGACCGGGAACGCATCTGTGTCATTTTTTTGATTTGAGCTAAAAAAAAAAGCATTATTTTAGACACGTTGGCTATTCAAAAATAGCAGATCTACAAGCTCGTATCGCGGCACAGAGCTTCGCGCTACGAGCTTGTAGATCTGCTATTTTTGAAACATTTTGAAAATGTGTGCAAATCTTTGAATATATATATTGTTTTAAATCGAACATTTTTAACTCAAATCTTTACTTCTGGGGGGTCCCTGGAACAAAATGTTTTGAGATGGGGGTCCGTGGCCAAATACATATAATGTTGGGGGTCCTTGACATGAAAAAGTATGAGCACCACTAATATAGAAACATAAGTATTTTCAGAAAACTGTTTTTCTGATTTAGAAGACATTCGTATATAGATATCGGTTTCAGGTCTTAAAGGGTTAACGGTGGCACCGCGCCAGACGAAGAATGAGAGAGAGAAGGAAGAGGCTCGCTCTCCGAGCCGATGCAGCCAGGCTGGTCACAAGGGAGAGCCGGGTGCGCATTATTGATCAGAGCAAAATTTAATTTAGTGGAGAATTGACTGCTATGGTTTACCTGAACACTAGCTGGTAGCCGAGGCCCTGCAGTAGGCCTCTGAGGCCAGCAGGTGGTTGGATAGGAGGGAGGGAGAGAGAGAGAGGGAAGATTAAGAGTTGGTGACTTGGAAGGAAAGGAAACGGATGATAAGGGGAATGGGCTACGGTTCGGGGAGGGTGGAGGCTTAGAGATATGGGGAATAGAGGTTTAGCCCGTTAAGACCGGGGACGCATCTGTGTCATTTTTAGATTTGAGCTAAAGCATTATTTTACACTTTTGGCTATTCAAAAATAGCAGATATACAAGCTCATAGCGCGGCACCGAGTGCCGCGCTATGAGCTTGTAGATCTGCTATTTTTGAAAAATCGAGAAAATGTGTGCAAATCTTTGAATATGTATATATTTTAAAGTGAACATTTGTAACTCAAATCTTTGCTTCTGGGCGGTCCCTGGAACAAAATATTTTGAGATGGGTGTCCGTGGCCAAATGCATATAATTTTGGGGGTCCTTGACATGAAAAGGTTTGAGCACCACTGATATAGAAACATAAGTTTTTCAGAATATTGCTGGGATTTAGAAGACATTTGTAGAATCGGCTTCAGGTCTTAAAGGGTTAAGAAATGGGGGTAAAAAGGTTAAATGGGAGAGGGCCTAATCCTGTGTTTAAAGGCTTCCAGAGAATTGTGACACTATCTGTCACATCTTCCTTGCCGGGTGGCCAGACAAGGACAAAGGATGTCGGCTTTGACATAAGCCCTAAGAAGCCACAAGTAGCTACCTTCAGTGGCTTTTGAATAGTTTTGTCTGTGTATCTTTTGGATGTTCTTCCACTTATGAATTCTTGTTTAAAATGTGTGTGTGTGTGTGTGTGGGGGGGTGTGGGGGGGGGCTTGTGTTGTAGTTTTTTTTCATCTTGGAAAATTGTTTTGTTTCCTGTCCTCATTTGACACGGGCTCTCATACCATGAGCTGTGTTTGATGGGTGTATTCGTTGATGTTGCTTTTCTTTTTTCCACTGCATCAGCGCTTGCAGCCAGTGGTGCAGTGGTGTGGCTAAAAAGAACTTGATAAGGATGAAGATTGGAAAGTGAATCCACACACTTCTCTTTTCCTTGCCCTCCCCCTGCCTTCATCCTCTCTCTCTCTCTCTCTCTCTCTCTCTCCCTCTCTCTCCTCCTCCCCATACTGACGTACAGAACAGTTTATAGCTACTCTGCAGAGTTCAGTATCCACAGAGATAAAGGTATCATTTTCTTTCCTTCTTTTTTTTTTTGTACCCCCCCCCCACCCCTCCCCTCCCTCCCCCTCCATCTCCTCTGTTTCCTCCTGTGTGCATGGCTGCCACTGCCACTGAAGTCGTTTAACACCGTCCTTGAGAAAGCCCTCGGTGAGAAAACTCCTGGCATGTTTAAACCATTTATACCTGGAACGCATCTGTGTCACTTTAGATTTCTTTGGCTATTCAAAAATAGCAGATATACAAGCTCATAGCGCGGCACCGAGTGCCGCGCTATGAGCTTGTAGATCTGCTATTTTGAAAAATCTTGAAAATATTATTTTTTTATATTTTTTTCCAAAAACTGTTGGAATTTAGGTTTTTTTTAGAAGCGGCCTCAGGTCTTAATGGGTTAAGGGAAAGGTAGAATGCGGTGTGTGTCAGACAGAGCTGGGACGTGCGGAGGAGGGGGGGGGGGGGGGTTGGGGGCCGGGGGTTTGGCGGGGAGGGGGGGGGGGGGGGGGGGGGGGCGTGGGGGGGAACATTCCCCAGAGGGGTTATTTTCCCCTCTAATAGCTGTTACGAGCCTACATTATATCCAAGGAGCTACGTTCCTTTGGGGTCCTTCCACACACGCATGCACATACCTAGACACACACAGTCACAGTCACACAAAGGCATGCGCTCACACTTGAGCACACATTTTCTCTCTCTCTCTCTCTCGCTCTCTCTCTTTCTTTCTCCTTCATTCGCACACACACACACACACACATAGGCATGCACACACACACACACACACACACACACACACACACACACACACACACACACACAGTCCCAGCCGCTTTGCTCTCTCCGTGTCAATATCCTGCCATTTGAAGTCACGTACTGCAGGGGCTTCTGGGAGCCCGCCGAGGAGCCAGGCTGACGGGTAATGGGCCGCATTCATTAATAAGGTTGCCGTGCTCCTGTCCCTCTCTCTCTGCAACGCCACGGATGTCTTCACCGGGAGGGGGGGGGGGTTGGGGGGGGGTTGGAAGAGTATGAGGAGGAGGGGGGGGGGGGGGGGGAGTTCATCCCATGGGGAGCTTCCTCCCAGACTCACTTAAAGGAGCTTTATTTCAGCCGAGAGAGGAGAGAGTGGAGCAGAGGGGGCCGTCGTATCTTTAAAAAAAAAAAGGGAAAAAAAGAAGGAGAGCTGGGGCCCTGGCGAGCTGCGCTAACCCTTACAGGGGTCAAACTCCTGAACCCCCCCCCCTTCCTTCCCCACGCCCACATCCACAGCCCCCCCCCCCCCCCCCCCCCCATCAAACAGCTTATTACCCCACCTGTCGGAAAGTAATCGCCCTAGCTGAAAGGAAAGCTGTCGAGGTGTTTAAATGCTTTATATGGAGGCACCTGAAAGGGTAAAAGAGGGAAGCAGAGGGTTGGTGGTGGTGGAGGGGGTGGGGGGGCTAATAGACGTCTCCCAGCGCCGCCCTGGGGGTTTCTGTGCCGATAGGACTGAAGGTGACTGCTTTGGTAAACTCACCTTCGTACAGTATACAGAGCTGTGTATCTCACGAGGTCACCGGAAATCTGTTTTTGGCGGGTTTTTGCGCCCGTTCTCGTGGTCAGGTTTTCATTCAAAGTGGTTAAATAATAACCTTTGTTATTATGTGTGTGTGTGTGTGTGTGTGTGTGTGTGTGTGTGTGTGTGTGTGTGTGTGTGTGTGTGTGTGTGTGTGTGTGTGTGTGTGTGTGTGTGTGTGTGTGTGTGTGTGTGTGTGTGTGAGAGAGAGAGAGGGAGAGAGGGAGAGAGGGAGTTTGTGTGCCCATGCGCGCACACACACGTGCTGATGAATGTGTGTGACAGGTGTGTCTAGTCCATGCCAGTTTAGAGAGTCCAAGGCCGTGTTTTAACCCATTAAGACCTGAGGCGATTCTTTAAAAAAATCTAAATCTCAACAGTTTTTTGAAAAAAATCTGGAAAATATTTTTTCAAGATTTTTCAAAAATAGCAGATCTACAAGCTCATAGCGCGGCACTCGGTGCCGCGCTATGAGCTTGTAGATCTGCTATTTTTGAATAGCCCAAAGAAATCTTAAAATGAGACACAGATGCGTTCCCGGTCTTAATGGGTTAAACAGAGCGCAGCAAGTGGGGCATGTAGTTTGCATTAAAGGGATTAGCAGTCACTTCAAAAGATGACCTGGATTCGGCCCACCAGGGACACCAGTCACACACCCCCTGGTCCACACTCCCTTTAAAGAACCTGGCACAGCTGCCCCGCTATAACCACTCTCACCGATCTGTGTGTGTGTGTGTGTGTGGGTGTGGGTGCATGCGTGTGCCTGTGTGTGCGTGTGTATGTATACTGTACGTTTGGGAGACAAGAGTAAGAGACAGTGATACCATCTAGTTATAGTCCAGTGATGCAGGTATCTGTTTTTTTTGGTAAAGTCATATACACTGTAAAATCCTCAGTGCTAATGTAACTTAACCCATTGAGACCTGAAGCCGATTCTACATGTCAACTAAATTCCAACATTTTTCTGAAAAACGTATTTTTCTATATCAGTGGTGCTCAATCTTCATCAAAATATTTTGTTCCAGGGACCCCCCAGAAGCAAAGATTTGAGTTAAAAATGTTCGCTTTAAAAATATATATATTCAAAGATTTGCACACATTTTCACGAATTTTCAAAAATAGCAGATCTACAAGCTCGTAGCGCGGCACTCGGTGCCGCGCTATGAGCTTGTAGATCTGCTATTTTTGAATAGCCCAAAGTGTAAAATAATGCTTTTTAGCTCAAATCTAAAAATTACACAGTTCCAGGTCTTAATGGGTAAAGAGTACAGTAGCATGAACATTTTTGTTAAACATACTTTAACCACTTGCACTCTTAGTATTTTTTTAATTTTATTTATTTATTTATTGTAATGACCAAGATACATTTATATCTGCAAAAAAACTAAAATGAAAGGGTCAATTATGATTTTACTTTACTGTGTAAGCACTGGATAATAAAGGCTGATAATATTTCATTGGGCCTCATTTATCAAACTTGAACTGAACTGAAAGATCATAAATCGCTCATAAATGCATTTACGTGCACAATATGGTATTTTTTTATTTCTACGTTTTTGTACATTGTTACAATACTGTTCGTATCAAACACACAGCTGTACAGGGTGTTTGTTGTTATTATTAGTGCTCCAACATTGAAGAACCAACACTGTCCCAACACGACAATGTGAGCTTGTATATAGATGCTACCTTTGACGAATGTTCGCCGCTGAAAAGTGGTTAATAAACATACATTAATTCTTATGTTTTTGGACAAATATAAATGTTGATTGGGTCATTAATTTACTGTGTGTAGGAATTTGCTAATTAAAAAATGATAATAATAATAATATTACAATTGCTGTCATTATCTTTATACAGTATAAGCTAAAATTACGCTAGAGTTTGTGTCATTGCCACTTTGCCCAGCCATAACCCCCACCCCCCCCCTCACGATCCCAGGTGTAGCTGTAGATGTGAATTTATAAGGCTGGTATATGTACCAACCTATTCTGTTGTACTGTTCCCCATGCTTTTTAAAATATATTGACCATGTCTAATAATAACAAACTTTTCGGTGTTACACGTATTGCCTCCAAGATTATTGGCCTTCCCACACTTTCAGATATGAATGATAAAGCCATTACACGCTTAGCACTCACAATAGTAAATGACACTGATCATCCCCATGACTATCACTTTACAATCATGCCATCTGGACGGAGATGCAGAACTTTGAAATGGGAAAATGTTTGTTTTAGCAGGAGTTTTGTCCACTCAGCCATTGCAGTGCGCGCTAAAAAACGACCTCTGGGGACTCTGTGTATTTTCTTTATGTTGTGTTGTATTTTTATTATGTGTTTTTGTTGAACAGACTTGTGAAATGAAATATCCCCCTGGGACAAATAAAGACTGATTACGATACAAAAAAATGATGATCGATCCCACACAAAATTGATTGATCCAAGGGAAAACAGAGCACTGTCACCCTCCATGGTTAATCCAGCCAATGACCTCTCTCCAATAATTCTAATCTAATGCGTTCTTCCATTGTAGACAATTTGGCCAAACTGTGACCTCCTCCTGTGGCTGACATGCTTCTTTTGTGGGCTGAGATTATTTTTTCTAGTTATTGTTTCAGCGCATGAGAAACTTTTGTCATCAAATTTAATGCAATTGTCTTGCCGTCCCTGACACTTTTCTACTTACTTAGCTTATTTTTTTTTTCCTTTTGCCTTTTCTCTGCCAGTTCTTTACATTGCCAACAAAGGAATTCCAAGCTCCTCATATGGTATTTCAGGGGTGTCGATTAAAGCTAATCTCAAAGTCGGTTTTCAAATTTACAATCGATTGCCATTTATTAAAATATGCACAGGGATACAAACAAATAACGTGTCTACGCATGTTTGATAAATATGGCAGAATTTCCCCACTGATTTTACGAAGATAAATGAGGCCCATTGTGTGTATTACCTTGGTTTTCTTGGTCACTGTCATTTACCTGGTGGCAGTATTGCTGCAGATTGAGATGTTAGACATAGGTCCTGTGTCTCCCCAAAAAGAAGTGCTATTGATCCACACACACACACACATTTGCCTGTTGTCCATGTTGATTGGATTTGGATAATGGTGTCCCCTTAACCAAGGCCTCAGTCTGACTTCAGAGTTAGCCAAAAGCCAGCATTTGTCAATTATAATCACAAAAGAACAAAACCGTCAAAACGTTTGCTATGTTTAAAATGTTAAGTCTTGATTTGTGCACAGATCAGGCAGCGCTGTGTTCATGTTGTTCAAAGGCAGCTATAACGATGTGTATACAGTGTGTGATGGTATGTCTCTTTGTGTCCTTGCAGAACCACACGTTGACTCAGCACAGCAGCTAACATGGCAGAGATCAGCGCCACGGCCGAAGACAAGGATCACATTGCGCAGAGCATACCGTCTGACCGCCAATTACCGTCGGTGCAGTTTCCCACTGACTCCCTTGCACTGAACTTTAGATTCAGTTACACCACAAGGAACCATGCCAGAACAAGAAGAAAAAATAAATAAATAAAAGAAAGAGACCATAGAGGGGAAAAACAGGACAAATGAAAACCCCTCCCAGTTCGTTACTAAAAACACCATTTCAAGACACGGAAAAGGCCAACTTGTTTGTACATAGAATTCTTCATGTGTTGCTTATCTACATCTATATTGCAATCTTATACAGTATTTGCCAATGTACAGTTGAAAATGTTTGTCCAAAAAAAAAAAAAAGAGAGAGAGAAAAGAATAGAAAAGAAAATGGAGGGGAAGGGGAATAGAATAAAGAACAATGCCATTGTCAATCAGACCAGATGGGACTCAAAAGCGGTTTGTTGTGAAGGAGAACCAGGGTGCCACTGAGGATGTAGAAAAGCTGTAAGGAACCACAAGTGTTAACATTGGGGGAGAGGACTCATTTCACCAGCGCCTGTATCCCCCTACTGCGCAGAACGTGACGCTGGTCAGTCATCACGGGCAGTGTTGCCAGATTCTGTGAGAGAAACAAGCAACCAGGTCTAGGAAAACCAGCCCAAAAGAAGCGACTATGGGCTCACATGAGTACTTTAACATGTACATCAGCGATTTGAAAATAGCAGATCTACAAGCTCACAACGCGTCGCGATGCGACGCGTTGTGAGCTTGTAGATCGGCTATTTTCAAATAAAATCTTGCGGGGGAAATTATGATAAGCAGATCTGGCAACCCTGATCACGGGGGGGTTAGAGAGAGCTCTATTCACCAGCATAGGTTGAAAACGTCCATAACTTTGTCAGCCTGTCCCATCATCTCTACATGGCTGTCAGAGGACCAGCTGAGGACGTGTGTGTGTTGCGGTTAATGTGCTCTGCCTGCTCATGGAGACGTCAAATCAGAAGTGGGGGGGGGTTGGGGGGAGGGGGGAACAAAACAGCACATATAACGCAAGGGAAGCAAAAAAAAAAAAAAAAAAAAAACAGGACAGGATTCTGATATATGCAAACGCAGTGACACAGATTTGGAAAAGGCTAGTTCCTCTGGTTGGCGTGTGAACAGAGGCATGAAGCCCCCATGTGGCTCTCAGAGCATGGGGGAATCTCCAGCCCACTGACTCAACCTGTACATTTCTGTTGTTAATGTTTACTGCTCGTTCAAGCCTGGAGATTACTGGAATTTATTTTTGTTTCGTTTTTTTCCCCCCTGTTTCTGTTATATCTCTGTATTTTTTATTTTTTTTATTTTCTGCAATTGGGAGTAAATCCATTTTAATTTGGGGTCATGGAGACTGAACATGTATTCGGTCTCTCCCGGGGATAAGGTTCTAAAAATCTCTGTCCCCGGCTCTCCTGGAGAGTGTCCAAGTTCTCTTGTTTCTCTGCGGTGTCCCATTGCTCTCTGCTCAAGCTGGAAGCCATTGTGGCATCATACACAACTATAAATCATTCTGTTATGTAAATGTTTTGCATTCATCGAACCTGAGATGCACTTTTGTATGAAACTTTAATGTTTTGACCTTTTGATTGAGAATTGTTCGTACTCAGTTTACAGGAAACCACCATCTCCTGCAAAGGAAGGACCGTTCTCTCTGATGTTATTAAAATGTATTGTACAAATATGGAGTTCTGTATTTGGCAGACCTCATTTTTTGTGTTGCACATGTGATGAAAATATTAAAAACTGTATGAGGAAATGGCTTCAGTCTACCTTGATTTTCTGTTTCGCACAATATTTGTGTACGTATGCGTGTGCATGTGTGTGTGTACGTGTGTGTTTGGATATAAACCGATCAAACAGGATCTGTCAGTACAAACATGATTACCATCAAAAGCTTACTTTGCTTTTTTTTTCTCCTCCATTGTATCAAATTGCATGCTATTTTTCCTGGTTCCCTCGTGGCTCTCGCTAACGAACATCTGAGCATCTTGAGGGAGGTCTTTGTTATTAATGACTTCATTACCCATCACCCTGTGCGGTCCCATTCTACACAGCCTCGCACTAGGCCTATTTAGGGAGCCTCCAGCGCTCCGGGGGACCAGGAGAAAGATTCTTCTGCCTCTGCCGAGTGGGACAAAACCCATTCAACAACATCTGTCTGTCTTAGTAAATGATTCATCACTACAAAGTTGAAATGTTGTGACATAGTTCTGTTCAAGCTATGAGTTTTGTATGGAAAAGATGCCATGAAAAGATGCCATTTCTCCAGTGCACCACCGTGCCCATAGTGCCCATGGTATCTAGGTTATACTGTGAATAATAAACAGCGCTGCTATTCGCGGTACACCAGTGTTTCATATTATGACATGCCCTATTAACACTCCGGCATTATCAATTTTGTATCATTAAGCTTTGTACTGTAACAGTTTAAACATTTCCCATCTCAAATGTATGGAATACATATGTTGTCTATTGACTAATAGATTTGATTATGTCGACGCCATGAGAACTAGATGATTGTTGGACAGACCATCTTGCAGACACGGTCATCTGCAACAGAGGTGGACTCCCTCGTCCAAATCGGAGATTGGTATGGCCCGACATTAACTGTCATTCTGAATGCAAGCTGGGCATCCATTAAGCAACTTTGCTTGCATCTCCCTGTGCCAGGCACTTTTAATAAGCTTCAAGGGCATTTGAACGGGTCCAGAACTTTGCTTTGCCAGAGATGGACTGGCCCACATCATCCATTACATTAAATTGGGTGGCGGCCTCCAGCTCATATTTATGATTTAATTAAATTCACTTGTGAGGCGTATCAGAACCACTGTGGCCTCCCTTTTGCCGCCAGGCTAAGCAGCAAAAAACAGACGTAATCATGCCCGCGCACACACACACGCACACACGCACACACGCACAGGGATAAATTGCATGCACAAGTGTTGTGTTTCTGACACTCGCCCAAGTGTGAGACTTTGTGGTGTGCCTCGCTTTGGCAGGGGCGTTCTCGGGGGTTCGTTTAAAGCAATATAATTACACAGCCCCCAAGTATTCTCCATCAGCAAGCAGCAGAATGGATGGCTTGTTCAGAGATAACTTAGCCTGGCCGATCCTCCGCGGTGTCGTCGTCCAAACATTATCCCCACTGCAAGTGGCACTCAACACCAGTAACAGCCTTGCCCCTCTTCAGTGGATCTGGGCAGTCAAGCCAGATGTTCAGGAGAAGCTTAAACACTATTGTTCTGGTTCCGGTCAGTGAGTGTGAGTGGACTATTTCGGTACTTTGTTTTTTGTTCTGTTCGTCCACTACTTTTGGTCCCAAACAACATATCTCAAAAACTTTCTCTGCCACCTTCACGTTCCCCAGAGGACAGTCCCTACTGATTTTGGTCAACAACAAAATGTCAACTTGGCAGACAAGATCTCAAAATGTAATCGGCAGACTATACTGATTTGGTGACCCAAGCCAAGGCCTTTCCTCGTCTTAGGAGCAGAAGGAGTAGCACAAACTCTACGGGCTGCTAGGGGGGCGTTTAAACTCTTAGTCTTGTTTTTGGTTTACAACCTAACACCCGTAGTACAGCAGAGGAAATGTATAGCTGCCTGTGTCAGGACATAGGCTTTATTAAATAATCATGAGACCCAACCTGTGGCACTGCCGCATGCTGGAAAATGTGACATTTCATCTACTATAAGCAACACAGCCACTGAGTATGTATTCAGGTCCTTGTCCTTTGCTTGAGTGGCCTTTCTGACGTTCTTTTAGGTGGTGAATTTGGTTTGGTGAAAACTCAACATTGTTAGGCTGAGCATTCCTCCCACTGAAGGGGACCTTAGAGACCTCTTATGGCATTCAATATGTGCGTCCAAGCGTGAGATCCAGATCCATTTGGCCGGGAGATCCGCTGGGACTGTCTGGGGTAACCCAATCTCTCACACCGGCGCTCCTCGTCCAGAGAGCCATCTTTTCACTCCGGAACTGTGTCAGCAAAATGGACGCTTCAAACCTCACCGTGTTTTATGAACACAAACCTCATGAATCTGAGCAAAAGAAACACTCCCTGTTTACTTGTCTTTCCCTGTGCATTTTCCTATACTCCCTGATGTGTACCTACTGTAGTCTCCCAATTTTCTTTTTATTGCGGCACAAACAATTGCTAATAACGGATAAAACCTAATGTTGCATGAAAGGATCGTGCAAATACAAGACAAACAAAAATGGTTTGGGTCAATGGAACAACATTAAAACAGTTGTCTTCAAATATTGTTTTACAGTATCCATGGGCTACAGAGCAGAGGTGTAAATGGGAACGCATGTTATAAATAGAGAAGAGAGTTTGAAGCTGTGAATATCACCTTCAGTTTCTGCAACACTTCTGCAACAATAAGACTCTTGCACACACTCACTTAACCACTTAACTACAAATTATTTTGAAAATAGAATCTACATGCTCTCAATGTGTCACATCGTAATGCACTGTGAGCTTGCTGATATTTTTGGCAAATTCTGAAAGTTGTTGAATTTGTTGAATTTTATTTTTTGACTATAATGACCTACTCAAACTTGGGTTGAATTTGGTTATAAAGATGCATTGTACTATACCATACCATTCCAATAAGGGCTTTTTCAGGGCAGCCATATTGACATAAATAGTTTACTTTCCTTCACAGGTGTTACCAATTATACTAATTAAGATTGTGTCCCATTCAGGTCAAATGGAGTTGGGTGCATAGTTGGGTGTTGTGCACATAGACATGTAAAGGTAGACGCCTCCTCCGACTCTGGGGTGTCTGTATCGCAGCCGCCATATTAGAGGGGGCACGCTTCCTGACTACTGGCCAATCACAGCGCGTCTTTTCCGAGACCTGGCAGACAAGTCCTGGGAAAGACACGCTGTGATTGGCCAGGAGTCAGGAAGTAAGCGTGCCCCCTCTAATATGGCGGCCGCGATACAGGTCACTCCAATGGACTGCAGAGGCCAATGGGGAATCTAGGTTTCTATATATATGGTTGTGCATGTTCCTGCTTGTGCATTGTTGGCTCACTGGAAAGGCTCTGCTACACTAAATGGAACAGAGCCTTAATTAGTATCATTGGTAACTAACACCTGTGAAGGAAGTAACATCGCAGAACTATTTTTGTCAACATGGCTGCCATGAAAAAGGTCTGTTAAAACTTTTTGTAATTGTTTCATGAGGTGTGTAGATGATGTTCAAAAAGTCAGTAAACTTTATTTATAAAGCACCATTGTGCTGTAGCCTACAACACATGCATCACATGATGAATAATAATAGTTCAAGACAAAACAACATAAGACAACATGATATAAGCCTTAAAGGCTACACATGAGGCAAAACCAGCATCATAAAACAAAGTGCAAATGGAACAAGTAAGTTTTAACAACTTGTTAAGACAGTGCGCTCCCTGGAGCACAGATCCCCGCCAGGTTGCCTACCCAGGGCTGTGTCAGTTGTGGGGTGCAGCTGTCAGGAGAACACAAGCTGCAGGGGAAATAGAGTTTGTAAGACAGCCGCACAAATTTGTGAGGGCATTTGGGGTGCATTTCGCCTTTCCGACATGTTGCCTTTCCGACGTTGACGAACCCTATACCTAACCCTAACCCTAACCCTAACCGCACGCGGAAGCCACTAGTCGGAGTGGCGAGATGTCGGAATGGAAGGAGAACCCCGGGCATTTGGCAGGCAATGCAAACTGTATCAAAACCCTGGTGGCCATTGTCACATCATATGACTCACGATGAGACCATTTGTTCTAATTTGGTGGGGGAAGTTTCGGCAACAAACTGTAAAATTTGTAGCATCCCTATGGGTGTAAGTGCAATCGCTTTGGCATGAAAATGTTTGAGGCAGAAATGGCATGGGCCTACTGTATATGGGGAGTTGCGTCATGACATGAGCCAAGGAATTCAGGGGGATGTTTTCTGCAAAGCCTGCAAACTTTGGAAGCCAATCGGAATGGAAGCAGACAAACAGACATACTGTACATTATAATCACTTGACTACAGAGATAATGTGTACCAATTTGTGTGAGTTTCTGACAAACTGTTATAGCCATGAAACATTTGGGGTGGAGGTTCTTCTTTCCTACTGGGGTGTGTCGGACAGACCGCCTGGCGGGGATGAAAACATACAGTAGGCCATCAATGTGTTCGGCCTGGCGGAGACTATGTTTTTGCCTCCGTCCGTGCGTGTGTGTCTGTCTGTGTGTCCGTCTGTGTACGACTAATCTCCGGCACCGTTGGCCCTATCTACATGAAACTGTGCCACACTCCCTGAAGGCCAGAACAGAACCTCTGCCCCACATTTTTCACATCGGCCTGTTATAGCGCCACCAGGAGACCAATTTTTGCAAACCAAATTGTTTGATATTACTCCTACAGATCCTACCAAACATCACGCTAATGACACACATTATCTCTATAGTCATGTGATCAGGACGGATCAGTCAGATTTTTCATGTTCCATCCTGATTGGCTAAGATATCTAAAGTTTGTAAGCCTAACCCTGGCCTAAACTGAGGGAACATAGGCTGAGGGAATATAGGCATGACCCCTTACTTCCTCTCTCAACTCTACAGTAAGTTGCTTTTGGCAATAAATGATTGAATATTATATATATGCATATTTTTCGTTTACATGATCTGTCATTGCTGTAAATATGTGATGGCATGTATAGAGATGACACAACTCTAAGTCAATGGCTCTGCACTTTCAGAGGTATTTCACTTTAAAGGGATAGTTCACCCCCAAAAATACTTTTTTTTCTATCGATTAGTCACCCCATGGAGACTTGAATTCATGGATATTTTTTAGTTTTTGTCGCATTCCTGAGCCAATAATTTGATGACCGGCAGCAGTTCCGGTAGGAGACACAAAGAGTCTCCTTTGTGTCTCCTACCAGAACCGCTGCCTACCGGTCCGCTGGTCATCAAATTATTTTGGGTGAACTATCCCTTTAAAACACGTCTGGGGTCATTTTAACGTCAACTCCAACTTTTGTGTGCACCCCAAAGTTGCTTGATTCAGTATTTGGGAATATGCGTGCAAAGTTTCACGGCAATCTCACATTGCCGTGAAACTTTGCACGCACATTCCCACTACTAGGCCAAGGAAGAAATGCCACCCTATATTTTTCAAATCGGCCTCATGGTGGCGCTATAACAGGCCGATTCATGTTTTTACCTATGATTGTGATCAGCGTGTGAAACTTTGCACGCACACTCCCTAGAGGCCAAGGGAAAAACCTCTGCCCTGCATTTTTCACATCAGCCTTTTATAGCGGCACCAGGAGGCCGCCTTTTGCAAATCTTTATCTATATTACTCTTACAAATTTTGTCCAACCATCACACAAATCGGTACACATTATCTATATAGTCATGTGATCAAGACGGATCTTTCCGATTTTTCATCTTCAATCCTGATTGGCTAAGACTGGCATCTAAAGTTTGCAGGAATGGCTTGTTTTGAACAAAATGACTCAAATCATGAATGCAGCGTTTGATTGCCGTGAAACTTTGCATGCACATTCCAACTGGGCCGAGGAAGAAATGACAACCGTTTCACATTGGCCATTACAGCAACACCAGAAACCCTTGTGTTAGAAGGACAATATCAGTCACCAGAATCAGGGATGTGTGTTTTAACATTGTTAAAATGGAGACTGAAGTTGAATAGGCTTAGGAGTGGGCGTGTTTGATCTAATGAATATCAAATATCTAAATATTGAATCAAGCAACTAAAAAAACTGCCAGGGGTGCACACACAAGTCTGACTAGTCGTTAAAATTATTAAAAGTGTTTTAAAGTGAAATATCCCTAAAACTACCAACCATTTGTCTGAAGACATTTTTCACCTTATTGATACATAGCTAATTAAGTAATATTATACAAACAACCTTTCATAGTCCTTACTGCTTCGTATCAGTAAGAGTGAAGCAGTTGTTTTCCTTACTTTCTTTTACTACACCCACCCACCACCCACAGGCCATGCGAGGGCAAGCATGCTTCCCTCCTCCATATCCCCTCCCGCGGCCCTGATGGCTAATGATCCCCCCTGCTTCCTGAACTGGAGGAGCTGAAGGTGAGTATCCCCCTCCAGTCATCTTTCTCTCTGCCCCACCAAGACTCACACACTTATAACAGTGAAAGCACAGGGTTTTCCTTTTTTTTTTTTCTTTGCGTATTTTTAAAAATGAATTAAACACCACAAAATGAAATATAGACCATGTGGGGTCGAACCACACTGCAACTCTCCTGGCTCCAGTGGTGTAACGAGGATGAGGACAAGAGATGAGTTTGACAGAGGCAGAGAGAGAAGATAGAGAATGATTATCAATAATGCAGCATGCATACACAGCTAACTGTTAAAAAAAAACGAGCGAGAGAGAGAAGGAGAGTAGCCTACGGAGCCCAGGAGAAGGGTGAACCACTGGGCAGAGCCACTTCCATTAGTGCCAACGCATCAATTCATTGTTTAAATACGACATTGATCAGAGTGACTTGTGAAACAGGTCCTAATGTTACAGTGCTTTTTGGAGCTGCAGGCAGCGCTACTATCAATACAGAAACTCTAGGAGTAAAGACTCTGTGGATGGCCGCAGTGTTGTTATAAAGCAATCTTCTCCCCCCTGACATCTGCCGGTGTTTGCATGTTTCCAGTGAAACGTACACACTGCAATGCTACGTGTAGTTGGGCAAGAACATGAAAGAGAGAGAACAAACTACTGCACGAAACTCACAGAGTTCACTGTTTAGGTTTATTTTTGTATTCCCACCCCCCTTATTGGGTGCGAGTTAATAATCGCATTTCCTCATAATTCCACTTTGTCGTTTGTTTTCCTCTCTTTTGCTTATTGGTGATGAACTAGGAAACGCTCCGTAATGGAGCCTCATGGGAGAACAGGAGCCTTGTTCTCCCTCCATCAGCCCTCTCTCCAGATTCCCCTCTTCCGATCCTCCTCTCCCTTTCCTCGTTTTAATGTATAGTCCATCGTACGATGGTGTCGTGCACCGAAAATAGCAGAAACGAGCTCACAGCGCTCTGCACCTGCAAAGCATTGTGAGCTGTACTTGTAGATCAGTTATTTTAAAGTAGAAATGTGGCTTAATCCCCACTCCTCTATTATTCTGCTCGTATCCCCTCATATCTCTCTCTGTCTGTCTCTCATTCTCCTAACATCCCTTCTTCTCCCTCCCTTCTTGCATCTCTTGTATTGTAAACAGCTCACAAAAGCATGACAAAGTCTCTGCGCGTGTTTCCCCTGCTTCCCCCTCTGTTCTCCCAGCTATTTGTTATTGTCTCCCCGCTATCGCGTGTTTGTCTCTATCACGTTTGTCTTTATTCTCCTTTTTTTTCTCCTCTTCCTCCGCGTCAAAAAAGGAAAAGTTAATTAAATATGGAACGAGATGGAGCAGCATCTCTTTAAACCATCATGTCATTAAAATGGCATCCCTGGGAGATCAGCTTAAAAGGAGTCGGAGAACAATGTCTTCTCAGTCAGATATTTATGGGCCTGGTTATGTAAACATGCTCCCTTTATTCTCTATGTATATTTCATGTAATTATCACTTTTTGTAGCACTCCCTCCCCCCGAGACTAGTAGAGGCAAGAAGTTGCTTGGGGAATGTCATTAGAAGAGACTATATTGTTGCAGCCCAACTACAATGTGATATGCCACTGAGCAAAGGCTACATTCCAGGCCTTGCAGCAACCTTTAATCTATATTTGACTTTATCATATAAAAAACATCAATGTCTTGACCCCCAGTGCATGTGTACGTCTGAAGACTGATTGACAGTCTGCCTGGAAACTCAACAGCCCCACTCCTTGCTCTCGCCCATCCTTGTTAAAAAACCCAAGGAACACACTGTATTATGTACTGGCGAGAGCAGTCTATTCTCATATTCCTCCACACACTACATCAGAAATGCATGGCTTGAAAACTCATGCCTGTGCAAGTATAGGCTACCATTCAAGAGATTTGATACAAATAAAAACTAGATGCTCCGCTCGGCATGCCCATACATCCAGCCTTTTAGATGGGCTGATCGTCGTCTTGAGTGAACTAGATTCCATCAACAACAAAGGCCAGAGATTTTGCGCTAGAAGGCCTGGGTGCCAGCTGACGGAAGCTGCTAATTAACCCATTAAGACCGGAACGCATCTGTGTGTCGTTTTTAGATTTCTTTGGCTATTCAAAAATAGCAGATCTACAAATTCGTGGCAAAATCTTGGATTATATATTTTTTAAAGCAAACATTTGTAAAATATTTACTTCCAGGAACCCCCAGAAGCAAAGATTTGAGTTACAAATGTCCGCCAAAAAAGGAAAAAAAACAAATATTTGCACAGCTGTTCATGATTTTTAAAAAAATAGCAGATCTACAAGCTCATAGCGCGGCACTCGGTGCCGCGCTATGAGCTTGTATATCTGCTATTTTTTGAATAGCCCAAAGAAATCTAAAAATGACACACAGATGCGTTCCCGGTCTTAATGGATTAAGAGGGCTGGATAGCCGGTGGGGTGTCTCTTATGAAACAGGGGCACCTGGGTTTCACTAGAGGCGGGCCGGGTCTCTGTCTCACACAACTCAACTGTGTTGCAAAAAGGGAGAGAGAGAGTGTGTGTGTGCGCTGCTGCAACGCTACGCCACGTAGCAGCGCTCATTCCACTCAAGCATAATGCCAAACGTGATTCAGGCACAAGCCACCGCCTCCCCTCTCAGCTTGTTTTCCATTATGTACAGTAGGGAGGTTGTTATTGCAGGGTATGATGAAATTGTATATGTCAAGGAGCATTTCATTCAGAATTACACACACTTAGATAAACAGACCTACCAAAAAGTCACACTCACGAGCACAACATTCACACTGATGTACAGTATATACGATCACACACAACCTGGGGCTCGCACAAGGCACACAAACATGCAAGCAAATCATGCATAATACACATGAATGCATGCATGCATACATGTGTGCATAGAGTATGCATGCATATAGTACACACACACACACACACACACACACACACACACACACACACACACACACACACACACACACACACACACACACACACACACACACACACACACACACACACACACACACACACACACACACAGCATGTGGGCTCCCACGTGCATGACATGCCCCTCTCCTTTTCCATTGTTCATTGAGTCTTCTTTGCTGTGGGGTCAAGGTGTCTCTGAGTAATCTAACTAGCTCTGACTTTAGGGACAATATAAGGTCTGTCATGAGTTCTGTCATTACTGCTGTACTCACCAGAGGCTGATACGGCTCTCGACCACCGGTGAACCTGCCATAATGCTATCCAACCTGACCCCCACAGATGCGGTAAACCTAAGTGAACCGCACTTTCTAAAGTCGTCGGCAATAACCACTGCAGAATTGCTTTTAATCAACGTCTGAAATGAGGGTGACTTGAAGCGTCGCCCCATGCTGATTAAATGTAATTGTTTAATTGCCAAGTGCTGGGAACCCATCCTAAGAGGATTCCAATGGAATTATTTAATCTCCAGTCAGGAAGTACACTGCAGGATAAAAGAGCACAGGGAGAAACGAGGAGGAAGGCGAAAGGCAAAAATCAAGCAGAAAATACAGTCTGTTTTTCTCTTTTTTGAGAACGCGCTCATGAAATGTTAATGGTGGTGGAGAAAGTGAACAGCCTAGGCAGGAGAAAATGCACACTAAGTGATGCTGTACGACCACACAACAACTTAAAAAGAGGTCACACTTTTGGTACCCGTTCTACCGCCAGAGCAAAATGTATCTTCCTCGCAGATACAATGGATGTCATGTTGCTCTGCGGCGTTTATTTAAATGTCTTCATACTGTACAGTATGTGAGAATATTTACTGTAGCCCCGTTGTGTTCTTTGCCATGTCAAAGACCCCACTGGGTACATTCCACTAGTGTTGCCAGGGTTTTAATTGTGTGGACCGGAGGTATTGTGCAAGTTGAGAACAGAGGGTTGGTTCTTTTTTGTTTTTTTTGTTGTTGTTGTTTTCTTCTTTACATTAAGTCATTGTATCAGAATGCTGTAGGGAAACGTATGAGAGTTTAACTATTGAAAGGTTCTCATGTGGGAATTTATATAGGCCTTCTAACCCCCTCTGATCAGTGGCTTTCTCTCTGCTAATGGGGGACTATAAAGTTAAGGGGCACAGGTGCACTCCATTTGGGGTCACAGCTCTCAGACACATCGCTTGAGGTCACAGACATACAAACCCCCCCATAAACACATTCACATACACCCACTGAGAGGTGTTTGACACACATGCAAATGCATCATACGCAATACACACCCGCATATGTGTTTCACCTGTGTTTCTTGTATATAGTTGTGTGTGTGTGTGTGTGTGTGTGTGTGTGTGTGTGTGTGTGTGTGTGTGTGTGTGTGTGTGTGTGTGTGTGTGTGTGTGTTTATGCAGTATAGGCCTAGTATATAGTTAATGCTATACAGTATATGTATACATACTGTGTGTGTGTGTGTGTGTGTGTGTGTATACTACATGCATACATATGCATATATATATGCACACATACTGTACTATATATATTTGAGATGGTAATATTTAGTATATATTTAGTATGGTGAATACTGATTACTGTCAAATTCAAGTACTCCCTTTCCTTTCAGTAGCCTGTAGGCTTGGCTCATGTGCCATCATCTTTCCATCTATCAATCAACACCTGTATTCCTGCTGATGTCCCAACACACTGCAGCGAGGCGGCATGCGTTGCGGTTAGCATTTAGATACACAGGGAGTAAACCCATGCAGGCTTGCCATTCTGCTGATGGCTGCAGTTCTGCCCTCCCCAGGGAAATGCGCCTGCCTCCCTCTGGTCACAAGTGTGCCTCTGTCCCCCCACCATGCCACGGGGGGACATGGGAGAGGGGAGCCTGCTCCTGCAGCTGTGCCCTTATTCCCCGCACCTGACCACGGGCCCAGATGTGCACACACGGGCAGTGGCAACAATTTGAGCAATGTAAGTCCCCGGTGGGACCCCAGGCACCTGCAAAATGGAACCTCACTATCCAGCATGATGGCGTAATTACGGGTCTAATAAGTCCACATCGGAGGGTCTCATCTAATCTATCAAAACAAGCCTAACTGCAAGGTGGAACAATGTGAAGATGGTAGTGCACCCTGGGTTTTTGCTCGCATCACACAAACAAAATAAGTACCACTTGACCCAGAAGTGGCTTCGAGATCAATGACCCAATTATACATCAGGTAAACAGCAGCTATCCTGGGCAGTGTTATCATTTATTTTAATGTTATGGTGCAATTTATGCTTCTTTTATTCGATAGTAGAGTGCAGAGCGACAGTGAAACCATGATCAGAGAGAAGACAGAGCAAGACATGACGGGAGTCAGATTCGAACTCAGGTCCTCATTCATCACAGGGAGCGTGTGATTCATGCACTAACTCGCTGAACCACCAGGCAGCCCAGTGTTATCATTTATGCAGGATTTAAACCATAGGAATGTATTTATTATTGGTTTTACCAAGCATGCAGAGTGTTGACCAGTTACAGACGTAGATATTTCATATATTTTCAGCAAATTGTTCCACTAGGTTCAATGTATTCACTTATATTTTAGTCACTGTGATACTCTTCTGCACCAGTAAAGCAATTAGTAGGGCACTGGACTACTGGCAGTTTCACGTATTGTGTAATAGAAGCTAGGACAATAACATTGGCTACAAAAAAATGGTGACACAATTTACAACATTATTGCAAATTGTTGCCATGACACAAAGCAGCGTTTCTAAATTTACATAGCAGTTTCCGATAGCTAGATCCAATTGGGCTATATTTATTCATTTACACTCAGATGACTGATTTCCTTAGCACAAAATATACCTTGAGATTGAGTTTGATTGATGAAACGCAAACAATAGTGGCAAAGTCTATGTGAACCAAGGCCAATTGCCAGAGGAGAATTCATCCTATACCGTGTTATAGCCTAATGCCCTGGCACTGCAAAGAATGCTATAAAGGTGAATGGTGACATCTAGTGGTATGTAAACATTCATACATGCCCAGTATGTACACTAGAAATATCTAGGTATATATTGGTATGTATTGTGGGAATATTACAAGTTGCTAAACATTGTTCCTAAGACTTAAATTCAAACATGACAAAATACAGTATATGGGTTTGTTTGTTGTCATTTAGTTGCCAAAGTTGATAAAGCTCTGAATACAAGGACTGATATCTCAATTTAGTATGAATTATAAAGGTACCTACCACTATATATAAAGGACAAATCAAGATTTTTTCAAGTTTACATTGTCAGCACTACAAAGATAACAGTACAATTGTAGTTGTATTTGTACAGTATTTCAAATTGTCATGATGCTGAAGTTGCAAAAGGCGTATGATGCTACTTGTTACAGTACCTACAGTATATGTATGTATATACAGTAGATTTCCCTCCCTAAAAATGGAGTGCAGAATTTGTAATGTACACCATGCGTGCATTTGCTGGCGGTACATTATGCGTGCATTTGTTGGCACTACACTGCATTACCTCAAAGAGCAGAATCTTTCCAACAGCAGAGGGGGATAGTGGTCTATTAAACTGGTGCCACATACCGTATATGAATATAAATCCAGATATTTGTTGTTTTCTTTGAAAGGCAGATGCAGCGTGATATCATGATCATGATTTTTTTTAATGCAATCCATCGGCTTTTACTGTTATGATAAAACATCAGCTGTATAGCACAGTAAATAGAGGGCTACAATTTGTAGTCCTAAAATCCGTTGTGGGTTCTCTCGCCACATTTCTGATGATTAAAAAAAAAAAAAAAGGTCTGTGGTTACCATTTCTAATAATATCTCAACCATGGATTTGGGAGTTTACTTTTGTAAACTTCTATTAACCCATTAAGACCTGGAACTGTGTCATTTTTTGATTTAAGCTAAAAAGCTTTATTTTACACTTTGGCTATTCAAAAATGGCAAATATACAAGCTCATAGCGCGGCACCGAGTGCCGCGCTATGAGCTTGTAGATCTGCTATTTTTTTTAAATCGTGAAAATGCGTGAAAATCTTTGAAATATATATATTTTTAAAGCGAACATTTTTAACTCAAATCTTTGTTTCTGGGGGTCCCTGGAACAAAATATTTTGATGGGGGTCCGCGGCCAAATACATATAATTTTGGGGGTCCTTGACATGAAAAAGTTTGAGCACCACTGATATAGAAACATAAGTTTTTCAGAAAACTGTTGGGATTTAGGAGACGTGTAGAATCGGCTTCAGTGTGTGGTTCAAAGATTCCACTGAAAATCTGCAGTAGGAACCCATAGCAGAGGCTAGGCTCACTTACAATAAAATGTCATCCCTGTAACACTCTATTGATTCAAATGAAATGACCCACCTAAAACTTCAAAAACATTCAAGTGTCTGCTTGAGAACGACTACCGATGGTCATTATGACACACTGTAGTAGTGTACAATCCAGCTTCTGCTGATTGAACTGCCAGTGGAATCTCCCTCCAAGGTTACCAGCCCATCACGGTCCAGTTTGAAGGTCAGCCGAGGGCTGAGTGGTACGTCGCCCGGGGCACAGAATCTGGCCAAAGGCCCTGCGGAAGCTACCGTGGCAGAGTGGGTAGAGGAAGGGGTTAATGGCTGAGTTGAGCCACAGGAGCCAGAAGGTGACCTCGTACCAGTGGTGTTGGACGCACCGCCCCCTGCAGGCGGCACGGATGATCATCAGCAGGGTGTAGGGCGCCCAGCAGATGGCAAACACACACACTATGACGGCCAGGGACTTGGCGATCTTCCTGTCCCTGGACAGACGGCTGGGCCGGGTAACCCTGGGGGACGAGGGGTCCAATTGGCCCTTAGAGGGAGAGGAGGTCTGGGAATGGACGGAGCCCGTGAGTGCCAGTCTCATGCCCACCCCCCAGTTCTTCTGAGCGAACAGGGCAGCCCGGCAGCCTGGCTCGCCGGGCCGGAGGTGGGAAGGGCCTTCCTCGCGTTGGTGGAGCAGCCTCCTCCTCCTGCGGATGCTGAAGTAGATGCTCAGGTTGAAAAAGGCCACCGAGACGAACGGGCAGAAGAACTCCAGCGTGGAGGCGCTGAGCAGGAAATACCAAGTGTAATAGAACTCGGCAAAGCATTCCTTCTTTGGCACTCGGGTCCTGCCCTCTGCCAGCTCCCAGAATATGATGGCTGGTCCATAAAGGACAAACGCCAGCACCCAGACAGCAACCATCTTCATGATGACCTGGTGGGTCATGCCCTGTCTGGCACGGTAGCTCACCTGCAGCAAATACAAAAAAAATTATGCTGTTTCTGTCACTATTATTAATGTAAATGTTGTGTTCTGAAAACACAACGTAATGGCATATAGAGTAGTCTATGATTAATGCATAAACAGTATAATTCATGAAAATCTGCCATGTTCATCTATCTACAGAGAAAATAAGAGGATAAAAAACGGTATGTCTTTGTAGAGTTAGACTACTACTAAGTTAGTAATGTACCACTGACCAAAAGTCAATGAATTACCACCCACAAGCCAATTATCTACATTAACATAATCTTCAATGTTCCTGTCCACAACATTGGCCAGCAGCCATTGTAACTAACCATCTCTGTTATATATATAACCGTCTGTTCGGATCCACAGCTGAAATAAACGCAGTCCTTCCATATAACTGATAAATAATGTATTGACTGTGCTAAGTGCTCTGTCTTAATGTAGGTCTACCATAGAACAGAAGAGCATATGGTTTGTGCTGTATGTTCAATCCATACAGAACCTGTTGCCCTGGCTGAAATTTTGATGAACGTTAATCATTGAAACATTTGATGGTGCACTGTAGGTTATGCCATCAGCAGACCATGAGGGTTGAGTCTTATCACTGACCTAGTATCAAACCTAAACAAAACCTTTTCCCATGCACTTCGTGCTCAGGCTTTGAGGATGCTTAACCTCACTAACAAACACTTACGCTCACAATTAGTCTGAATCCCAATCCTGTCTTTTTCACGGGTGAACTACAACTTCTGACACTACCTGCTCTTTCTCTTTCAGTATTTCAGTGTAAAATGCTTTTAGGAAAATGCTGCTTGACTGCCGGCGAACGGTTTCTGCTGTGATTGATCATACAGTGTTGGTGGGACCAGAGCAGACGAAAGAGGATCTCTATGATCAAAGCTAACACTCATGCGGATTAAAGGAGAGGCTCTCTCGCTAGTGTTATTTGTATTCATTGCTCTGATGTTAAGTGTCTGCTTGAGAAAAAAATACAGAACACTCTTTGTCTACAGTCCTGGGCCTCACCCTACCTTTGAGTTAACACACATGCACATTCACACACACACACACACACACACACACACACACACACACACACACACACACACACACACACACACACACACACAGACACAGACACAGACACACAGACACACACGAGAGAACAGTCACCTGGCTGGCAGCTGCAGGGGCCTATATGTCTATAACTACTATTAAATATCTGTCAAAATATTTTTGTATTTGTACAACACTGGAAGTGTACTACAAATAAAGGTTAGCATGTTTTTAAAACACAGTTGTACTGTAGTTGGCCAAAATGGCAAGACTGAAACCGAATCATGGGTGGATTATGACTGTAATGTCAATTTAGTTTATAGTTGTGCAAGTGATCCACATAATTGCCTATTATCATCTTCATACCTGGCATACATCTTGGCAATTACAATTGATAAAGCAGATCTGAGTTATCAGAGCCACTCCAGTACCAGGCCAAGCCTGTCCTGAAGTTGAAACATGACCTTTCTGCCTTCATCATGAGGGAGGGCTATAATTAGGGGTGGCACTGGGCCTGAATGGGTCATGAATGATTAACCTGTGCAGATGGGCTCATTTGGGACAGTGTGGTGCTACTGGCCCCACTGATGACCTGGGCGGTTCAACCCTCAAAAACAAAGTAACGGACCACCAGTAGTGACCGACGGTATTGGGTTTTTACACTTCCAGAGTTACATTAACACTCAGGATTTTACTGTGCACAAGGGAAAAGGCACTCCTTTCAACCTTTTGGAATCTAATACTGAGATGAATCCCAGTGAAGCTGCCATCCAGAGAATTGAGCTCTAACATCATTGTACTTTGGTCATGATGGAAGTTTCATTTTCTTTTGGATGTATGGCATATCAAGATTCTTATTTCTGATTGAGGGCCATGTGTATCATTCCAGATCAGTGGTGGAAAGTAACTAAGTACATTTACTTAAGTACTGTACTTAATTACAATTTTGAGGTATTTGTACTTTACTTAAGTATTTCCAATTACCAATACTTTTACTTCTACTCCACTACATCTCAGAGGCAAATATTGTACTTTTACTCCACTACAATTATTTGAAAACTTTAGTTCCTAGTTACTTTGCAGATTATAAATGATTACATTATAAAGCATACATTAACCACTTTAGCCCTATTTTATACCTAGGCTATTTGAAAATAGCCGATCTACAAGCTCACAACGCGTCGCGATGCGACGCGTTGTGAGCTTGTAGATCTGCTATTTTCAAACATTTTAGTACTTTTACTTTTGGTACTTTAAGTACATTTTGATACCAATACTTTTGTACTTTTACTCAAGTAAATTTGTTATTCCGCACTTTTACTTGTAACATAGTACTTCTACATTGCAGTATTGATACTTTTACTTAAGTATAACATTTGAGTACTTTTTCCACCACTGTTCCAGATGAGAAGTAAAAGATTGTAAACTCACCGCTTGGGTGACAGAGAGGAAGCGGTCGTAGCTGATGAGGACAATGTTGAAGACAGAGGCTGAACACAGCAAGTAGTCCATGACCAGCCACAGCTTACAGAGTCCTCTGCCCAGTGTCCACCTGCCTGTAAGTGTATAAGGGATGTACAGCGGGATGCAGAACGCCCCTGGGAAACCAGGTGTTGGCAAGAATTATTTAAATAAGTACATTTACACTTGAGTGAAGTATGTTATGAAAATACACTTCTCAGATATCTCCATCTGCAATAGCAAGCTGGCCTATAGCATTAAACACTCTACACTCTAGAGACGGGGCCACTAGATTAATTTTTGACCTATGCAGTGATGAAAGAGAAGGTTAATGATTACAATAATAATAATCATCATCATAAACATAATCATCATAAAGTAGGCTATTAGTATTTTACATCTACGTCTCATCGGCTATTTAGTAATCAGAAAATACATTTTCAGGATACCACTTTTATCCAATCAGGAGAAAGACAAAGATATTTTATCAGCTTCAATTTTGTCTCTTCATTTTTCTTTTTTTCTTTTCATAACTTCTAATTACATTTTATGGTGTAGGCTATCTTTTAGAGACAGATAACAGATAGCTCTGTTACTAAACATTGTATTGTATGTAGCTCTTGGGAATTATAATTTTCTTTTGTTTTAATCAAATTGTATCTTCAGGCTTGTAAAATACAAAATACTGGATATAGGCAACGTAGGCTATATTAAATCAAATTCAGAAATGGCCTACTCTGACTTTAAGCATCATGAACAATAGAGGTAGGATTGTGAGAATAATTTGTCTCTGCAGGCTGAAAACATTGATGATATACTGTAGGATGAATGCTTAGACTTACCAACAAGAAAATCTGATATTGCCAAATTCAAGAAGTAGAAATTGCATTGCTTTCTCAAACTCTTGTCCACTTTGAACGCTAAAATCACCAAAGCGTTGCCCAAAACAATCACAACAACCAAAGTCAGCATCATCAGCAGCAAGATCACATCAGGTCCCGTAAATACGAAGATGCTCTGAAATCTGGTTGCATTGTCAAGAAAGTGCACACTTGAGTTCGAATCCGACTGATCTTCAGACATTGTCCTGGATTTGAATTGACGATCGTGTCGCTACGCATTTAATCAGAAACAGCGCAGTCAGTGGTCCGAACTGAAGTTCCGAACGATGGTGAAAAGCAACAGGTGCCACGCGTCGCGAATGAGTTTGGTTTGGATACCCCAGCACCCCACAACAAACCATTTAACACAGTGGTGGAAAAAGTTCTCAAATGTTTTGCTTAAATCAATACGGCAATGTAAAATACTCTGTTAGGCCTACAAGTAAAAGTCCGGAATTCAAAATTGACTTGAGAAAAAGTACAAAAGTATTAAGTTAATCACTCTCCACGATAGCTCCTAGATTAGGTCCCCTGTACCGGCTCCGGGCAGAGGTGGGATCCGTCCAAACGTAGTGAAGATTTTCGCAACATCGTATCCAAAAAGTAAAGAAAGTTGCAGAGATGTACAGATGTTTAAGATTTTTCCGGAAAGTAACATTTTTAGGACGGGGTTGAAAAAAACGTTTAAATCGCTTATTTAGTCAGCCTGTGCTATGTTTTCCCATTCAATCTGGAAGAACCCCCGACGGCAGGTGCCAGTACTGCTCCCGATTCGGCTACAATGGGAAAACATGGCACAGGCTGACTAGATAAGCGATTTAAACAGTTTTTTCAATCCCGTCCTAAAAAAATACTTTCCGGAAAAATCTTAAACATCTGTAGGTCTCTGGGAATACCTTTACTTTTTGGATACGATGTTGCAAAAAAGGTGATCTTCACTACGTTTGGACGGACTCCACCTCTGCCGGAGCCTGTACAGCGGGACCTCATCTAGCTATCTCTATAGTCTCACCAGCATCTAGGCGCGCACTGCACACTGCTTGCACTTAGTGCGTCAAACATGTATTTGATTTGCTGAAGGATGAAAACGGTTCTGTTGAGCAAATAAAGAGCAGTCAGTAATCATCTCCGTGAATGCTGTCTCCAGTGGGAATATGTCACACAGCTGATTTCCATGCTAAACAATCAAGTTAACAATAAATGCAGCATTTAAAAGGATCCCTGGAAAATAAGCCTTTGTATGTCTAAATACATTATAATTGCCCTCTATAAGTAAAATTAGAAGCACCTGAAATATTGTATTTATTTTCTAAATAGCGAATCTTTTACTCAAGGGGGACAATTACTCCTGTGGCAAGTTGATGATGTCATTGTCCATGTGTGGTCCAGCCCAATAGAATGCATGTGCTAATAAAACGATTTTTAAAAATATTGTTTTGATGCTCATATTAACCATAGGAAGTATTACGTTGATTTTTGACCACACATACAAATTACATCGTCAACTTGCCACAGGCGTTGTCCCCCTTGAGTAAAATATGAACTATCTCTAAAATAAATAAAATATTTAAGGTGCTTAAGGCAACCATGCAAGTCAGAAGTATTGATGACATTAACTTTAGCCTATTTTAAAACTTTCACATTAATCAAAACCACATTCACACAACCAGTATCTCTTTCCCCAATCCCTGCTCTGACTAATGAGTCAGCTGACAATCATCTCTGACTGACATGAAGCATCACAGGCTTGATAACAATGACCTGCAAAAATGCCAATGGCTAGTGGAGCAGACTCATTTCAATATGTTGATTTTGCACATGTATAAAAGATCAAACATGCAAGACCATGGCAGCACCAGTAAAGCATCCAAGGATGTGTCTTGTCACAATATTCTTTACATGGTTACAGGGGCGTGCACAGATAGACTATAGGTGGTGCTAGAGCGCCTGCCCTTTGCCCTCTTGACCAGAAGTGCCCTTTTTCTCTTTTTTTTCTTCAGTTTACAGCAGGGGTCTTCAACAGGGGGTCCGAGACCCCTAGGGGGTCCTCAGAGTTACTACAGAGGGTCCGCCAAATCTTTATGTGATATGATTTTTCTTTTTACCGTAACCACTCAAAACCTAGCATCCCTTTTCTGAGGAGAACTTTAGCCAAAAAATAGCAGATCTACAAGCCCACAACGCCTCGCGCTGCGAGGCGTTGTGGGCTTGTAGATCGGCTATTTTTGGCAAAGAGGTATAGGTGTAGAGGGAAAAAAGAGCAGACCAAGTAAACAAAAAAAAGTATAAGAGCACCTGCCCCTCAAAATGTCTGTGCACGCCACTGCATGGTTACTGTATATGCAAGTAAACAGAACATTGCTGAGGTCCATTTATACTCTCTCTGAGTATTTTCAACACTGTTCTGAAGATCTTGTGAAGAACAGTGGTGAAACACAGCTGTGGTCCCACACTGTGGAAATGGCAAAAACACTACAGTCCTGCAGACGTGACTGAAGACGCTCACGCTCGGTTTCATTATGATTTATTTTAAAGCAGATGGACCACACACAACACACAGCAAAATTCTTAGTGTGTATAAGCTCAAAAGTGGACCCTTGTGGGTCCAGTTTGACACTTTCAGAGTTAAACATTAGACCAAGGATTTACTGTGCACAATCTCAGATAGGAATTGTTGGCCTAAAACACACGATTCTAATCCGAAACGTCTCAAATTGTATTGCCATAGCATTCTCATTCACCACACACACACACACACACACACACACACACACACACACACACACACACACACACACACACACACACACACACACACACACACACACACACACACACACACACTCAGAGCAGTTTGTTTATTGCCAGTACATGTACAAGTGTGTTAATATACTCTACCATACATATTGGTTAAAGTAATGATTTATTTGTGTATATATATATATATACACACACACACACACACACACACACACACACACACACACACACACACACACACACACACACACACACACACACACACACACACACACACACACACACACACACACACACACACACTGTAAATACATACCAGATTTCAGGTGTGTGGGGGTGTGTGTGTGTGTGTGTGTGTGTGTGTGTGTGTGTGTGTGTGTGTGTGTGTGTGTGTGTGTGTGTGTGTGTGTGTGTGTGTGTGTGTGTGTGTGTGTGTATAGACTTCCTACATTCTTGACCTATTGTAATTAAAACACATCCCTCCAAATGGTGTCCACAAGTCAACAGAATGACACTCACATAACTCCAATAATGAAGGATGATCATGTGTGCAATTGGCTAAAGAACACATTCTTTTCAATGGGATCATTTTACATCACTTAAAAATCAAATCAAAGAAAGAGATCCTGCACACTGTTTGGAAATGCAAAACGGATGCTCTTCATTCCTTGAATTTTTGCAAGTTCCAGACAGTGTGCGGGACCTCTTGCTTTGATTTGATATCGAAGATCCTTTTCTGAACATTTGGACCTCCCTGGTTGTTCTACGCACCTGTCACTAACCTTTGAGGTGTGCATCGGCCTTCTTTAAAAAAAAAAAGACCTGGGACCTATCGGTGTCACTTTTTTCAATTGAGCAAAAAAAGCATTATTTTACACTTTTTTTTTTACACTATTCAAAAATAGCAGATCTACAAGCTCGTAGCGCGGCACCGAGTGCCGCGCTACGAGCTTGTAGATCTGCTATTTTTGAAAAATCGTGACAATGTGTGCAAATTAATATATTATATTATATATATATATATTAATATATTTATATTATTTTAAAGCGAACATTTTTAACCCAAATCTTTGCTTCTGGGGGTCCCTGGAACAAAATATTTTGAGATGGGGGTCGGCGGCCAAATACATATCATTTTGGGGGTCCTTGACATGAAAAGGTTTGAGAACCACTGATATAGAAACATACGTTTTTCAGAAAACTGTTGGGATTTAGAAGACATTAATAAGAATCGGCCTCAGGTCTTAATGGGTTAAAAACAAAGCAGATGCACCAACAGTGAGGCCTTGAGACTTGTGCGGCGTGCCAGAGCGATCAAGCGCCTGTGCTGGGCAGCCGATGGACTTGTGCATTGACAAGCACGCTTGCCCAAATTCCATAGTGAGTTTGACAACGTCCTGGTTTTCCACATTCACTGTTACATATACATAGATTGACTGGTTGTTGATGTTGTTGTTTTTGTTGTTGTTTTAGTCCAGCATAGTGTGGTACATTACATTCTCCCTATACTAACTGCTATAGTACACCTAAAATACACTTTAGTACACATACTTTAAAGTCAGGTTTTAACTCACAGGATACTGATATCTGCTGAGGATTGCAAACACTATGTACTGTAAATGCGATGACAATCCTGGCAGCTTGTTTCAGATATGGTAGTCCAGATTGAACTGCTGCATAAGTACCTGCAGCATGCTGCCTCTTCAGCACAGGTGCATAATATCCTGCAGGCAATAGTTTAACCACATTAACCCCGACATTGCTATTTCAGGCATGCCATTATACTGTAGGTAAAAGCCAAACAACAAGCTCAACACATTGCATCGAGGTGCTTTATGAGCTTGTAGATCAGCTATTTTAGCTATTCTGCGTATGATGAAGGATATAGGGCTCATGCTGGTTATTTGTCAACAAATCATTTATTTTCCAAGCAACCTGGATAACGTGATGATGGACTGGCAAGAACTCATGTACACATGAAGGGAAACCATGTTTTGTACAACATATGCTGCAGAATACTGGAGACACAGAAGAGACACAGAACATCAAAGAGACTATTTGATCTGTGTAGGTCTACATCAGTAGATGTGTGCAGGTCTACCTCTGAGGATTGTGGGATACTAATGCATGACAGCACAAATACAAATCAGAGTGGGATTTGTTGTTGGGCAAAAACATTATCTTCCAACTCACTCAAGTTTCCATCTTACGGTATTGTGAATAGAAACACCAATGGTGGAAAGTAACTAAGTACATTTACTCAAGTACTGTACTTAAGTACAATTTTGAGGTATTTGTACTTTACTTGAGTATTTCCAATTTCCAATACTTTTACTTCTACTCCACTACATCTCAGAGGCAAATATTGTACTTTTACTCCACTACATTTATTTGAAAACTTTAGTTACTAGTTACTTTTCAGATATTCATTATGATATAATGAAACATACATTAACCACTTTAAACCTATTTTATATCTAGGCTATTTGAAAATAGCCGATCTACAAGCTCACAACGCGTCGCATCGCGACGCGTTGTGAGCTTGTAGATCTGCTATTTTCAAATATTTTGTACCTTTATTTTTGGTACTTTAAGTACATTTTGATGCCAATACTTTTGTACTTTTACTCAAGTAAATTTGAATTCTGGACTTTTACTTGTAATAGAGAATTTTCATATTGCAGTATTGGTACTTTTACTTAAGTAAAGAATCCGAGTACTTTTTCCACCACTGCAACTCACTCAAGTTTCCATCTTACGGTATTGTGAATAGAAACACCCCACACACGTTTTGCTTCCTTCGGAGCCAGGCGGTGTCATTGCACAGCATGCAGTCAAATAATACGGAACAATCTTCTGATACTCGGACTGCTCTCAGTGAAGGGAATATATCAAGTGTTAACTTTCCACTACCTCTCTCTCACTGTCTCTTCCACTGCCTGTCCCTAAAATGTCCCTGGTGGGGATTCTATCTCCAGGTTCCCTTTGAAGCATGCCTTCTCTTTGCCTCCATTATCTTGTCATTTGTGGGGGATTACGCTCTGGAGCACACACAGTCCACCCTGCCGCTTAAGAACTGTGACAGCTTACAATAATTGCCAAGCTAATTAACAGGAAGTACAGACAGTAGTGCAGCATACTTCTTCCCTCGCCAGACCTGATTTGATGAATATACTTTGATTAATGTATGCAGCAGCGGTGCTTCCAAGGCACTGTTATAGTACATGACACTGATAATACTGACTGATTTATACACGTTAAGAAATCATCAGGCCCACTGCTGACTGGCACAGTGATTAAGTTGAAGAAAGTGGGCTGCCTGGCAACTTGAGCTATAAAAATAGCTTAAAGGGGGATTTTGGACCACGGTTTTCTTATCTTTTCTATGATGTTATGATATCCTAGGATGAATGGTACAGTAGAAAAATGTCATAACTCCATCCCGGGTCCGCCACAGCTAAAAACGTGCACCAATAGGCCTTGCGCTAGATCGCATATTTTGATCGTTTTTTGTTTGTTTTTGGTGAGATCTGACGTTCATAGTGACAGAACACTATGCAATGTGATTGTCTTGAATGCGCCCCACCGAATGTCTCGCTAGACGAGATTGAAATCTTGAGATTGAAATCTCGAGATTGAAATCTCGTCTAGCGAGACTTCTGGTGGGCGTGCGTTTTTAGCATTGGCGGACCCGGGATGGAGTTATGAAATTTTTCTACTGTGCCATTCATCCTAGGATATCACAACATCATAGAAAAGGTAAGAAAATTCCCCTTTAAAAATAGATTTATATAAGGCTAACATTTTCAATTAAACAACTCATTTGGTATAATCTTTCACATGTATATTTTTCACAATACCCATTCTACATAAATATGTTTTTGACAACTTCTCTAAACACTATTAGGCCCCGCCTGTTTTGTGCAGCCAGCGCAGCCTAAAAAACTGAGTATCTTGCAGAGCGGACGTTGCAGAGTCTTGACGTTGCCAAGCCGGTCCGCCTTCGACTCATCTGATTGGACAGAGGGGCAAAAGCTCCTATCTGCTTCAAATCTATCTGGGAACCCATCGTCAAATAAAAAGGAAAAACAGCGCCCCCAGCGTTTTTCACTTTTGAATTTGACTGTGGGGGGAGTGATTAAATAGACGGACGCTGACTGGAAACCGACGTTTTGGTCTGCCCTCAGCCCTCCACTTCCGGTGGTGCGCCTATGTTTTTATTCCCACCAACAATATTTCTCCACGGAACACTAACACCATACCTCCCAAAGAACATGGAACGTTTTGGTTATAAGCCCACTTGTTTCTATGATGAAAGAACAAGTTAAAATGTTACTAACTATCCGTGGTTTTATCGGCTCCGAGGACGCTATTGTTAAATGAGTTTGGGTTTGTTTTCAGTGGGAAGCCAGCGCACAGATGTAAATCCCGGCCACTACATTTGATTGGGTAAAGCACGGCCTGCTTCCTGATGGGCACGCCCACTTGTAGGCCAATGCTCACACGTTCTGAACGGGGCTCCCGACAGATTCAGTATAGCGCAGCTCTGAATCTGTTCTTGAGAGATTATAGCTTCAAATAGACTTTTTATCTATTGGAGGTGCCCTGGCGCATCAAACGTATAAACGCAAGGTGTCCACAACACATGGCTGCGCAAGGGCTACAAAACGCTCTGTTCCCATTGAAAATGAAAACCAATGCAAAAAGACGGCCACATAAGCAGAAAGTTAGGTGTGACCGTACACTTAAACACCGTACACTTAAACACGAGGCAAACCCTGCTTGCCTCGTGTGGCCAGACTATATCACAATAATGTTTTTTGCACTGGCAGATTCGTCTGGTCCCAGGCTAGGACCCTGCAGAATTCGTTTTTGACATGTTCCTCTATATTTTGATCTTCTCACTGTTTGTTTTGATAGCCCCAAAAACCTCCAAACCTCCAAAACAAACAGTGAAAACAAAATACTGTGAGAGGGTAATAAGGGCAGATGTGTTCCTGCAGGTAAACACCACCACACTACTCCAGTTGCTGATAACTGCTAGTATAGAGTGAAATGATGGATACTTTTTATTTTTATTATGTAGGCCTACGCCTATATACAGGGCAAAGTCATATGCCTTTAAGTTTGATTGAACTTTTTGGACCCCACTATATTGTAGAAAATTGTGTTTCAGATTCAGGGTGAGCTTCATAGACTATCAGTATTGTGTGAATTAATGTTTTTTGTTTATTTCAGACATTTAACCACTAAAACCCTCATTATTAAGTAAACTTGACCATTGGCTCTGTACTTGATCTGCTCTTTTCCCCCTTCACACAAAACCTCTTTGCCGAAAATAGCAGATCTACAAACATGTTGTGTGCTTGTAGATCTGCTAATGTTCGGCTAATGTTCCCCTCAGAATAGAGATTCTAGGGTTGAAGTGGTTAAAAAGAAAATCCATATCACACAAAGATTTGGTGCCCCCCCCTGTAGTAACTCTGAGGATCACCTAGGGGTCCCGGACCCCCTGTTGAAGACCCCTGGGCTAGGCTACTTCAGTGATGTGTTCGGTGAGTGTTGGGAGGGGCTAAAGACTGATAAGCATACCAAGCCCTTTTCATAAAGATCTGATCAGGATATTTTCGCTTTTTTTTGTTGAAAATTATGGATTTTTCTTATTTATTTATTTGTGTATTAATTTCGCCAATACATGCCAAAAACAGCGACGCAGTGAAAGTGGTAGGCTATGCACAATGAAACCAAGGCTCTGGGAAAAACCTAGTAAATACTTCCACCTAGTGTACAAGAGATGAAAATGGAAATCATTTTGTATGAAAACCAAACGATCAATGATGCACTCCCCCCTGGAATTATGAGGAAACAGGCTATCTCGCGACGGTTGACAGTCGACCACTTCATTCTTAAACATTGGTATACCATCCGATATCCTGTTTTATAGGCTACTCTTTAAGTTTAGTTATTATACAAGTTAACACACACAGGTCACATGAGCAGCCCAGCTATGGCTGCAGCTGTCAGCTGGTTTAAATGATCACATTTCACTTGAGCAACTGTCCAACGTTCCAGGTCGTCTCGTTGTAAAATGACTGCGAAACCTGTGAGTTGAACTTGGCTACATGTTGTTGTCCTACATTATTTATTTGCACACTGTTGCAATATAGGCCTATAGCCTGTATGTTGTGTGTGTGACAGACAGTGAACTGATAGTTCAGTTTGCCCCCCTCAAATATTTTAATCTGTATTTTTCCATTGTTTTGATCGTTTAAAATTAAAGCCCCGCCTGCCCATATGGAGGAATGAGGAATCCTTAAGCGTTTTTTAACATTTTGAAATTTGGTGAAACATGTTTAGGGATTGTAGCCTATTGGCTTTTAATGTTTAGATTGCAGGTTGTAGCCTATAGCCTATAACGTATAGACTATAGGCTACAACTTGCTACAACTCCACATCAAATGCCAATGCATTATCATAAAACTTTTATAGGCTATAGTCCAGTTATAGTCAAAATGTGTTAATATTGAATCAAAATAATTTTAACCACTTTAACCCTATAGCCTATTTGAAAATAGCCCATCTACAAGCTCACAAAGCAACATGATTTAATACTGTACTTTGTATTTAAAAAATGTTATCAACACAAATCGTGTATGGGGTACCTGGCACAAAATACTTTCAGATGGGGTCCATGGCTAAATACATATATTTGGGGGTCCTTGACCTGAAAAAGTTTGGCCACTGGCCTATACTGTATGAGCTGCTTAGGTTTTTGATGTGTTCAATTAAATAACTGTTATGATGACTTTTAATGTAGCTACAATACATATTTGTTTAAGGAGGCGAGTAACACCTCAGAAAGTAGTGTGGCGATGGAGCCATCTAATCCAGAGGAACAGCTGCTCCACTATGCAAAGAGCGGCAGTTGTTTCCAAATTCAAAAACTCCTCCATTTAAGAACTGAGCAGAAGCAATGTCTCAACATCAACTGCAAATGTAAGTGAATTATTGACAAAAATCTATTTGAAACCATTCAAACCGGGAACGCGTCTGTGTACCACTTTAACCATTAGTTTTATACTTTTGGCTATTCAAAAATAGCAGATATACAAGCTCATAGCGCTATGAGCTTGTAGATCTGCTATTTTTGAAAAATCTTGAAAATCTTTGAATATATATATATATATATACTTTTAAAGCAAACATTCTAAACTCAAATCTTTGCTTCTGGGGGGTCCCTGGAACAACATATTTTGAGATGAGGGTCCGTGGCCAAATCATATCATTTTGGGGGTCCTTGACATGAAAAAGTTTGAGAGCCACTGAGTTTTTTCAAAAAACTGTTAGGATTTAGAAGACATTTGTAGAATCCCCAGAAGCAAAGATTTGAGTTACAAATATTCAGCTTTAAAAACATATTCAAAGATTTTCACGATTCTTCAAAAAATAGCAGATCTACAAGCTCATAGCGTGGCACTCGGTGCTGCGCTATGAGCTTGAAGATCTGCTATTTTTGAATAGCCAAAGAAATCTAAAATGACACAGATACGTCCCCGGATTGAATGGGTTAACAAACACCACCATCACATAGCTGAAGTCTTGTTAGACTGACTAATAAGAAGTCTTGTTAGACTGACTAATAAGAATTCTTATTGACTGTCATTCTAGCTAAGCACAGAGCCAGTGCAGGATGGACCCCACTGCATTTGGCCAGTTATTCTGGTCACATTGACACAGTGGAAGAACTGCTCAAGGTAATTGGGTGCTGTGAAACTGCATTTTGTATGTAGATGCATATTATATGTTTCTCAAGTGGTTTGCCACCAATGTCATGGGTTTGTGGATGTGTCCGTATAGGCAGGTGCTGATGTAAATGTGCAGAACAACTTGGGCGATACACCGCTACACACAGCTTCCCACATTGGAAGAAAGGTGAAATAGTACTAATGTTCTAATTCTTTTCACTCTGTTGGCTTCTGTATTTTGTTTACCGGGCACATCTGCCTCACCATAAGCCAAATTCTCAACACATAACTCTGATAATATTTGTACCACCCTCTAGAGACGATCCACATGCATTCATTCGGTTTTCCCTATTGAAGGGTTTGAGTGATGTAAAAAAGAACATGTCATTTTCCCCCCTACTGTAAATGAAGTAATCAATTATTTCCAATGGACCGTATAGGAGATTGTTCTGTTGCTGCTGAGGTATGATGCCAGCGCCAACATAATCAATGGAACAGCCCAAATCCCCAAAGACGTCACAGAGGATGATGAAATCATTACTATGCTAGAGGGTATGTGGTGATTGCGGGCTGAAAAAATAGAAAATGATTGATGGACTCTCATTGCTGTAGGTGTGCTTGACATGGTTCTCAAAATGGTTTCATTTATACAGCTGCAGAGAGAAGAGAGGAACTTAGGCAAGAAGACAAGTTTCTGCAAGCAGCCAGAGACGGAGATATCGCCACGCTGTCAAAACTGGTCAGTATCTGACACTGAGCCTTTGGGCAAAATATAGAGGCAGGCTGTTGATGGCAATATTTCCCATTGGGAACATAGTGGACTGGGTGCTTCTATGCTTGACCTCAGCTGTTAACTTGTCCTTGTCGGCGGCTGCTGAGCATGTTGCTAAAGTTTGTGCTCATTAGTTCAATCTAACAAGGGGCCACACAATGTATCATAACAACATCATGTTGGGAGGTTTGATGCTTGTGGATGAGTGAAGTTGGCATTTCATATATATACACCAAAAAAAAAATCTTCCTGCCTTGTTATGTTGTTGCCCTTGTTCACTCAACTCTCTGTTCACTTGTTCACTGTCTGATGTTAATCCCTCAGCTCAGCCAAGAGGAGCCCCCTGACGTCCACTGCAGGGATCTGGTGGGCAACACGCCATTACACTGTGCAGCCTACAGGGGGCACAAAGAGTGTGTTCTAAAGCTACTCCGATCTGGAGCCAACCCCAGTATCAAAAACAAGAATGGTATAGTAGATCAGTCAGTCTTCTCAATCTTTCCCCGTCATTTTATTGAATCTATCTAATTAAACATTAGCTCAAATAATGCTGTTGCTTATTGCTGTAATGAATGAACATCATGTGTTTTCAAAACAGTTATATTAACAGTTGCGTGCAAAGAGCTGATGATTCATGTAAATTATCACTGGTCCAGAGGGGCTTGAAGTCAGCGAGCCAAAAAATATACAACTCAATCTCTCTAGCCGCTAGAGGGTGAGTTAAATCTTTTTGACTGGCTGACTTTTTTGCAGATCAGACAGTATCTGATTTGGCCCATAATGAAGAACTTAGACTGATTCTGGCAGCCTGTAATGTCCAGGTAAATACCATGTAATGCTTCATTCTATACTATATTATATTACTGTATACTGTATGCATTATATAATGCTGCAGGCATGTTAAGTTAAGTGTAATTTTGTATAACTATTATCTTCCCCAAAGGATGAGAAAAGTGCAGCACGCAAGTTTGAAGGCCCACTTTGGAAGGTACTCCAGTGTTGGGAGAGATGTACAGTCAGGTTACAGGGATTTATACCAAAAATAGCTCATATCCATGTCTACCTTTTGACAGAGTTCACGTTTAGTTGGCTGGCGGTCACACTGGGTGGTTATTGAAGATGGAACCCTGTCCTGGTACCCCAGTCAGTGAGTTATTATCCCCTTTAGACATTTCTGTTAAACAGATGATAGATGGGTGGATGGGTGACATTTCTTTCCTATCTGCCTGGAGTTTGCAATGTGTATAGGGTCCTTTTATGTCTAACTTTCATAAATCTATCCATGTCCCTCTTTAGAGCTGATGCACTGGCTGGAATAAGAAAGCAGGGCTTTAAGACTCTAACACAAGCCTACTGTAAGGTAATATAATTTGGGCTCTATAATACAGTGTTGTCATTGTTTATAAAGATTCCAAATGTATATTTAATTTAAATCAGTTGAATTTCAACATGCATTCACAATCAGAGGAATTATTGGCTTTCTAATGTTGGCAATATTTCTGCTAACATTTAGTATATATTCAGAGGGATTGCTCAAATCACAGATTGCCATCACACGTGGCAACATTGTTTAAGAATCATGAGACTTCCAAGTGCTTGACTTATTTTAATCTACTAAATAACATTAAAAAGGAATTTGTGAACGAGTCTCTGCCATCCATCTGGCTTCGATAGAGCAGGTTATTTGCTGTAGCTACCGTTTGAGATCTCCATAGTGACTGTAGGTATGTATGTGCAGTAAGCGATTTCATCATGTACGTGCAGGTCAAACCATGGGATAATTGCCTCTTCACCATCAAATGCCTTGATGACACCATCCATTGCTTTAAGGTCTCCTCCACGACTGATTCAATGGCCAAAAGAAAAGTGAGGTTGGATTGACATGACTTACATACAGAAACCTTGTATCTCTATATTTCATCTTTTTCATAAATGTATGCTATTGGTCATCCTTTAACCACTTACCCCCTAGTCTATATTTTGTCATATGACAGTGTTGCACAATAGTAGCAAAAATACCAGTACTGGTATGGTTTGTGGTATTTTTGCCACAACGGCAACACGACATACAGTAGGTTTCCGTCCAATAGCGACGATATTCTACACCCTTCCCCGCTGTGTACTTTCTAACTTATTTTTGGATGCACTTGTCTTTTTATGTGCATTTAGAGATGGATGGATGCCGTGGCAAAGCATTCAGCCTACAGTACCGGGCACTGTGCTCAACGGCAGATTGTGGATTATGATGAAGGAAGTGCATCACTGGGGAACTTGGCACAAGCCCTTCAGGTGAGATCAATTAAAGTTAGGAGTTTAAATGATCCTCAGTGTTAATTTAACTCTTGAGATTGTACAAATTGAACCAAATGGACCCATACATTTGGTTCCATTTGTACACGCTCATAAAACTCTCATAGTTAAACTAACACTCAGGCTTTTACAGTGTGGGGTTTAGAGCTGGCTGTAGCTGTGTGAACTTCACTACACACGATTCCATTTCCTTGATGACAAACCACTCTTTCAGGTAGCTGACGCCTGCCAACAGAAATTGGCAAGTGAAACATCTACATTTCTCTCTATGGTGAAAAATGCAGAGGATCAGGGTAAGAGAGTGATGTGGCATCTTCTGCTATACTATAAAATCTTGAGTGTTCATTGAAGAGTGTACAAATGTAACCAAATGGACCGTTCCATTTGGTTTCATTTGTACACTGTCAGACAAATGGATAAACTAATAGGCGGCTGTAGCTGAGTGGGTAGAGAGCATAGAGTTAAAAAATAATAGAGAGGGCACCGTAAATCCCCGCCCATCCACTTGCATTGAGTTGCTCACCCAGCGCATACTCTTAAATCCATAGATTTATAATATATCGAGATGGCGGATTGCCCCGCCCCCAGCTATTAATTTCTATGAAAGTTGCTCAGTGGAGTTTGAAGCACCCGGAAGTCTTCCAGAAGTTTAAAACTGGATCCATTGGGTCTAATAGAATCTGTCTGCCGGAAGTACCAATATTGGGTCGAATAGGGGTGGCCATAGAGTTATGAGCTGGCACACAAACGGTAGAAGCATTTTAAATGCGTAAGTGTTGCATTCTCAGATTGACCGTGCGGCTCTGGGGGCTTGCCTAAATCACCCCTTCTTTCGGGTTGGGAAATGTGACAGGCGGGGCCTATTTGGGGCTTCTGTGACACGTTTTGCGTCATGGAGGTGACGCGTTTTCCCTCCATGGGCAACCCTGTGCGTAAGCTTGTGCGCAAGCTTGTGAGTCGAGCCCATTGGTCGAAACCGTTTTCGATCGTTCGTGACAGTGGACCCCGGCCGTTTTAAGCTGCTGTGCCTATGAATGGCCAGCATGTCCAATGCGCTTCAATGTAACCTCAGCTCACCCAGTCTACCTGTCGAAGTGTCCCTGAGCAAGACACTTAACCCCTAATAGCTCACCTGAGCCATCTTAGCAGCCATCTGCTGGATAAATGCTGAAAAGTCATTTCTCCTCCCCAGGGGGCCAGAAAATACTTCCCTTCCTCTTTCCCTAAGACTGAGGATTTTACTGTTAATACATTCACTTACTGTAGTTTGAACTCTTGCATGTTAAAGACAATTAATATATGTTTTATTATGACTTTTTGTTCTTCCTGTTTTTTAAGCACTGGCTGCTCCCCTTATGCTGAAAGCCAAGGAGACCTGCAGCCTCTCCAGTGAGACCTGTGCTGCCCTCCACCTCTGCCTGGGATTGTTGTCCAAACAGGAGGAGGTAGAGAAATAATATATTCAACATTTTCTCCCATACGCACATACAACTGTTTTTATTAGGAGCAGACTGTTATCTTTGATCATGTAGAATCTAGCTTGTGTTTGTGAAGTTTTGCTGAAGACAGTTCTCTTTTCTTTTTTTTTTACCTGTATTCATGCGTCAGAGTCTATCTTTATCCCCATTGATTCCTACAGACTTTTGCACGCACCCATGTGCTGCTCTCCTATTGGCTTCGGAATTCATGCTGAATGGTTATCAAAATAACCTAACCCCTCCCACTTAACGTAGCTCCCTCTCCACCATACGGTAAGTGTGAGTGAGATAATATCTGTGTGTGTGTGTGTGTGTGTGTTGGGGGAGCAGAGGTGTGTGTATCCCTGTCCACCTGTCCTATAGTGACCATGCTGTGCCCTTGGGGGAGCCACAGAACAGTGTGCTAATCACTAGCGTGGCTGTAGGAAGGACACAGGCAAGATCCGCTTTTATGCTGAGGTCTGCATTCAGCTCGTAGATCAGTGCAGGCAGACAGACACACACACACACACACACACACACACACACACACACACACACACACACACACACCCACACACACACACACACACACACACACACCGAGGCGCTTTGGCTCCTGCTCTAGGGAAAGACTGTGCATTGAGGGAGGGAAGTCGAGCGCGTGCATATTCACAGGCTCTGACTGTCTCATGCGTTCAACCCCTCGCACATTAACAACACACCCGCTCACAGCCACGCTTCCTCCAGCCCAGCAGAGCGTCCGAGCAGTTGGAGGAGAGGATAGAAACATCTGCACAGGTACAAGTGGACAACTTGCTCTTTTATCTCATTCTTTATTCTCTGCGTCCTTGCTTTTCATTGTCATCGGAACAACTGGCTACGTTTTTTGCAGTGGGCTTGCTCCCTGAGGACATGGTATAGATTTTGTTTTGTTTTTTACTTTTGGGTTGTTCTATTTAGAGATGGCCTAGAACAATATTTAAAGCAGGAATCTATTCTCACAGTAAAATCCTGAGTGTTCATTTAACTCTGAAAGTGTAAAAATTGACCCGTAACTGCACTATACTGTATGCTGCAGTCATTCCTATGGTTTTTAGAATCTCTCCTAGATGAAGAGGTATTTGCATACTGAAACCTTCAGTGCTCTGTGGCCTTTATGCATACTGCATAAACTGACCATTAGCTTTTACTGTCATACATGTTGTCAACTACTGTAAAAGGCATTGGGGGTGCTACTGTATATGCTGTGCATAGATTAGAAGCTTGAAGATTCTTCTGAAATTGTCATAATTGATCAAAGTCAAACTGGAGAGACTAGAAGTGTGTGGAACGTTATGTCGAGAGAGCTTTTTGTGACTTTCCAAAATGTGAATCTGCAGAAGCTGAAATGATCCACAATAATCGGGGCTGGTACGGGGCCAGAACTGTCAGACTGAGAACTATAATTGGGTTTAGACTGGGATTAGGATGATCCTCAGTTCAGAGAGGCACCCACAGACCCCCAGTTTAAATTCATGGCCTTGCTGAATGCACTGAATAGCTGCACAGATGTCCTAATACATCTAATACAATTAAAGAAATTCAGAGCATCGTTCTCGTGCTAGGGGATTTTTAGCCTCCTTTATCATAAAGATGCTCATTTGCCTGAAGCTGCATTAAAGGACGACTTCACCCATTTTTAACCTATCTTCATATAATAGGTCCTCACTAATCCTCATGATAATATGGTAACGGTCTCAGAGGAGGGCTGTGGACAGTTCAAAACCTGCCTACCAGTGACATCATCGATGGGGAATCTAAGCTAATAGAAGGAACTATCTATTCCTTCTATTAGCTAATAGAAGGAACTATCTATTCCTTCTATTATCTTGCAAAAACAAATCTGCCAAATGATGATGTCACCGGTAGGCGGTTTTCTGAAGTGTCCACAGTCCTGCACAATTTATTTTTACCATTTTATCATGACTGTTAGTGAGGACCAATTATATGAAGTCATCATTTAAGTATAGATTGACCTGAAGAAGATCCATATCGGATCGAAACATAGCGGCTAGCCAATTGTTTCTCAAATAAGGAAGTATTTTACCATAGTTTGGTGTGCTCTACCTCCTCCTATGTTTTTAAGTCTTTTTAGCCCAGGACCCACAGTCGACATGCGTATAGTTGAGTTTCCTTTCAAGTATAGATTGGCAACAGCTATTGATTGTGTTCAGGAATAACATCGCATAGAGATCATTGGGATGCAGAAGCCATTACATTTTGTCTGGAATGCCATTGAAATACTACTATATAGAGACCAAGAGGAGGAATTGGCTGCCAGAGCACTGGGTCAAATGGGATGAGCTCTATGGATAATAAGCATGATTCCTAGACCTAGAGCTACTACCCCAGACCGACTGGATTATAACGCCTAGTCGCCTACAGAGTTCTGAGAATGGCAATGTGGATAGTATTAATCCTACCCTCCTATTGTTCTGACAGCTAGTTGACCAGATGGGTCTGCTTTGTTTGTGCTGGTTGGTAAACATTTGTTTTGCACATTACGTAACCAATGTAGACTCGCATGCTGTTGTGTTGTGTGATGTGTAACATGGAACCATGATTCATAGCAGGGAGTCTTTCGCAGCAATTACAGTCCTGCCCTTCAGCCAGGGTGGATGTGATCCGATGACCCACTTCATTAGCTGCAGAGCTGGGGTTTTGCTGGCCAGGATGTCATATCTCTAGTACACACACAGGGAGAGTATGATTGCTAAGTGATTGAAGTAGACAGTTCTCTGTCTCGTGGAGAAGGCAAAGTGTCTCGAGGTCACCAAGGAGATTGTGCAGTATGTAGGCCAACTTGGGTCTTAGAAGCTCCCTGGAGTGGGTTGTGACGGCTGCCTGGACACGCTTTCTCACAACACACAACCAGGATTTGCAAACGCCTAACCTTTCTTGGTGTTTCATATAGCAGTATGAATGCACCCACACCTGCCAAAGGAATATGGAAGCTCAGATCATCCAACCACTTACTGACGCACAGATAAGCCATTCCATAATTCTGCGTTGCTCTCACCGCAGTTAGACTGGCAGCATGGCAGTAGTGTGTTTCTACAGAAGGCCTTTATGTTGATGCACAGCTGCTCTAGTAAAACCGCAGATGTTGCCCAACCCCCCTCCCTCCTCTGACCAGGTGACTGAATCAGTGGCTGTCATCTCTTACATCCAGGGTATAAGGACCAGAGTATGGGTTAAATGCTCTGTTTTCTCCCTGTGCTGACCTCCCCCTCTCATGGGGTCAAGACACTGCAAGAACACTGAGGATGCGATTTTTACTTTTTTAGGAATGCTAAGTTTTTTTAAAATATTTTTTGGGGGGGCTTTTCTGACTTTATTGATAGTATACAGTGTAGATAGACAGGAAACGGGGAGAGAGAGACACGCAAAAGGCCGTCGGGAATGGGATTCAAACACGTGATGCGCTGTCAGGTTGCTTTTAGAGCCTATATGTGGTATGTGCCTGGACCGCTATGCCAGCGGGCGCCCCAGTAATGTTATGTTTTTCTGAGCCATAGAACAGCACTCTGGACCTTTTTCCTGCGCATGTCCTTCATTTTCCATTTGGTACTCTTCTTGGTAATGGAGAGGCAAAATCAATCTTGCTAAAAGTACATTTTAAGCCATTTTAGTTCAGACCAAAGATTTGTGACAAAGAAAAACAGTTTAAGCCCAATTATACTTGAAAAATAGCTGACCTACAAGGTCACAACGCAACACCATTGTACAATGAAGCATACATTAAGCATTAGAACATTGCAGAGAAAAATTGCAGCGCTATGAATTACCCTTTAAGGGCTGTTAAATGTAGTCTTTGAACTCGTGGATGCAAGCTGCTTGGTTCTCAGCCGTCATCATACACTGATCTATGGTACGTCATCATGCCAGCCGGCACCGCTGCACTGCCTGGAGATGGGGGCCATTTGTCTCCGAGATCTACTTCCCCTACAGCAGGAAAGGCCAAACAAAAGCTGAGTCCTTTGGCTCCTGGCCATGTGAGAGACATCTTTTCCCCAGTTTCAGCATCAACTAACTGTACAATGCACAGCCTCAGCAGGGCTTAAAATAGCGATGTGTGTTCTCAGGCGAGAGGATGCGGGGAGAGAGAAAAGCCAGCGAGGGTAGTTGCACAACAAAGTGTTCCGTTCCGGGCCAAGTTCCTGAGGATAGAAGACACTGGTTAAGGCTCCAGATATGTGAGCTCATTTACTGTATAGACTATACACAAATAAGAGGCTCAAGGCCAGGTCAACCACTTTTGTGGACAGGTATTCATTTATAATGGCTGAATACTATACTCAGTCTTAACGCTGTGATTGAGCTGCTCTCCATCTGTGGCACTCGCCTCAGTCCTGTTGAGCCAAATTGGCAGACACGGTCTGTTGGCTCAGCATAAATGTTCGAGAACTCTAAAGCGAATGCTGAAGCCTACACGAGCTTATGCTTGTGTAGGCTGTAATGTTGCTTCCTCTTGCAGAAGTAAGTACAATTCACTGTAGTGTATCTGATTATAGTAGTAGTGAGTTGGAAAAGGGTTCTGTGGCAAGAGGCAGATTTTGCACTCGAAAATATATTAGATTTGTTAGCAGATACGGTATTTGTTATCATTGAATCAAACCTGTATATCAGATTCCATCATGGCCACAAAATGCTAGAAAGTGTAATCAGACTGCTACAGACCTTATTTACATATTTATGGCACTTTTTAAGAAACTACTGTTTCTCAAAGTGTGCATGTGAGAAAGAATTATGCTCCTTGAGATGTCGTATCTCATTTTCCAGGGGGTCCTACAGAACAAGATTTACATTTCAACTGTCCAGTATATCATCGAAGCAAAAATTATTTTAAAGGATCACACACAAAAAAATATTGAGAGATAATACATTTTTAATCGACAAAAAGGGAAAATATTTAATGTAAAAACGGATGACAGCAGCACAAAAATATTGGATCACGAAGCATTAGAACAGAATCAACAGAATCAATCTTGTCACATCACATTACAAGTAAGGTGGGTGAAATTCTCAATTGTGCAGGTTCATTACTGCAGTTAAAATTTATATTTAACTAATTTGCATAATAAATTAAGTGTCAAGTGCATGTGAAGAGCGTTAGAAGTAGATTTTCAGATTTAAAGTCTTAAATAGGAGAGGAACAGAAAAGAAAAACTGCCTTAGTGAGTATCACAGGTTATACTCTGTTTCTGGTAAGGTCCTTAAATAACTTGGGTAATTTAACCCATTGAGACCTGAAGCCGATTCTACATGTCTCCTAAATCCCAACAGTTTTCTGAAAAACGTATGTTTCTATATCAGTGGTGCTCAATCTTTTTCATGTCAAGGACCCCCAAAATGATATGTATTTGGCCGCGGACCCCCATCAAAATATGTTGTTCCAGGGACCCCCAGAAGCAAAGATTTGAGTTAAAAATGTTCACTTTAAAAATATATATATTCAGAAGATTTGCACACATTTTCACGATTTTTCAAAAATAGCAGATCTACAAGCTCGTAGCGCGGCACTCGGTGCCGCGCTATGAGCTTGTAGATCTGCTATTTGTGAATAGCCCAAACTTGTGCATGTGTGTCTATGAGCATGCAGAACAGTGAGAATGAGGGAGGCAGTGAGACAACTGTGAGTCAAAGGCAGAATAATTGATGGAGCTTTCTCTTTACTTTATATGAAGACATTGGCCTCGCTTGGCTATCTCAGATTTACAGCCTGATTTACGGGCTCCTGTTTTTTTTTCCAAGGCTGCCGGCTGCCTCCCTCAAGGTGACTTGGCATTTTTTTCACTCGGGAGATTCGGCTGTATTTCTTGTCATCAGTGTGCACTTTTTGCTCCCTGGATCCCCTTTTTTTCTGCAGAATATATTTTCAGTATTTCAGGAGGTAAAGTGTTCCATTTAATGAGACAAGACGAAAGGATTTGCACGCTTATTCTTGTCCTTAGAAATCCTTTTTGTTTTGTGGAAGAAATTTCAAGTTGAAATTGCTCCGAGTTTCGTGAGGATAGAGTATACTGCTGGGTTGGTAAAGATCCCACAACAGCAGCGTCAAATGGGGAACATTGATCTAGTCTGTCCCATAGTAGCATGTCTCAGGTTGCCCTGGAGGGACACTCAATCCTAGGCCACGGAGCTCTCAGAGACTGAGGTGTTTGGTTCCGACTGGTGGAAACCGGATCTGTGGGCAGGGGTTAGAACAATGACCTGCCATCAGAGGAAGCTGTCACACACACACACACACACACACACACACACACACACACACACACACACACACACACACACACACACACACACACACACACACACACACACACACACACACACACACACACACACACACACACACACACACACACACACACACACACACACACACACACACACACACACACACACACACACACACACCATATCAATCCATCAAGGAATCAATCAATCAGTGAGACTAATTTATCTGAAATGTTATCTGACTGTGAGCATGTCTTAGTACTGTGTATACTTTTTCTTGTTTGTGGACATTCATCCATGCATTTATTGAATGTATTACAGGTCTGGAGTTTGAAGTTTGAACAGGAAGTTGAGAAGAACAAAGCTCTATCGGAGGCCTTGCAGACGTTGACCAGCGAGCACTACGATCTTGAACAGTCCCTGTTCCTGACCAGAAGGTTCTCCACATTGAGCTCCGTCACTGAAGATGACTTCTATGATGCTGTGTCAGGTCAGCCCCTGCCTGAGACTGTTGAGCCTCATTCATAGTTGGTCAAAAAATAAATGTAATGTATTATCAAACAACGTGATTTCTCCACTGAGAAGGAATTAGCCTTTAGACCATTGATTCTCAACCTTAAATTAGGCTATGGACGTTTGATGCCAATTTTATTTCTGACAATTTAGGCATTTAGCAGACGCTCTTAATCCAGAGCGATTTACATTTACAAGTAATCTATGATCATAGGTAATTAAACCAAGAACCTATCATCAGTCTAAACAGTATACAGTAATATAAAAAAAATAAAATCTGAACATTGAAACTATACATACTACTATTAGGATGCCAGGTCAACAAATAAACCTGGCATCTGTCTAATAACATGCTATTTAAATTACATTTTAACCTTTGCCTAAGCCTGCAAGGTTGTTAAGGCTAGGGCAAGTGCTACGGGCTACGGGCTACGAGACCCCAATCTACATTGCAGATGTGTTCATTTAACTGTGAGTGTAATAGCACCAAACTGCACCATCAACTATCAATCATTCCAAGGACTTCTGGGGGTCCCTGGACCCCACGTTGAGAACCAGTGATTTAGACCAGTGGTTTTCAAACTGTGTGTGCCCAGGGCACATCAAAGGACAAGTCAAAATCTCAAGGCAACCTGTATTCATATCCATTAATATCCATAACCAGCTCTCTCCCGTCCCTGCAGAACATCATCAGCAGGTGCTTGAGTAGAGCAAAAATAATCATGACGGACAAATGGCTTCCGAGTAACAGACTGTTTGTGATGATGCCAAATGGAAAGTGCTGGACAGGTCTGTCAAAAATGAAAATAAGAATCTGGTCTAAATGTGACTTGCACAATGAACATAAGTAAAATAGACAAGTGATTTTGATACATATGTATGCCCTCTGCTCTTGCACATTTTGACCATGCATTATCACTGCTGTCCCAACCACCAAAAGCCCACAAAGTGCAAATTTTGAAAATTAAGTGAATTCATTTTCAGTACAAGCTACGATTTGCAGTTACAATATATATTCATAAGAATAGAGAAGAAACTGTCCTTTGTTTCAGGCAATAGCGTTTAAATGCATTCCTGACTCACTGGGATCACACCTCTCCAAGTGCAGCTTTCACTGTTCATTGCCAAAACACCTTTTATATTTTTGTATCATAGTTAGCAGAATATTTCTAGAGACAAAGACATGTGGCAAGAGGTTCAATCTGGAGATTGAAGTTCTTTTTGGCTCCCTCTTTATAGACTCAGTCTTTTTTTATTCTCTAGAGATCATTTGGTGTGGGTGTGTTTGTGTGTGTGTGTTTGTGTGTGTACGTGTGCATGTGCTCTGGGAGGCACCACAAGCTCAGTCTCTTGGTGGTGTTTGTCTCTAGGGTTACTTGAGGCACACAGCTTCGCCCTCACAGACATTTCTAATGGCCGTTCCCATTGCAGTTTGACATGGCTGATTGCCCCAACGTCAGCTGCTACATTGCTGAGATGGTCCATTGATGTAGTGCAGCCAGTCAAATTATCCTTTAATTATAGCCAAGGTTAATGAGTTTGTGGTACATTAGCCTGGAAAATGGCTCCTGTTTGCATTCTAGATATTTGAAGAGCAATTCATGTCAGTAGAGCCAACTGCAGTTTACGGTAATGCATGCTTGTTTTTGTGAGCTCATTAGTCGGCCTCCCTGTCTATTTGCCGATATTAGCCTTGCCACAGTGGTTTGTCTGGACAATGGACATTTTGAATGTGCTGTATAGGGAGTGATCTCTGGTTCTGAGGGATTATTGCATTATTCATTCAGACACAGTTGGCTTCTGGTCACAGCAACACACGTTGCCTTTACGACCCTGACCTCACAGCATCCATATGAGATGGTTCATATTCAATGACTCCTATAGGGATGTTGTACGAAGCATTTTGAATCTTCTAAAAGTACCAACCCGGGTTGGTGAAGCAAATCCATGTGCACACAGATGTCATATCACAAAATCTGTGAAAGTGTCGTTGTTGTTGAAATTAGCCACTTTCAACCTGGCGTCCCTTTTTTGTCATTATGTCATTATATGCAAAAATAAGCAAGCCCATTGGCTATTTTCGCTGTTTGTCGCACAGCTAAGTATATTGGGCTAAAGTGGTGTTATGCATGTCTAGTTTTCCATGACATGGTTGATGTGCGTATTATCTCCCCTCCCATCCACTGTGTTGTCCTTGACGCCATACAGGCCACAGGGAGGAGGAGGAGTGCTAGCCAGTCAGCAGAGCAAACCATGTAGGAGGAAGTGAAGCCTGTCCGTGGCGTCTCATTGGAACAGAATCCCCAGGTGGAGCTTGACACGTGTGTGCATGTGTGTGTGTTTGTGTGTGTGTGCGTGTGTGTGCGTGTGTGTGTGAGAGAGTGAGGAGGAGTATTCATTCCCTGGTCTAGACTACAGTTAAAGACTACAGGACTGGAGGTTTCTGAGCTGACCTGTGTTTGTGCGTGTGTGCTGTACTGTATGTATGTATGTTTGAGCCTGGCATGAGCCGCTTTCTGCCCCCTCTCGTCCCACACAGAGTCTGGGTCTGAGCTCTCTGTGAGCGGTTTCCTGTCCGTCGCCAGCCACTCTTTTGAAGAGGACGAGGGGAGAGACGCCCCCCTTTTCAGCAGCCTCCGCCATCCCAGCACCCTCAGGGGGCCCGCCGGAATGTCTGGGGAAGGGAACCATGGCAACGAGACAGCCCAGTGCAACGGAGTCAAGAAGCACAGGTGGGACATGTCCTAGTTAATAGGTCACGCTTGTTTTGTACTCGCCATGTTTATTGCTTTGTTAATGCTTTATTTACCATTCGCCAGGTGACAATATTTGGACCATGTGCTCTGCACACAACATCTCTAATTGTACATCATGGTCTCTATCTTTTAGTTGTTGTTTTTTTCCCTTCCGATATCCTTTACAAACAACAGTCAGATGCTTCAGCTATGACAAGTATCTATCATAGCTGCCATACGGCAGTATGTACACGTTCGATCACATATAGAGGTATCAGTCAGCAGACTCGTCTGATGACCATTGGGTTACGGATCTGCATTTGCAAGAGAGCTCAAGTGAATAAACGTCACAGTAGTTGTAATGGAATACCGCAGTTTGTTTTTGTTCGAGCGCCCAAGCCCCAGAGAGTAGTCCCGCTCTTGTTTTTCCTACCCGTTCAGTCTGTCTGAGCTACCAGGGCCTTGGTGCCATGGTTCAACATTATAATACTTCCCTTGAAAATGGGGCATGGGTCCATTTCATTTCTGCGAATGCTTATTTTTGTTTTCCCTCTCTTTTTTAACCAAACAAGTGACCTGTGAATAATTTAGTGGGATCTGGCCTATAGAGAGTCACAGGAAAGGGACTGTGTGTGTGTGTGTGTGTGTGTGTGTGTGTGTGTGTGTGTGTGTGTGTGTGTGTGTGTGTGTGTGTGTGTGTGTGTGTGTGTGTGTGTGTGTGTGTGTGTGTGTGTGTGTGTGTGTGTGTGTGTGTGTGTGTGTGTGTGTGTGTGTGTGCGCGTGCGTGCGTGCGCATTAAAGATTGATGAGGTGTCTGTTTGTATGTTATTACTCCTGTCATTCAGAGATCTGTGTACATGGTCGCATGTAGATAGGCCTAAGTGTTGTTTGTTTGATGGATTGGTGGAACTGACATCCTCCCTTAATTGGAACTCTATCTGTCACTATTCGCACTGATTAATTATAACGCTGTTAAAATACCTATGCTAGTGCTACACTGCTACCACAAAATTCTGTCATACATTTTTCATTTTATCATTTGAATATTTTCACAGTAAAACATGGATGCCTTCTATGTTTGACACCTATAACTTCTATTTCAAGATAGACTAGAAGTAATGTTTACATGGCTGTTTAATAATGGTTTCAAGCCCAACTAAAGAAACATGGCTTTACAGGAAGTCGATGACTATACTAGCTTTTTCTGGTGTGGATTGGAGCTGACAGAAGTGCGCCTCTGCCATGCACCAGTGGCCTGTTCATTCCACTGTTGTTAACAGAGGGTTCAGCTTGAGCCCCATGGCCCTTCCGTCTCACAATATCTCTCTCTCTGTCTTGCTGTGGTTTGTTGTGGGATTGGCTTCTTTTTCTGTCACTACAGTATAGCTGCTGCTGCTGTGATGATTTGTGAATAAAGGCACCACCTGCTTTAGGTCAGCACACCTGTCATACAGACGGTCCATTACAGCTTGCTACCTGGCCTATCAGCTCACCTCAGTGAAGTGAAAGACAGAGCCTCAGTCAAGACCCCAAGGTCAAGGATGGTTGAGTCTGAATCAAAATAGAGATTGCAGTGCATCAAGACCAATATAGGTCTTTTGGAGCAGATAGACAGATTCTTCTGTTGTTGTTTACTTGAGCGTTCTACCGTATTGTAATTTGATATTGTACAAGTGTTACCATCAAACTGGAGACACAGGGTTCCACAACATAATAAACTTGGACTGAAGCACTCTTTTGCGTACCAAATGTATGCCGATTGTAATGTTATGTTAAATGTGTGTCTGTTTCTTGTCTTTAGTGTTGCAAATGGTGCTACAAATTTCTAGCCTGGCTCCAGCCCGTGAATCGCTAGCCACGTCCATTAAAAAAATATGTTCAGGCGATTCTGGTCTGGTGACGCTCTCATAGGAGGTCTCAGCCTCGGTTGAAAATCTGATCGACGAATCGGGATCGGGATAATCCAGTATGAACCAATCGCCAAAAAGTCTTTGAAAAAAAAAACTTTGGCCACGCCCCCATCTCAGCAATCGGCTGCATTGAGAGGGCTTTCAGTCTGAATAATGGAGTGAAACGAAATGAAAATTCAGGCTGAGTGTCAGGCTAACAAATTTCAGAACTTATGACAAAATATCATCAATCAGTCAATTCATCAATATCAAATAGTGTTTCAGACATTTTGGTTGGCAGTATTTGATCTAAATGGAATATCACACAATGCAGAAAGAAGAATGCCTCTTGTGACCAGTCCTGAATACTACAGATATACCACAGATCTCCCTTCCATTCATGGGTATTGCATGAGGCTTTGACCAGAGCAGCTCATTAACTCGCAGGTGTCAGGTTAACTTTGTTTCCAAACCGCAGGTCAAGCCACGCACTGTAGTTTTACTTTTAAGGTAATCCAACTACTTCATTTTGATGGGTTTAGCTTCGCCTTGGTATTCATTGCTCTGGCTTTTGTTACTTTAACCCATTAAGACCTGGAACGCATCTGTACATTTTTTTGATTTGAGCTAAAAAGCATTTTACACTTTGGCTATTCAAAAATAGCAGATCTACAAGCTCATAGCGCGGCACTCGGTGCCGCGCTATGAGCTTGTACATCTGCTATTTTTGAATAGCCAAAGTGTAAAATGCTTTTTTTGAAAAATCGTGAAAATGTGTGCAAATCTTTGAATATACATATTTTTAAAGCGAACATTTTTAACTCAAATCTTTGCTTCTGGGACCCCCTGGAACAAAATATTTTGAGATGGGGGTCCGCGGCCAAATACATATCATTTTGGGGGTCCTTGACATGAAAAAGTTTGAGCACCACTGATATAGAAACATACGTTTTTCAGAATACTGTTGGGATTTAGGAGACATTTGTAGAATCGGCTTCAGGTCTTAATTGGTTAAAAAAAAGTAAATTTGTTGCATGAAGCAGAGATGAGTCGAAAACAAACCGGGTCACAGGAGGAAACGGGGTCTCATGCTTCAGTGCAGTCAAACCAACAGTAACAAATGTAGCGATTTCCACCGGAGACAATGTTGTATTTTTAACAGCACTATAAAGGGCCTCGTATTTCAGTAATTCCTCTCGAGTCATCTATTTTTAAGGTTGTGATACTAAAATCGTATCTCAGTATTCCTGTATTTCAGTAGTATGCAGAGTTGACGGTGGTTGCTTCTCTCTCTCTCCTGCCATCCCACAGAACATATCTGCCGGCTCCCATGTACTCCAGGAACGATATCAGCATCTGGAGCATCCTCAAAAAATGCATCGGCATGGTGAGAACGATGAATCCACCCAAAATAACCTTCTTGTTTACTTTGATGATGATGGATCGCCTGTTACTATTTCCCCTGACAGGGAGATAAAGTGCTTACTTAAGACTTTGCCCTCAAGCAGGTTTAGCGGAACTCAAGTAAACTTGGGCAAAAAGTAACCCAATAGTGATGACGTAGATTTGAACTTCCTCATTAATTTGCCGTGGAGCTAAGTTTGATCATTATTATAGGTCTCACGGGGCCCAAATACCCTCTCCAGTCTCTGCCTGGATTTAATTAGACTTTATAATCTCTGTTTACCCTCTAATCCCCAATTAAATGGGGCTAATGGCTTATACATACCCGACCTGATGGGCAAACGCATGCGTTTTTATTGGCAATAGATTCTAGTGCCTGCTTAATGTCATGTACTCTCTGTGTATCATGCATTGGATATTATCAGTAGATACGGAACATTAATATGTAAATCCATGACACATTCAGAACATGGGCTACTGTGAAAATCAATGCGTTTCATCATGCGCTGGATACATTATGTATTCAGGCTATATTCTATACATCGTAATGATGCAGACTGTCCTTTCATCCTCTTGGTATCTCTCTCTCTCTCTCTCACTCTCAGGAGTTGTCAAAGATTGCCATGCCTGTGATCCTTAACGAGCCCCTGAGCTTCCTGCAGCGGCTGACAGAGTACATGGAGCACACCTACCTCATTCACCAGGCCAACGCCTCCACAGACTCAATAGAGAGAATGAAGGTAGCTCAAACAAACACATCACAACCAGCTCTATGAATTTAAAACCCAAACACTTCATTTTACAAAATGTCTTTAAACTGTATCAATGTTATGCTCAAACTAATAGAAATTACTGAAGTTAGCTATAATTATTTTTGTACGATTCTAACTGTTCCGTTTCTTTGATGTCGATTTTATGAGATGTGTTTTCTTTTATCTTTTTCAAGCGGATGTTCTGTTTGCATATACTGTAGCCTAGTATATGTTCTTATAACATTGCCATGGTATCGTGAGACTTGACAATCATTTTGTATAATTGCTAGTAATTATTATTAGCTAATGATGTATATCCTCCTCATTATAAGTCTATGGTTTGTACACAGTAAAGCCATCAGTGCACATTATCATATTGGTAACTCAGAGCGGGACAATTTGGTTACATTTGTACACTCTCTGGATTTTACTTTGTAGTGTGTTGCAGCCTTTGCTGTGTCAGCTGTAGCATCACAATGGGAGAGGACTGGGAAGCCATTTAACCCACTATTAGGAGAGACCTACGAGCTAATAAGGTGAGAGAACTCCTTTTAACCATTTCCAACGCAGGATAGATAGGCTGTGACGAGATAAACCTGATTTATACTTGGTTCATCTTTCGGCTAGTTCCCACCCGGGTCGCCACAGCAGTTCATCTGCTTCTGTTCTCTGCGTTGTCCTCGGTCACTCCTGCCACCTGCATATCCTCTCTCACTCATCCATAAACCTCCTCTTTGGCCGTCCTCTTCTCCTCTTGCCTGGCAGCTCCATCTTCAGCATCCATCTCCCAATGATCCCCTCATCCCTCCTCTGCAGATGTCCAAACCATCTCAACCTTGCCTCTTTTGTTTTATCCCCAAACATTCTAACCTGGGCTGATCCTCTAATCCTTTATGGTCTTGTACCTCCTTGTCACTCCTAATGAGAATGGTAGCATCCTCAATCCTGCCACCTGTCCTGCTTCGCCTCCTGTCTTTTCATCAGTGTCACCCTTCCCAAGCCGTACAGCATGGTTGGTCTCACTACCTACCCGTCTTATACATCTTCCCTCTCACTCTTGCTGGTACCCTTCTGTCACAAATCACTCCTGATTCTTTGCCTTCACTCTCCTCTTCACCTCTCTTCCACACTCCCCTTTGCTTTAGATCAGTGGTTCCCAAACTTTTTAGCTCAATACCCAAAAGAGAAATCAGATGTTTGCACGGGACCCAAACTAGTGAAAATAGCAGATCTATCAAGCTCACAACGCGCCGCGTTGTGAGCTTGTAGATCGGCTATTTCCACTACTTCTTCACTACTAAAAAAAACAAATTCATGGAATTTCTTTGATTTTCTTCATTGAATTTGTTTTTAATTCATGAGAGATTTAGCTCTTTTTTTGGGGAATGCTTTTAAAAAAAATTTTTTTTAAATAACAATTAAAAACAAAATGTGGTAAACAAAATATGAAGGGATGACCCATGAACTTGTGACCCATAAAAAATGTGTCTGCGACTCATAAAAAATGTGTCTGCGACCCACAAATGGGTCCCGACCCACTGTTTGGGAAACAGTGCTTTAGATAGTTGACGTTATAGTCCGCGGTGCCTCCTGCTTGACTTCCTCTGTCAACTTGTCCATTACCAGTGCGAACAAGAAAGGGCTCAGAGACGATCCTTGTCACTCCTACCACACTCCTCACCAGTGGCAGACGCAGGATCTCTTTATGAGTAAGGCCAGGCAAATACGTGGTAGTTTATTTTGTACTTTCTTGAACCACAAGCATATCACTGCGCCAGTCAGATATAATTTACATGAGAGAGAAAAGGGGGGGGGGGGGGGAAACACTTGATACACAAAAACCAAGCTGGCAGTGTATTGCTAATATCCAGGGATGCTTTGGCTACAGAGTGCAAAGCACTAAATTTAGCCAGTGAGAATTGCAGTGTACATAAACTGCGCTCGGAAAGGTTTCTTTTAGGAGCGCTTTGTGATGCACCGTGCAGTCAAATCCGCGGTGTCAATAAATTCCACAGCCCACTCTTTGATGAGTCCTCCATCCTCCATGAATCCAATACAAACTGCAACTAGTTCCCGTTTGGAAAGATCTTTATACTCATCCGCGAGTAGGCCTATTGCAAAATATTGTCCACTGAGTTCAGCCTTTATTTTACCAAGCAGGACTGGTGCTGCAGCCTCAAGCAGCTTGTCCTGAATGCGGTTTAGGCGGTCGCGGTGGCTGCCGTTCGTTTAGGCGTCCTCGCGTCGATGAGTTTGCTCTGGAGGACAGACTTTTTGTTTTACGCTGGTGCCATTGCTGTCTCTCTGCTGTCTCTCTGCTGTCTCAAGAATCAAAAATGAAGAGAACGAGGCCAGGACATTGTGTGTGGTGTTTATATTGTGTGCTTATGTCATGACGTGGAAAACCGGTTCTGTGAATGAGGTACACACACAGACAGACACATTTCACACTCGAGTGTGAAATGGGATTCTGAGAATACACATTGGCTCAAAAGACCCAACATCCTCCAGACACGCAGGACGTAGAGGGAGAATGGATGTGTATTAAGCTGTTTGTCGGCCTTAAGTATAGGGGGCGATATTCAATCATAGTAAATAGACAAAAAGCTGTCTGGCGGAGGGAAGGCACAGTGTATTCAAGGTAAGGCACGGGCCTGACTGTGCCTACAGTGCGTCCGCCCCTGCTCCTCACCCCTGTCACACTGTCCTCATACGTACCATTTTGACATCTTCTTCTCTGCCACTCCTGATTTCCTCATGCAGTATCACACTTCCTCTCTTGGCACCTTATCATATGCTTTTTCTAGGTCCACAAAGACACAGTGGAACTCCCTCTGACCTTCTCCATACTTCTCCAACAACAAACTCTTTGCCTAGCTTCCACTACTCTTTCCCATGTGGCTCACCATGTTTATACCTCTGTAGTCTGTACAGTTAGTTACAACATCGCCTTTGTTCTTAAAAATCGGTTCCAGTATACTATTTCTCCACTGTTCAAGCATCCTCTCACCTTCCAAGATTGTGTTGAATAATCTAGTGAGGAGCTCCACTGCAGTCTGTTCCACTAGCAGTTGTGTGGCGAAAATAGCCGATCTATTTATCTAAGCTTAGATCTGCTATTTTAAGCGTGCTACACCGTATAAATTAAGTAAAATGGATACACAGTCATTACTTTGACTACTTTCCCACTGTGGCCGTCTCTGGGTCTAAAACAGAGGAATTGTAATGTGCAGAAGAGCAGAGAGATGACAAACAATTAATTTCATTTTCAATAAATAAATGTCATAGTAAAAATTTGCACTCCGTATCTTTCAACGTTTTTTTTATTGTATCATACATATTTGTGTACTTTGGAGGGTACGGGATGTATTATTGTCTTTTCATTTCATTCATTTTTCTCATGCCCGAAGAAGGTCAAACGACTTGCAATAAATTGGATACTTGCAGTGTTTTCTTTCAGTCACTCTGATTTAATTCAGCTCCAGCTCCTCACTTAAATTTTTTGTTTACGGATGAGCGGTGGTTTAGTTAACTTGAACTAAATTTGTTTTCATAAAAAGTGTATCTATACTGTATATCCTTTTAACCCATTAAGGCCTGAGGCAGATTCTACAAATGCCTTCTAAATCAGTTGTTCTCAAACTTTTTCATCATTCAAAATGATTCAGCATGTTTCAAACACTTTCAAGATTTTTCAAAAATGTTCAAAAATGGCAGATGTACAGCACAAGCTCGCAGTGACGCGCTGTGAGCTCTGCTATTTTTGAATAGCCAACGCTAAAATCTAAAATGACAGATGCTTTCTCGGTTTCTCTCTCCATCAGAGAGGACTTGGGATTCAGGTGGTTGTCGGAGCAAGTAAGCCACCACCCTCCAGTGAGTGCCTTCCATGCTGAAGGCCTTAATGAAGACTTCGCTTTCCACGGGTCCATCTACCCCAAACTCAAGTTTTGGGGAAAGAGTGTCGAAGCTGAACCCAAAGGGATCATTACTCTGGAGCTGCCCAAGTGAGTGCAGAATCTTTTCGCAGTGCTTCATACATTACGGTGCAGTATTGCTCGATTTATACTTTGTTGCGCATCGTGTCTCGTGCGAAACACCAGCGTGCAACCAAAGTCTAAATCGAGCATATCAGTTCACACTGCCTTCTCAGGTGAGCAGTGTGGTGCAAATCATCAATTAAAAATCGGCGTTGGACTTGGTGCTAAATTCTATTTTGGTTTGCTTTCCTCTTTTCTTATCGCAGATATAATGAAGCGTACACTTGGACAAACCCCACCTGTTGTGTCCACAATATTATTGTTGGCCAGCTTTGGATTGAGCAGTATGGCAACGTGGAAGTGATCAACCACAAGTAATGCAAACAACACACTGTTTCCATGTCATGCCCTTGTGTATACAGTACTGTGTGTGTGTGTGCGCACGTGTGTGAGCGCTATTTGTGTCGCAGTATGAATGTATGCATAATGCTAATCTGTTTGTGTACGTGCATGGGAGCTTGCATGTTTGCGACAGTAAGATGTGTATATCCGCAGTGTTGTGTTGATCTACTTTCACATCCAGCATATTGATCGTGGCAACAGAACTGGAACAGTTCCATGCCATTAGAAAGTGAGAGTGAGCAGAGTGGGTGAACGTTTGAAAGCCTTGTCGTCACACACACACGGCAGGGGAATGGTAAAAGAGAATTGGTAAACACAGAGGCTGTCATTCTGTGACAGGACAGGGGAGAGATGCAGCTTGACGTTCAAGCCCTGTGGCCTCTTTGGCAACGAGCTTCACAAAGTGGAGGGTTACATCCTAGATAAAAGGTATCTGTATGCTTTCATTACCCAGTGGCTCATTAATTCTCTATAAGGTTCAGCAATGTATCTAGGTATTTCCTAATACAATTCTTGCTCCTTTAGTTAATTAGCTTAATTGAATAAATGTTTTTATATGTATTGTAATGACAGTGAATAAAGGCCACATTTGCAGACTCCTATAATAAGAGCTCTAATTGTCAGTGATGGCACACCATATCAGAAATGCCTAAAGCTCTGTTTTAATAACCTCTTCCGTTCTTTGCATATTTGCAGCAAAAAGAAGCTCTGTGCACTCTACGGCAAATGGACTGAATGCTTATACACAGTAGACTGCGACACCTTTGACGCACATAAGAAGGCAGACAAGAAGAATGCTGAGGAAAAGAAAGCTGAGGAAAAGAAAGGCAAACGGGTATTATATTTGCTGCAAAACGTATTACATTCCACGCCACTGTACTGTACCACTGTACTGTAGCTCCAAAGGTTTTTGGATAAGTCAATTATTAGTATGACATATTTCATACCAAGTAAACTCAGCAAAAAAAAAATTACAATCAGATATTTATCAGATAGTAAGTACAGTAACCCCCCCCACACACACACCCTCCCACACACATAAAATTAAGCATTTATAAACACGGTCCATTCACATGATACAGAATGTAATACCCCTACGCCACCCCACATCAACTCATGATGAACCCAAATAACCACATAACAGACAGACACACACTGACCTTCTAAAAGAGAATAGTTGCAGCAGGTCATCAAGCCAAACAGCGTTATTTGTATAGCTATAGCACATTTCAATGTGCCTCACATTAAAAGACCTAACATATGTATTTATTTATTTTTAATTGTGAAAGAGAAAATAAAAATGTGGACGTCAGGTTGAAAGTGGTTAATGTGTGTGTATGACTGTGTCTCTCCAGCCTAGTGTGGATGAGGAGCCAGAGGAGATGCCTCCGCCTGAGTCAGAGACGGTGCAGATGATTCCAGGCAGTGAACTGATGTGGAGGATTTCCCCTCGCCCTGCCAACTCAGCCCAGGTAAGAGGATGTTACGAGGATGTTACAAATGTTGGATGGTGAGCAGAGGAACTTCAGTTAAATGGAAGCCATTACAACATCTTTCAACATTCCCACTATACTGTACCAGTGTTTCCCATAGGGTCACGTTTTTATGGGTCATGATGACTCGAGTAAATGTAATTTATTACATTTTTCCTACAGTTTAGTTATGAATTTTATTTCGTTTTTTATTTTCAATTTCTTAAAAAAAAGAAAATCTAAGATTAACAAACAATTATAATAGTCGATCTACAAGCTTGTTGATTGGTTATTTTCACAATTTCTGGGCTTAAATATGGCTTAAAGGAGTAGTTCACCCAAAAGATTACACACCCCATGAAACCTTGAATTCATGAAGATTGTTTAGTTTTTGTTGCAGTCCCAAGCCAATAATTTGATGACCGGCGGAAAGATGCTAATGTCTCCGGTAGGAGACTATTTGAGTCATCAAATCATTGGCTCAGGAATGCAACAAAAGCATCTCCATGAATTCAAGGCTTCATGGGGTGTGTGATTGATAATAAATAAAGTCATTTTTTGTATTTTCTGTACGTTTGGGTCCCAGGAAGACAAATTTCCTTTAGCTCTGAAGCTGAAAAAGTTTGGGAACCCTACAATACTGTAAAAACATAGTACTGTATGTTTGTTGGAAGTGGCCTTAACACTGAGCAGTTATTTATGTGTCTCTGAAACGCCACCGAAGTCGTGCTTACCCCCAGTGATGTCACAGGTGTACAGTCCTGTGAAAACTATGCAATAAGTTATCCCTGATGGCTTTCTGTCATAAAACCAATCAAATGGCTTACAGCTGGTTTACTTTAGATACTCTGTATGACATAAAATCCTCGCTTTTTGCTGGTGTAGTGTTAATGTAGTGTGGTGGTGTAGTGTTAATAGTTGCTAGGCGAATATACTTTGATTTAGGTAATTCATTTGTGTACGTTTAGGGTGCTGTCACTTCAATTAAAGTTTGGTGTGACTGCACCTTTTGGCATGAAGCTTGGTTAAGGTAAGGTTAGGCACTGTTAACATATATATTAGGTTTTGGTAAGGTTAAAGGAGTAGTTCACCCAAAAAATTACTTATTTTCTATCAATTACTCTCCCCATGAAGCATTGAATTCATGGAGATTTTTTTGTTTTTGTCGCATTCCTAAGCCAATAATTTGATGACCGGCGGTCTCTCCGGTGGGAGACTCAAATGAGAGTCTTTGAGTCTCCTACCACATACATTAGCATCTTTCCGCCGGTCATCAAATTATTGGCTCAGGAATGCGACAAAAACAAAAAAAAATATGCAATTGATAGAAAGTAAGTCATTTTTTGGGTGAACTACTCCTTTAACTTTAGGGATATTCTTGGTGGGGTTGGAGAAAGCTGATAGAAAGGCACTAACTTAGTTCAGCCATGTGCCAATTTAACCACTTGAACCCTAGCGTCCATTTTTTGGGACGAACATTTTGTATATCAGCTACTTTCAGTGAAGATATTTGGTGTAAAGGGAAAAAGGAAGGGGGCAAAGTATAGACCCCAGCTCAGTGGCCTTGTGGTTGGAGTGTCCACCCTGAGACTGGGAGGACAGGGTTCAATCCCTGGCCGAGTGATTCCAAAGACGATGCCCGCCCAATGCCTTGTACATCAAGCTGCCTCACACTGAGGAAACAGGAGATAGGCTCCTGACCCATAGGCCAAATGGCTCAACAGCTCCCAAGTCCCATGGCTGCTTAGTTATAAAGTATAAACCCCTGGGGGAACTAAGTACGTATATAGGGTTTACCTGGTTAATTGGTCCTGGGTGAGACCAATCAAATAAGGCTTTCTGACAGAAAGCCCTCAGGGAAATCTTCTCAGTTGTGCGAGAAATACAACCTTTACTTCCAGCTTTTTAGCCGTTAGTACCCTCTGTGTCCTTTTCGCTCTGTTTATGGCAAAATAGACAGTATTGCCATAGTATGAATCAGGTTGATGGACCATTTGGGTATGTGAAGCTGGTGCTTGCCAAAAAAACGCATCATGGAAATGTGGAAACGCAAAGAATAGCTAAAATAGACTTTTTAGTGTCAATATGGGTTATCGTAAATGTTATTGTATGTTGTTCCTAATACTATGATGATCATAAACAATTAACTGAAATACACATTATGTTTAACGAAAATAGGGATAATATGGCATATATAGGATTTATATAAAGGACTTTTTATATTCCATTCTCCGCACCCAATGGAAAACAACAAATGCATGAAGAGCAGAATTAGGACGATATATTATCAAAATGAAGAAGAGGGCATTTACATTTTATAACAACCTAAAATAAAGCGACCCAGAAACGCTCCATAACAAAGCCCTCACCTATAGACAAAACCTAGAGGGATGCCCCCTTAGCCAGCTGGTTCAGGGACTCTGTGGACAAACACAAAAAAACAGAAAGAAAGCTACCTGACTTACTGGAAAGAGTCAACCCAAATCAGGTGCTCTGGGGGATTATGAGAAGGATAATATTCTATTTCAAGCGCTGATTGTACATTTTACCTCTGACACATTGTTTCTGTCTCCATAGAGGTAACAGCTTTATATTGGTCTCATTTTCTCTATGGCAGTTCTACGCCTTCTCTACCTTTGCCATGCAGCTGAACGAGCTAGATAAAAGCATGGAAGAAGTTATGCCTCGCACAGACTGTCGTCTCAGGCCTGACATACGCGCCATGGAAATTGGAGATATAGGTACTATGATCCTCTGATTCCACCTTATGTCACTTTTAAAAACGTCCATGTGTTATATGTGGATGTTTACATTCATCATATTTCCATGACTCTTAGATTTAGCAAGTGCAGAGAAGAAGAGGTTGGAGGAGAAACAAAGGATGTCCCGGAAGAATCGTACTAAATCTAGCGAGGAATGGAAAAACAGGTAAAGTCACATAGTCAAATGTCAACCTCTCCTATAGAATGCTGTGTGCTTTGCATATGCCCCAATGCAGTGGCTAGATCTGCTTTGCTGATTGCTTTCCCGTTTGTCTTGTGGTATCTCCTATGCCTTCCCCACCATGCCACCCCACCCGCTTTGTTGTCATTGAGAAGGAACCCTGCGCCTGACCCAAGGTTTGGCTCACTCACTGTGCCCTGCTTTGCATTGCTTTCTTTCTTAGTGTTGCATTGGTTTAGTCTCCAAAATGTTACACTGCCCTCATCAGGACAACACGCACAATTGCAAGCAACATTTTGGCCTCTAGTTTGAGGGTGGTAAACCTTTCCTCTCTGCCTTTAACTACACAGTGAATTATTTTCTCTCACAAATGTGCTATGCTGATGAAATATTCCAGAGTATTGTGAGCCAAAACCATCGCCGTAGATGAGGTTTGTGTGTCAGCAATTGTCTGCTAACGATATGCAAGTTTGAATAATGGGTAACACGGTCTGTGAAGCCCATATCGATAATAAATTATATCATAATGTATAATACAGAGAGTTATTATAATATATGTACAATCTCATCTGATGTATTAACAGTAATAAGGCATTACAAGTTAGACTGTAATACTTTATAAAGTCAGGTATACACAATTGCTCACAATTGCTCTACCCATTTTGCAGGGAAGGTTATAAATTCTTATAAACATCATGGTGTTTTCAGTAATCCTAATGGATGGAGAGGGTGGTCATTGCCATAACATTTTTATGAAAGCTGATTGTCTGCTTCAAGTAAAAGGTGCAAGATAAAAAATATATATATGAGTTATACCTACCTAAATAAAGAAATAGAAATGAATACAACTGCACTTTACCTGAAGCAGACAATGCGCTGTCTTAAAGGTGTTGTGGCATGCCATAACCACACTCATACATTAAGCGGCACCCGCTTTGCTCCTAACCAGTGGCATCAATTTGGCTAAAGCTGAGGTGTGCCAACGGCACCTGACAGCACCAAAAGACACTAATTTACTACATAGGCTGAACTACAGAACAACAGCGTCACATGACAAACTGCATCTTCAGACATTTAGTGGCAGTTGAGCTGAACCATCTTATAAATAATACAAACATAGGCATGGAACAGAAATTACTCAGTTTATAGATTTACAAGCTTTAACTTCAACTTATCTCTGATATGCACTATTCTGCACCATCCTAAAGGTCAGAAAGTAGAAGAGAGACAAATATTATTATTATAACATACACTGTGGGGGTTTAATTTAAAACCTTTTTCTTTTTCATAGCAAGGGCCTCCTGTAAGTAACTTGATCGATTTCACTCATTTTAGCTTGTTTTCAACATAGAGAAAGAAATCCCATTTGATGCAGTTGAGATTGGTAATGTTTCAGCCTTCTGAAATATCACCTTAGACTTGAGAAAGCCATAAACATTGTTTTCAATTTCACAAGAACTGATAAGTTGCTTGTGTCTCATTTTCATCTTCCTCAAGCTCGAGGAAAACATTGGCTGTTTGGCACTGTGCCTTGAGCGGGGTCTGTCATAAAGCTGGGCACACTTTTCCGTTGTAGTTATTTATGTCCATGATGGGAGATAGAACAATCTAATGTCTGGATTGCTCCTCAACAGTCAATGCTCAGTGCAGCATAGACAAAGTATTGTGAAAGTAACATTTTCTTGAGTGCCCTGCATTTCACCTGATTAAAACACATCCTGTTACAGTACGTGAGACAGTGTGTGTGTGTGTGTGTGTGTGTGTGTGTGTGTGTGTGTGTGTGTGTGTGTGTGTGTGTGTGTGTGTGTGTGGGCGCGCATGTTACTTGTTACTTAAAAATAAGTGCTGACCAAACACCCGCTCCACAGCAAGGTGGAAGTCAATGCTATGACAGACATTTTGGGGTGGCCACCCCTTTAAAACCATGCATGAGGCCTAGATGTCCATATTAGTGCTGATTTTATATCAACAAGATTATAGTTCATATTGCACACAATGAGATAACTTCCTGAATTTGTTTTGTTGAATTAACTGTTGTCGTCTGGGATTTTTTACTGTGATCTAAACAAATGTCATTGTTCCTGGCAGGTGGTTTCAACAGGGACCAAACCCCCACAACAAAGCTCAGGACTGGATCTACGTGAAAGGGTACTGGGAGAGAAACTACCCTCAACTGCCTGACATCTACTAACTATTGACGCTCACTTATGTACCATACAGAAACATGATCTATGTAAACCTCATTCAAATTCTCTCAGCTGTGTTTTTGTTTGTAGTAAGGCTCCTGATGCAGCTTACAGCTTATCAACGTATACGAAACTTGACAATAAATGTACAATGACATCGTTTTCTGTGTAGAGGTACCGTACAGGTAAGAAATAGGCCTTGGCGTGAAAAAGATCCCTGGTCTGTCTCTCCAAGAGAGGTAAAGCCATAAGACATTTTCTGATGGGAGCTGAATGGCACTGAAATGCATCAGTTCTGCAATTTCAATACTAAAAGCACAAAAACAAAGCGCTCTTAAGCTTGTTACGCTACATAATTGGAAATAGTTAGGTTGTATTTTACATTTATTCTATTAGGTAGATGGAGTGTTTAAACTTGAATGTGAATCTTAAGAGCTTTCTCGTGTAGATTTATGTCTCAGACTTTTACCGTCTGTCCTGTTTACTTGCTCTAGAGATCAAACATGTCATTACATCTAAAGTGTGGTTGGCTTTTGGACCTCATGGTTGTGGTCAATCGTGATATTTTATGTATCTCGGATGGAGATAATTTATTCAACTAAGTTACTGTACAATGTAATATGAATTTCAAGGTCTGTTAAGTAGAGGAGAATGGCTGTATTGCACATAAATCCCTATCCGACTCTTTAGTCTCTGTAGCACTTTGATCTTCAGATAGCTAAACTGAATATAAAGAATTATTCATTATTTGTGTGTGTGTGTGCGTGTGAAAGTTTTGCCATAGTAATTTTTAATTCTGGCTGTTTTGAGATGAACATGCATAGATTTGATGAAAATCTAACTGTTATAAGAAATGCATGTGCATCACTTTTAACTATGCAAGCATTGGATGTACAGTAGGGCTATGTTCAAGAAAAAGAAACTCCATGTTCACAACACATTCATGCACTGAACACATTCCTTTCTAATGTTGTGAATAGCTGCAGTATATTTTTAATTGGCTAGGGTTATCATGTAAAATACAGTACTGACTGGGCCCTCAGTAGTGGTTGCACGATTTTAACTGTCACTCTGTGTATACCATGACAGACTAAAGGACGAATTTCTATTGTAGCTAAATAAAAGCTTAACATTACTTGAACATGCTTTTGTGTGTCTTGTCTTATGGCCATTTCTTAAAAGAAAGTGTGTGGTTTGTACGTGTGGTTTGTACTTAAACAAATTAAGTCTGTTTATTACACTTCCCGCAGGCCATTTAATTTAGCTTACTTGTTAAAGGTGTTTGTGTTAATACTGCTTGTTGTATAATCTCCTTACAAGAAATATTAAGTTAGATGATGTGTTTTCATATTAACAGTTAATTGACCAAGAAAATAACATGAAGATAGACTTATGTCTGTGGAGAAACTCTGAGATGTGAGTCTCAGGAAAGTCTTCCTAGAAGTAAGCAATGACTCACATGGCCACAGTGGAATCCAGAATGAGGACAATGTTTTCACATTCCTCTTCAGTCCACCCTGCTGGCCAGTCTGGATGTTGATTGTAAACTAAACCCAAAATATAGTTTTTTAAAGCCTTTAATTTATGTGACAATATGAGGTTCATTGTAATGCTAAAACAAAATGAGCTACAATATGATGCAACTTTATTTTGACGTTACTGTATATGGTCAATGGCCTTACCTGATATGATAACTCTTAGTGTAGTGCTGTCAACATCAGTTAACATCAGTTCTCTTAGGGACTGTAACCAGGACAAGGACATTGCATTCATCTTGTGGGGATTGTTGAATGCAATTCTCCTGTAACAAATTTTAGTGACATGATTTATATTGATACAACTGCTCTCTGTTCTTTGATAAACAGAGTCTTTAAATACGGCTACATTTGTATCCTGCAAGACTCATTTCCAAAACAAATTCTGTGACAATAATGCAGCAGATGGAGAAACATTAGTACACTGTGTATCTGAGAGATTACTACAGCCTATAGTCCCAAGTTACCATGCAACAATGAATTGAATACACAGGACCACAATGGAAACAAGCCCCTAGGGCTTTTTGTGTTATAATTTTAACAATCATTATGAACCGTACCTCTGTATAATCTGCAAACTGTTAATAAAGTATTCAATCAAACAAACAAACAAACACAAATAATTCCTACTGTGTGCAGAACACGTTGAGCACAATGATGACATACTAAAACTTATTCAACCTCCATTATTTTGCAATTACATTTTTAAAAGAGGGGACAGTATAGCTGGCACTGTGCCAGATCAGTTGACACCCTCTGACCAAAGCAGAGCCAGCTGTTCAAGAAGCATGTGTAAAAGGGGTGGATGGTTATCTTGTTTGGATGTAAGAGTAGAGTGTGTATGTATATCCTCCAGTCCAGTCCACTTGTTTCTCATTCTGCATCTTTTTCACCCCCGTCTTCTTTTCTTTTTTTGGGGGAGGGGGGGACGGGGGGTATTGTTTCCATAGAAACTGGTCTCTGCCCCATGTAGCATCCTCTGGTGGCAGGGTCTCCTCTGCCTTCTCTTTCTTGATGAGCTCCATGTCCTTCTGGTCAGCTGCTCATCAACCATCAGGCTGCTCACTACGGGGAGTCGGGGACCCATCAATCAGCAACGACCGTGAACCAGCCTGGTATGCTCATGATGAAGCCAAGATAGAAGCCATGTAAATGTAGGCTTAATTGATGAGAATGAGATGCGTCTCGTACATGAACAGGGATTCACGAGGGACGGACCACGGACCCTGGTGGAACTCCAATCCAACGTGATAGTCAGCAAGCAGGACCTATAAAATCGATATTAAAGGGATATTTCACTTTCAAAACAAATTTGGGTCATTTTATCGTCTACTCAGGCTTTTGTGAGCCCCCCAGATAGTTTTTAAGTTGCTTGATTCAGTATTTACATATTTGATATTCATTTTATCAGACACGCCCCCTTCCTATACAAACCCATTGTAACTTCAAACTCCATTTTAACCATGTTAGATTCATCGGAAACACCCGTCCTTGGTTCTGGTGACTGATATAGTCCTTCTAGGGACCTGAGGAGACCGTGTTTTTTCAATTACTTTTTTCATTCAATTTTTATATTTTTTGGGGGAAATGAGAAAAATGAAATGCAATAAAAAAAATGTTTAAAAAAAAATTCAAAAGTTTTCGAAAAACCTCACGTATTAGGAGGGCAGGATGAGTCACCAGAACCAATGACAGGTGTTCTTGATGAATCTAACATGGTTAAAATGGAGTTTGAAGTTACAATGGGTTTGTATAGGAAGGGGGCGTGTCTGATAAAATTAATATCAAATATCTAAATACTGAATCAAGCAACTGATAAAATGAATATCAAATATCTAAATACTGAATCAAGCAACTTAAAAACTGTCTGGGGGTCTGACAAAAGCCTGAGTAGATGATAAAATGACCCAAATCTTTTTTTTAAAGTGAATTATCCCTTTAAATTCACTTTTTAAAACAAGACAGCCAGTCCCTCCTTGCAATCTCAACCAATGACAGCGTGTTACGCGGCTAAAGTCACATGACATTGACAACACTTTTTCGGGTTGATTTTTGTTGTTAATATCGTTTTGAAGGTCCGTATTTTCGTGCAGTTTGACAGTTTGCATATCCGGTCTAAAACGGATACGGAAGCAGTGGGTGCATCAAAAAGCGGATTGTTTTGAAATAGTTGATAGCACATGAACGAACGGAATAACACCTCACTAGCCCTGGTCCTGAGCGTTAGTGAGTTCTCTTTAACTCTATGCCAGGCGCTTTGCTCTGCTCATAGACCGAAAAGTACACTGCCGTGCGACTCGCACCGTGCGAGGAAATAGTATGGAAATATAAACACAACTACTTCGCTACTCACCGAAACAACTGGTCAATGGTCATTTATGTTCACCAGATCTGTAGAGGTCGCAGTGGAGTAAATACATTAATTTCCATCTGGCGGACATATTTTATTTTCTGCCCAAAAAGTTTATTATACAAAGAAGGTGGGTTCGTGAGCACCCTGGGCAAGACCTGCGATGTTGGTTGTCTAGGAAGTTGACAACCGGAAATGGTTGAATTTTGCGGAAGTACCGCCCAAGGAAATGACGTTGATGCTTTACAAATCTGTTAACATTCTCCGTGAATGAAACGAGTGTTGTGATTGGTCAAAAAATATCGTTTCCGGGGGAAACGGAAATATGTCCACTCAGGACTTCCTAGACACTCGCTGCTTTAGGTCGTGACCAGGCTCTTCTTTTCGCAGATTAGTGAGGCTGGGACCGAGGTTAGTTCGTGAGAGGCTTCCCACCCTGGAGAATAGACTTTAAACAACACAAAACTGCCTTTTTTTCGGTGGGTAGCGAAATAGTTTTGTTTGTTTTTACTAAAGACGGAGACCTCGCACGGCAGTGGAATTATAACGCAAAAAATGGGGGTTTCCAACAGATATGTCCTGAAGCCAACCAACGGTAAGTTTCTTGTCATATTTGTTCCACACTTTGTTTGTTGGGCAGTGGTTCTTAACTTGTGGGTCGGGACCCCCAGGGGGGTCCCCACAATATTTTGGAGGAGTTTTTTTAATACCTAAAAGAAAGAAAGAAAATAAAAAATCAACAAACTATACTATAAAAACTGGTCAAACATTGGCCAAAATCTCAAATAATATAAGAATTATTGGCAAAAATTGGCATGTGAGAGAGCCTTGGTCTCGACCAAATATGTTTCCGCCCGGTTTCGAACCGGGGACCTTTCGCGTGTGAGGCGAACGTGATAACCACTACACTACGGAAACTGCTGCCCTCTTGTGGGTCATTTGCGTTGCTTTCTTGGCAAAACTGAGCTATTTTCTTATCTACAGAAAGGCACTGGAACCAGTCAAACTAAATGTAATGCCTCAACTCCTACAATGCCATTGCCAAGTGCTTGTCAGCCTCAGGGTGGGGGGTCCCCAGTTCAAATATGATTATCTTTGAGGGTCACAGCCTGAAAAGGTTGAGAAAAAATGTTGTAGCAATCACATTGATGACAATAGTGATGGGATGTGCCTTTATGGCTGTTCAGAGTTTGCATAGCCATTTTCATTCATTTACCACTCACCTGGTCTGAGAAAATTTCAAAAATATTTAATTTCTGTTTTCAGAATCAGTGGGGTCAAAAGAAATGACCCCCCACTGTTTTTCTGTAAATATACTTTTACTGCTCCTAGTATTGATGATCTCTTGTATAGTATTGTGTGTCTTTATATGTCTTGATTAATTGAATACACAGGACCACAATGGAAACAAGCCCTCAGGGATTTTTGTGTTATCCTTCTAGCATTATGGTATAACTGTACCTCTGTACTTTTTGCAAACTGTTTATAAAGTATTCAATCAATCAATCAACCAATCAATACAAAAGTGAGAGTAGAACTGTATACATTATTGCATACCAAACTATTGACTGTTCTTATCTATAATACAAAGCAAATAAAACACAAGAAATAAAACTTAAGAAATTAGACTATGAGCTGCTGCCACCTGTGCTACCATTTAAAAAAAAAAAAAAAGACTAATGTTTTCCTTTTTTTCACCCCCAGAATATGTGGAGAAGCTGCTGAGAACCTTTTCACAGGGGTCGTCATCAACCCTCAGGTCTTCACTGCAGAGCAGGGAGCTCATCCCACCCCTACTAGCTGCTGACCTCAATGGTGCTGGACAGTGGACATGAATGAGCCTGTTGCTGGTTTGATGTCATGGTTCAGTTGTCCTTATAGAGGCCAGTAATTCAGTGCCGGCTGGAAACCTTGTAGGTTCCACTGGATCCAATGTTATTGTTTAGTCACAAGCTGTTAATACTTTTCATTGGTTGAATATGTATTAAACCCACAGACAGACTTAAACCACTTTCGGGCATGTCATTATAGGTGAACATTTTCAAAATTAGCAAAAACAGCAGATTTACAAGCTTAAAACAAGCTTGTAAATCTGCCATTTTCACTCTACTTTTGCATGAAGCTGTCATACGATGAAGTGTAAAACAGGGCATTAATTTGTGAAAGAACAACATAAAAACTGAACCACAATGCAGGATGATATCATATTTCTGTTTCTGGGGACCAGTTACCCCCATATCCAACTGACGAACCTGTGATAGGCCAGATATCTGCTGTGTCTGGAAATAAAACCACCCACACTCTTTTAAAAAATTCTACTCCCTGCACTCTTGGTTCCGAAGAAATTCTGATGAAATACAGCTATGGTATGCTACAGCTACTCATTTGCGGTATATCCGAGACCGAGATTAAAAAGATACTGAAGCAAACACTTTGCAAGTTGCAACAATACATAAAATGGAATTCCTGTGGTATTTCCTAGCAACAAATGTTTACTCCCTCACAGTGATCACCGTCCTTGAATGATTGATATCATGCACACAGGCGTAGGATCAAATAGACCTTTATTGATCCCTGCGGGGAAATTAAAGTTTAACATCAAAAGCAGCATGAAACAAGATGGGTACAAGTAAGATTAGAGTAGATGAGATATGAGAATAAGTCTATAAGACTTGGTCTCACCAGTTATATGTATGAATATACATATACATATACAATATCTATTGCCAGAATATGTGAACAGTCTATCAGTGGATATGGCAGTGGATATCTGATCTGCATAAAATACATATTTTTGCTGTATTGTAATGAAGTGTTTCATCCACTAGGTGTCCCCCTACGATCAATTTAAACTAAAGGTTTGATGAAGTTGGGACCTCTTTGCCGGTTCCCAAAAGTGGGGTATGAGGACCCCAAGGGGGTCCCTAGCTAAATATTTTGATCGGTAGGAACCAAATGGACCCTTATGGGTCTGTATCTCTTTAACTAATTGGGTCTGTAACTCAAGAGTTATGGGGGTCCATATGGCCTAATTGCATACCAAACTGTATGGGGTCCTTGAAATTAAATAGTTTGAGAACCACTGCTTTAACATCAACAGTCAATTGAGCTCTTGTGTAGGCCTATTATAACACTTTGGATTTTGCTGTGTACAACTGAGCATCCTCATATTTAGCCCTTTTTTAAAATCAATTTGATGAAAAGGCTTGTGTTTTGTCTATGTCCATGCCACAGGTCATGAAATTGTATGGGAATTCATAACTGACTGAGATCCTCATCCTCTAAAAATACAGAAATCCAGCGCCCTACATGAGTAGCCTTAGTTGTAGCTTACTGCATGCAATGTTTTAAAAGATTGATCTACCCTCAGTTTAATTCTTCTTAGCCAATAAAGAGGGAACTTTAGATCTAGAAAGAGAAGAGCGAGAACCTCTCAAGATATAATGGCGCCACCTGTCCATTGAACGGTCCCTCAAGCTAATAGCAAATTACACCCGTGGCCGTGACCCGCCGCTTCAGAGCTTTTGATATGCGCATATAGTGCAGGGAATTTGTGTCTTTGGCCCCAGGCTGTGTATTACTTTTTACTAGTGAGGAGCTCTCTGGCCATTGACAGTCTGTGACACCTGATCCTCCCTGTGTGGCAGCTCAGCTCAGCCCACTGTTTGAAGGAAACCCGGGAGAGAGGTGGTTCATTTCATTCGCTTGGAAACATGCAACTGAAAGCATGGTATGTAGAGGAGCAGGCTACAGTACGTGCAGCAGGCAGGAGTCGTCGTTTTAAAAGAGTCTGATGCGCATATACTGTGTGTTGTGTAGTCTACTGTCTACTGCTGGGCACATTTCATGGAGATGATGGCATGAACTGCAATAAGCTGCGGGTTGCTCCAGCATCTAACAGGGATTTCTACCGGTGGAACATGGCGAGAGGGAGGATGAGAGCAGGAGCTCATCTCGTCGCTTTGCTTTTGACTTTGTCGATATCATTTTTCAGGGACGTAGACGGACAACAGGCATCGTTCAACGACATAACGGGGTTCAGTTTGAGTCCACCCTATTTCAACCTGGCCGAAGGGGCACGGATCTCTGCCACTGCAACCTGCGGCCAGGATCAGAACGAGAGAGCGCGAGATGACCTGTACTGTAAGCTGGTCGGAGGACCCAACTTTAGACCTCCTACTCAGAATGTACAGGTAAGACAGTGGAATTTATGGATGCTGACTATCAAGACGGTCATCGGTCATAATATATGACATATATATATATATGAGTCTTGTATTAAGCAGTGTAAAGTAACTAACTACATGTACTCAAGTACTGTACTTTAGTACAATTTTGAGGTATTTTGACTTTACTGGGGTATTTCCAATTTTCAATACTTTTACTTCCACTCCACTACATCTATATGAAAACTACAGTTTCTAGTTACTTAGTAGATTTTGTTAAAAGAAGATATGCATTAACCACTACAGCCCTATATACATTTCGGCCATTTGAAAATAGCTGATCTACAAGCTCACAATGCATCACCATGCATTGTGAGCTTGTAGATCTGCTATTTTCAAAAGATTTTTAGACATTTTAAAACTGGTGAAATTGGTTATTCTGCATAATGAGTACTTCATACTTTTGGTACTTTAAGTACAGTTCGAATACTTTTGTACTTTACTCAAGTAGGCACATTTTGAATTCCGGACTTTTACTTGTAACAGAGTATTTCTACATTGCAGTATTGATACTTTTACTGAAGTAAAAAAATACTTTTTCCACCATGGTATTAAGTTGATGACATTTTTCTATGCATATAAATAAAGGAATGAATGTATAGTCTACACGCAGTTTAATAAGCATTAATAGAACCTGGGGCACCTGCAAATGAGTGCTGAATATATGGGGGGGGGAAATAATCTCTGATAATATTTAACTGTTGACCATGTCTCCGCCAAATGTTCCCTTCCTATTTGCTAATAAATGAGTCATTCAATCCCCTTGGGGGAAACATGGCAACTCTGCTGCCTGCCCTGACCAAGTTGTACATCTGCCAAAAATAGTTTTACACCATTGTGTTTACTCCCGAGTTCTCTAAATCAGTGGTTCTCAACCTGTAGGTCATGATGTTGGGCAGTCCCTAGATGTCTGACAGTGCAGTGACAATTTAAGGACTTTTAAGACCTTTTTAATGCCTAAAAAAAAAGAGAAGAAAGTCCATTACTGCATCAAAAGTAATCAACAAATTATACTATAAAAAGTGGTCAAACATTGGCCAAATTTGTCAAAATAGCCAATATAAGAAAGAGGCAAAAATTGTGAAAATTGTTTGCTTGCTTGCCTATTTCTCATGTTATACTTCATTGCCTATTCTATGAATGTGATTTGAAATACATATTCATTTTGCATTGAATATTTGTTTTGTGTTTCTGACACACACCTCTCATATATATACAACTTACAAGTGTCAATCATTTCCATCCGCTGTAGGGATCGTTCTGCGACTATTGCAATGCCAACGACCCAAGCAAAGCTCACCCAGTGACCAATGCCATTGATGGAACGGAGCGCTGGTGGCAAAGCCCTCCTCTTTCCAGAGGACTGGTCAACAACGAGGTGAACGTCACCCTGGACCTTGGGCAGGTGAGATTAACGCACTCGAGTCGACTGAGGACAGTCATTCACCTCCTACTGTTGCATGACATGTAAATGACAAGTGTTCTGTGGTGACAGTATGGAATATAACACTCGGATGTTACAGGAGGGAATAGAGGGATGTTGTATTCTGCCTCAGCTCTTTGGTTTACTGATGCGTTATGTCATTTGTGTGAGGTGGGTGGCTTCCTACCACAAATCCTAGCTTTTCATTTACTATCTTCAATGCTGTGTTTTGGTGTTGTCTCTGCTGTCTTTGTAGCTGTGAAGTCTTTGCTTAATTTTCATCTACTGTCAAGTAGAATATTTCAAGTTTGATTCTCCTCGTCTTAGTCAGCGGTGGTCATGTGTGTGATGTCCTGCAGTTGGCACATTGCCAGGAATCAGATTCACGCCTCTTTGGTCGGGGGATATGCGTCCGACTCCATTATGACCCGTGTCTGTGGCAGGAGTTTGGCTCATGGCCCATGAAATTGCACCTAAATGCTCAATTATCCACTGTGAGGAAAGAGAGAAGAATTCTGTCTAGGGATTAGGGCTCAGAGGGAGGTTAAGTCTTGAGTGAGGGAGTGCAGGTGGAGGCCTGGACCTGTTGGGTTGAGGAGGGTTTGGACTGGGTCTGAGGTAGGCTTCAGTTGGACAAACAACAATAGTAAACACACGGTGATCCCATGCCCCCCCACCCCTGAGCTGAGTGAGGGGCCACACAGAGGCTAAATATAGTATTATGCTTATGAAAGGATGGATGCATGCAGGGCCTCTAGGGATATCCTAGTCACTTTAATACGTGGTAATGCTCTGTTTATTTGACAGTGGGGAAAGTGCTGTTGTTGCATGAAGCATTCTATAAACAACATGCTATACATACACACACACATCACCCTGCCTTCGCCTGTTACCCTGTATCTGATGCAACCAGTGAGATTCTGAACGCTGCGCACTTGGGCCTTGGTACTGTAGGTCTTAGAGTTGTTTTTTCATATTCTTCTTTTTTTCCCGGTAACATTAATTCAGATTTGGAGCTTTCAGAGAAACAATTAAATTTTTGGGAAGAGACGCACCATATTTTAGTGGAAGAATGCTCCCAAATATTTCTTGTGGGTTGGCACCTTCCTAACACGTGGCTTTTCAATTCAGCAAAGTCAGCGATGTCAATAGGTGCTGCCAAAACATAATTGCAAGCATTCCACTCAAAGTGATAAAACCATTATGGAGTAAACATCCCAAAGTATCACTTCGACTTAATGATACAGGGCAGGCTATATGGTGAGAGAGCTTTGGTAGTTATTTATTTAGGCTTTGATATGGGTTTTGTTTGGGCCTCTACCTGTGTTTAAACCTCCCGTGATATATGACTTACAGGGCACTTTATGACTCTCTTCCTTCCTACATATGTAAGCTTGCACACCTTTCAGGCAAGGAGAGAATTGCAGAGTTGTTTGTGGGAGGCTGTTCAACCTGAGGCTTTGAGGGCTTTGTAGATTCGAAAAATTCACGTAGATGATGCGGTCACAGAAATGTGTGGGCTGGATCCAGCTGAATGAGTCTTGTGGTTTTCTTTTAAGGCCAACGCAGGTGCCTCCCTTCACTTGAGTTATCTTCCATCTCTTCACAGCGGATATATCAGATAATGGCATATAAAATGTTTATGTATGAACGGCATGGTTCAAAGGCAAGAGGCTTCTTTGACAGCCATTTCCGTCTGTCCTGTGAACCTTGTTTGAAGTAAGGGCTGCCTTAGTTAAGCTCTAGTGAAAGACTAATCTACCTAATAGCAAAAATAACCTCTTAAAGGATTACACCAATACTGTAAGAAAGGGATTCCTGGAGAGTTTTGATTAGTACATTTTAGAAGATGGTCCATCAGTGGAGAAAATGAGTAGATGTACTGTATGCAGCGTTCATCTTATGTCAAGATCATGATGCTCAATTTTTACTTTTGACTTAGTGTTATGTCTCAGACTGGCAGAGTTCTTATCTTTTGATCTGTGACCCATGACAAATCCTCCATTGTGTCTGGAAATGACCTTGACGGTTGGGTTCTTCAGGGCTGGTGGATCCAGTGGGCTTTGCTAAAGTTTCCTTGGCAATGAAGCTAGTCTGATAGAAAAAAAGTTATTAGTATCATCTTTGAATAGCCAGTTATTTTTAATTCCATATTCACAGGACAGTGACTCCTAAAGTTGTATCCCTTATTTTTTGCTAGTTTATCTTAAGGGGCTAATGTGCCTATTGGCAAGGACAATTTCAACATTCAACACCAGCTCATACCATGGGTCCCCCCACCCCAGACCACCCCAAGCCCCTTTCCAGTAACATTCGGCCTTGCTAAACTATTTACAGGACATGGGTGGCCACTCATTGTTCCAGTGAACATTTGCACCATGTATTGGCCCGTCACTTGTTCGGTTTTTCTGGGGAATGTATTTTTAGGACCCCTGACCACATGTATGAATCTCTATGACTGGCCCAGAGCAGCCCACGTGAGACTGAAATGCCAGGGCTTACCGCTGTCTGTGCCAACTGATGACACCTAAATCCTTTTGATTGGTGGCTTTCTGACACAGAACAGACATTGTGCTGTGCACTATTGGTTTGAATGAACTTCTTGATTAGCACCTGCAGTGATATGTAAGGGACCGATGTACCTTTTTTTGTACGATTTTCTATGGATTGTACCTGTGGATAATGTGTTCTGATTTAGTTTATGTCTGGTAGATTACAGTACGGAGTAACGGCTTTTGTGGTGTGAATGGGCTTTAATTGCCTTGGAGAGCGGCATGTTGTGTGTTTATCTTCAACTGGTGGTAGGATTTGAGACGCTTGTTCTCCACTCTCTGTTTTGGTCAATACCAGCCAAGTGTTTCCTTAGATTTGAATGCCCCAGTGTGATAAGATTAAAAGATCAACACAGAATGATGCTGTTTTGGGAACATTTGTAGGTTTTGTCATTTCACCTCAGTTATTTAATTCTGTCAGACTTGGGAGATAGAGCGTCCAGGAATGCTTTGAAAGAGAATTCCTCTATAACTTAATCCACTCTCTCTCTCTCTCTGGGGTCTACCTCCATGTGCACAGCATTGATTTGAATGTTTAATATGCACCCGTTGCTCCCTTTTGTGCTGAAGCTCTTGTAGGCTGTATTGTATGACATCCTTGCTGCACTCTCAGATACCCACAAAGGTTTTATTCTTCTCAAACCTTTCTGAAAGTGACCTGACCTTCTCTTTTCACTGGGAAAATGGATTGAAGAGGTGGGGTAAATTGGTGGAGAGAAAGCGCCTCTCTCTCTCTCACACACACACACACACACATGCAAGCGTACACACACACACACACACACACACACACACACACACACACACACACACACACACACACACACACACACACACACACACACACACACACACACACACACACACACACACACACACACACACACACACACACACACACACACACACACACACACACACACACACACACACACACACACACACACACACAGACACAGGCTCTCAAGTGCACCCAAGAATGATACTGTAAAATACAATTCTTTAATACATCTTAACAGACTATATTATGCATTGCACAAAATGCTTTTTTCTTCTTCTTTTTTTAACATTGACAATATTATTCAAACCCAAAAGTGATTTATGTAATGAGGTGTCATGTCTCTGACATCGCTGGTACACTCTGCCAGGATGTGGCTATAAGCCTAGAGGTGTTGAAATTATATGAGCATCATAGTCTAGTGATACTCAAAGTGGGGCCTGGGGACCTTCAGGGGTCCTTGAAGGGGTTCCAGGGGGTCCCCAGCAAAATGAGGAACAGTTTAATCACACTATTATTTCACTGTCTAAAAGTTAGCACAATGAGAGTATAATAGATAAATAGAATAATTATTTAGATTATAAATTTCACTCTCTACACATACTGTTATCACCTCACCTACAGTATAGATAGTTGTACAATTCTGTACTGAATATAATAATAATAATGGTTAATAATAATAATTATTATTACAATTGAATCGTAACAAATCGGTACACATTCTCTCTATGGTCATGTGATCAAGATGTATCAGTCAGATTTTTCATATTCCATTCTGATTGGCTATGATTGGCTTCCAGAGTTTGCGGGAGGCGCCCGTTTAGCAAAAAATGTCACAAATCATTAACACAGCACATTTTAATCACACGTTGAGGGGCCTCTAAAGGCAGAGCTAGAAGTAATTTTGCTTCCACCATAGGGGGTGCATTAAATGCTACAAATATCACTGTTGCATAAACGTCCTTTATTTTTCACCAAATTAGGCACAAATGCTAGGCACAAAAGGACCATTAAACAGGGTTTTCATACTCCATAACATTAGCTTGTAATCAGATTAATACAATTGTGGGAGGGGCTTATTTCTTACAAAAAGAAAGACAAAACACCATATATCATGACGCAACATCCAGTAATCCCCAAATTGGAATCGCATGTTGAGAGGACTCTGTAGAGTGCACCTCCAAAACACCACCTGTCGCAAAACTCAATTTCCTCTCGCAGACTGACCCAGTCGACTGACCCAATCACCCAGCCATGGGTTGGCAACCCGGCCTGGCAGAGAACGCTCAGAGGATCGCACTTTTCTAGTTCTGTACTAAATCTAACAACAAGAATCGGTGTTCCCTGGCACAATATCTTTTCACATGGGGGTCTGTAGTCTAATACATATCAATTTGCGGGGTCTTTGACATGAAAATGTTTGAGGACCACTGAGCTAGTCTATATCCCTTAAGCTAGTTACCAAAGACAACTTCATGTAGTGCAGTTGGCAGGGTCCTTGTCCATCTCCTTACAGACATGATTTTCTATTAGACATGCCCCTAGCTATTGCTGTGGTGATGATAGACGTGATGTAAGTGCCTGTCTTTAGCCAGGCTGCTAGAGGCGCCAAGCCAAACCGGCAGATATTTACAACTCCACTAGCAGCCCACCTCGTGCTAGTTAGCAGCAGCAGCAGTCTGGCTTGGAGTGTAGATCACGGGTTATTGTTGGACAGCAGTGCCTCCTAAACCTGGAGCTCTATTGTGGAAAAGATTATGAGGGATAACTTAGGTATTATACACCTTTTCATGTCAATAATACATATTGGCACACACAACATTTTCCTACATGCATTTTAATGGCGTTTTCACATTTTGATTGTAGCTTCATCTGACTGGTTTCATTTTGTGTTGAAGTTGTAGATAATGGGTGAAGAGGACAGTAGGGGTCGACTAATTTTCGGACCTGACAATTATTGTAATGGTAATCGGAATTGGTATTTTAACCGACATGCTTGCCATGCATGCACTCCTCTGATGCAGTGACCACTCTCTGAAAGGTACAGTTTTTTAGTTCTGCTCAGTGTCCCACCCGAAACGTGGACAAGTAAATGGCCAATCAAGACACTTATCTGTGTTTTTGGAAGATGTATGAAAGTCCCAAGCTCTATTACAGAAACATTTTGCTGAACAGCATAAATCAATTTTTTTCCGACAAAGAGCATGCTAAAGTTGTACAACTCAATAATTTCACTTTCTCTCATTCACACGCTCTCTTTCTCTCCCTCTCCCTCTCCCTCTCACACATGCACACACAACTTGACATGACAGCTGTTTTTTATACATTCAGAACGATGGGCAGAACTGTAATGCAATATGTGATTGTCATGTACTGGGATTATACTGTATTGACTATGCACACTTCTCAGCTTACATCACAACCTAACATCACAATCTTGTGTTTCTTTATTTGTTTATGTTCTTTGTATTTTTCAATTTCTTAATAGTATAAACTCTAGCAACATTATCAGATTGTGGTTTGAAGGTTATTTATCATTTGAAGTATTGTTAAATCTGAATTCTGCATTGCATCTTGAGAGATGTTTTTTTATGGCTTGACTGCCATATAATAATATAAATAAGCAATCATGCAGTAGTCCACCACACAGTAAAGTGTTCAAACAATTACTGAACTACAGCTGCACCTAAAATCTCTTGCAATGTAGAAACGTGTGTTTACATTTTCTTTGACTTGACTTTTGGGTAACTCCACATAATGTAGGTGATCATTATTTTGTTAGGGGGATATGTCTAATTCAGTGGATGTAGGTTTATAAAAATAAAAATAAAATAAATAAAACCCTAACCTACCCCACTGTCCTTCCACCAGCACCACCTGTTGCACATAGACAAACAGTTGTACATTGCATTGTTTAAAACTGGGACTAGGACTGCTCCACCCCATTGTCTGCAATGTGCTCTGTTTGACAGGCCTGATCCACTCCCAAGTCCCAACAGAAGGCGTTGCCTCTTCTCCTTTATGATACATTCCTTGACTTAACAGCAGATGCTCAGGAGCTTCACTCAGGCAGCTTTTATCCAGAATCTAAGTTACAGCGCCCCCCATATGTGTAAAGAAACATAAGCTAAACTCTGTTATGATGTTATATCAGGATGAGCTGACAAAGATGTAATCTGACATTGAAACGTTGTCATTCTTTTACCTTGCTCCTTTTCGATCATGGGTGTATTAGATTAAATGAATTATTATCCTCTGATAGGAATTGTATGTACTGTAATACACTACCATGTGCGAAACAAAATGAAATTTCAGCTTGAGGTGCGTTGGAATCTCCCTTTATTCAATAGGACCAGTTATCTGTTTTGCAGTCTGTTCAAAAAATGAGGAATGACTAAGTTACTGTAGCAGTCAAATGTATTAGCAACTTAACTTCAGATTGTGTTTACAGGTATCATCACATGGACATAAATGTGGCTAAATAATAATTCGAAGTAATGTGTGCAAAGGAAAACAGTTTCCTACATGTATGTACTGTAACAAAGGGCACAATGCAAGGACTATAGCTTAAAGTTACCCTTTGCAACTTTCTTCTACGCTGGATTTGAACTTTGAGGCTCCTGCTCAAATGCTTTTACCACTGAGCTAATGGAGCCTATTTGCCTATTTGCTCAGGGGAGAAACTGACTTTTAAAGGTTAGCAGTCAACCAGTCGTGTCAAACCAGACACAGGATCTAAACGTTTCACCCACTTTTTTACACCTGTAAACCTGTGATGTGACGATAAACCTAAATTCTGATTCTGAAGAGCAGGGAGACCCAATACAACCACCCCAACTGTATAAGTTATGCTGTCGTAACATACCCTACCATCCAGATTGGACAAAATATCATTGTAATCACCGTAACAAAGTTACAGCAATGTGCAGCTTTAACCTTAACCCATTAAGGCCAGAGGTTCCGATTCTACAAAATGTCTACAAAAACAGTTTTTTGAAAAAACGTATGTTGCTATATCAGTGGTTCTCAAACTTTTTCATGTCAAGGACCCCAAAATGTATATGTATTTGGCCGCAGACCCCCATCTTAAAATATGTTGTTCCAGGGACACCCAGAAGCAAAGATTTGAGTTACAAATGTTCGCTTTAAAAACATATATTCAAAGATTTGCACACATTTTATAGATTTTTCAAAAATAGCAGATATGCAAGCTCTGAGCTTGTATATCTGCTATTTTTGAATAGCCAAAGCGTAAAATAATGCTTTTCAGCTATAATGGCAAGTAGTATAATAATTCGTAAAGTGCTTCTTGTATGAAATGACTGGACATAAAAATATATCCGTGTGGTTTAATAGGACAAAATAATGTGTGATTTAGCACTGGTACTGGCCAGCCCACGCCCGCTTCTATCTGCCAGGCTTCTGGTCTTACAGTAAATTTAGTCCTGTTGGTTCTCTAATGCCCTCTACTTGGAAGTTGGGATTAGGGCATATCTGCTTCTCAGCAGCAGTTGTTGAATATGCTACCTACCTTTCCAGATTGGATCGCAAGCTTACAAAAGGCCCCTATTTAATCAAGAGATAACTTGTCTATTCATATGTGTAGGTAGGTGGGCATACTGTATGTAACTTGAATATTCATACTTACATTAGAGTTATATGATAGCCTTAGGTCAACAAATAAAAGTTGGGCTAAATACCCTTTGTGAAACCACTTAAAACCCTGGCCTATACTTTGTTGACCTGGTCTATATTAGGCCCCCTCCTGTTTTTACTTTTACAATCTTCGCCAAATGTTCTCCACAGAATAGGGACGCTGGGGTCATTAATAAACTAAAATGATTCATCGAAAAAGCGTTCTTAATACATTTACAGAATGTATTATGCACACTTAATCAACACAGAGATTATGGCAGGAATTCTGGGGAAAAGGGACGTTTCATTGGCCATGTTCATTTGTACATAACTGGAGTGAGTTTGTCCTCTGCATTGATTGAACCCATCCTCAATATTAGGATCAGTGGGCAGCTATGCAGAAAGGAGCTGTGACCGAACCAGTAACCTTCCGATTCCCATTTGCTACCTCCTGAGCCACTGTCGGCCCATATGTTCTCTATAGATACTGTACGTCACTGCTGTAATTTCCACTCAAAGGCATTCTTTATCATGCTCAAGCTATCACACGCGCACGCGCACGCGCACGCGCACGCGCACGCGCACGCACACGCACACGCACACGCACACGCACACGCACACACACACACACACACCACACCACACCACACCACACCACACACCACCACCACCACCACCACCACACACACACACACACACACACACTGGGCATGAAATGTCAGAGATGTGTGTGTTTGAAAGACTTTATTTCATGGATTGTTGTTGTGAAAATGGTGTCAAGTTGCTGGTTTACGGGGGTCATTTGGACAATCTTAAGCTCTGTATTTTGTGACATGTTTATTGGGGTCAATGTCAAGAATTTGAGCTGGGGGTAGAGAGCAAGAGAGGGTGGGTGTCAAACAGCCAATACCTGTGATGGCTCAACCCCTGACCTTTCTGACACCCACCCACACGTCAGCGTCCAAGCCCAACATCCTAGCACAACAGATGCAGGGAGGGGCTGGAGATGGCTGTGCTGAAATGTTATTCAAGCGTTGTTGCCACAAGCTTGTCAATGTGTTTCATGTCTTTGTACACAACTGGAATCTGTGCTGGTACGCTTAGCATGCCATGACGATATTTCAGGCCTGCTCCACACAATAGGCACTGGATATACTAATTCAAGAGTGAATGTTTAGACTGGCAGGACAGAGACAGAATGAGAGACTTGAAATGAAGCTCGAGCCATGCTGGAACAGGCCCTGTCTTCCAGCTACATCTCATTCTGACAGGTTCCAACCCTGCAGGACAGTATCGGCATTTGTTGAGTTATTTCATGTGTTGATGTATTATCACAGTATGTGACATTCGTTAAGTTAGACTAGATGGGGTTTTAAACAGTCTCAGCATGTGGTTGTGATTCTAATCTTTATGTGATTTCCAAATCAGAGTTCTGATAAATGAGAGAAATGGCTGATAGCCTGCTGTTTTTTGATGATCATGTCAGGCATGATCCTACATGGTTAGCTTTACAAATTGGTCATGGTGGTAGGGCGCTTGAATCGTTTGAGATTATTTTCTGGCCTGTGTCCTTGTTTTCCATAGTTCCCCTACAGTACACGACTACACACTAAAATCCCCAGTGAGAGTGTACAATCGTACAGGTCCATTTGGGTCAATTTGCGCTGCAGAGTTAAATGAACACTGACAATGTTATTGTGTAGATGTGAAGATTTTCACTGTTGTGCATTGCTTGTCAGTAACAGGTCTGTGAAAGCAGTGGCATGCCCTGCCATGGAGGCATTAGCGGAGAGGTGGAATGTGACGCTATGGTTGGAATCTGAGATGGGCCAACATGCCAATCGGCACGTCTCTGGACAGGACACCCCCTGTGCCCCTTCCCACTTTATCCCTTTGGCCTCCCTTCCCCCAACGTCATCCCAGCTCGTGTGAACTCAACTTGCTCCCACTCCTCAGCAGAATCGGTATTGATAGTAGGCAGACTTGGCACTCGCCTCTCTGCGAAAAGCCCTGCTTCTGTTTTTAGCGGGATAGCAGCCCGTGCTTTGTTTGTGTGCTCCCATTTATCTTTTCCTGTGCTTGGCACATCCCGTAGCATGCGGGTGGAAGTGTTCTCAGATTCACTTTAGGGCATGGCCAATGCAAAATAGAGGTCACAATTAGCAAGATGTTTTCTGATGTCTGACACAAATGATTGATTAGATTAGATATGCTAAATGATTCATTTGATTAGTAGCCATCTGCTAAGTTTCTCCCATTTTTTATTGATTGGTTGATTTGATTGTATTTATGAATATACTTCAAAAATGATATGTAAAATAATTTACGATTAACGATTCATTGAAGATAACACAGAAATGTAAAAAAAAAAAAAAAAAAAAGGTCCACTGTGGTCCTCCTCAAAGGTGGCTGCTGACAGTATGCAAGCAAGTTAATGAAACCATGATTGTGAATATCATCATTTACAACAACAACAGAAGTAAAAATCTACAGCATATAAACAAGAAAAACACAGCATATAAACAAGAAAAACAATAACACTGACCAACCCTATACCATACATCTTACTATTGATTTATTAGCCTCCACTCTGTAGGCTACTAGGCTAATGATTTTCTTGTTTATGAACAACTATGTGTTTCTTTTCTAAAGGACAAGGCCAGACAATGTCCTAGTTACCCCTTGAACCATGTCACGGTCCATCAGCCCAAGCTACTTGAACTTGTGGTCATTATTTCTCAGTGTGGGGGGATGGCAATCCTTCAACATAATTGTGGAGCCTTGTTGACAAGTTTGCGACTTTGCAGCACAGGCTTTGCTCTGCGTTACTTTGCTTGGTTGTCCGTGTTAGCTCCCTGTCTCATGCAAGGAGAGACAGAGCCCTGAATGTTCCAAATGCCTGCCAGGGGTTTTCAACAGGGTGCTGAATGATGCTAGACTAGTGTAGACCTGCCCTCATCCTTTTGAACCCCTGCACACGCCAGGCTGTCTATAGATGGGTATTTTTCTAAAATAACACACTATATTTTAGATACAGTTTTCATTTACCACTTAAATCCTGGTGTTGGGGTGGGGTCGGGAGTGGGGGTAACACATGTTTTGCAAATACTTGCTATATCCTGTCTCTTGAGCATGTTAAATGCTGGTTTAAGATTCGTGGCAGCATGAATCACTTGAAAAGATGTTGTGTTGCAGCCTCAACAAGACCGGGGTGCAGGCTAGACCTTTTCTTTTCGATAAAACTCCACATGTGGACATGCAGGTTGGTGTCATAGACTGCGAATTCAAAAACCATGCCAACATTATGTCATGCTGTAACAAAGTGCGCATTGACTAAATACTGTAGATAAGAAAATATGTTTCAATTCTATTCAGTCAAACTGAAGCCACCCGCTTTTAAGGATTGATAATGAAGTGAAAATGGCAAACATTGAGCTTTATGAGCCTGACAGGAGGATGCTGGGATCATTTGCTCCTCTTGTATGGCCTGGACCTTCTGATAGAAGAGATAGAGACTTCAGAGATACTTGAATTATATGAGTTTAGTTGCTATAGGTTCTCATTATGGCACCCAGGCAATATTTATTGCCTCAATTCCCATATCTGTGCCTTTGGCTATAGGTGTTTTTTTTTGCCTCCACAATGTGGGAAAATGGGAAAATGAAGTTAAGCTGCGAAAGGGGGGTAAAATAAGCATAGCTGCTCATGAATCAGCTCAATGGCTAAACCTGATTAAGGCCTTTAGTTCTTTGGACATGTCTTACCTCACGTCTCATAGCTCATTAAGGTCATTAATTCTCTGGTGGACCTTTGCAACTTAGAAAGTGGAGATTATCCATGTGGACGTGGCTGTGGCCCAGCCGGCGTACTCGGAGATCAATTTGTTGGGGGGGATGGGGGGGGCGCTAGCATCCATGCCTCTGATTTTGCTTATCCCTGCTTTCTGGTCAGACTGAATTAAGTACATGCGTTTCCCTTTGGGAAATATAGACCGTCTGATAGGTTTGATTTAAGTTTGATGATATCACAATTCAACAATCTAATAACAAATGTATGTTAACCACATTAAGACCTGAGGCGATTCTTAAAAAAACTTTTTTTGAAAAAATTCTAAAACTTTTTTTTTCAACATAAAAATAGCAGATCTACAAGCTCATAGCGCGGCACTCGGTGCCGCGCTATGAGCTTGTATATCTGCTATTTTTGAATAGCCAAAGAAATCTAAAGTGACATAGATGCGTTCCAGGTCTTAATGGGTTAATTGCATTAACCCTGTTGTCCATATTTTGGGCAATTTCTTTTTTCCAAAAAGTATTATTTTAAAATTATATCGAAAAAGAATGTTACATACAAGCTCACAACAAGTCATGTCACATTGTGATGTGATGCATTGTGAGCTTGTAGATCGTACTGTATATCTTTGCAATTTGTTGTACGACGAATTATATAGGGCTAAGTGGTTGAGAAAATGTGCCCCCCCTCTGTTTTTGTTGCACAAGGGTACACAGTACCCTGCTGGGAGTACTGTCTTAGTTGCCTGCCAGGAGGAACATCTTGACCCAAATCTGCACATACAATCACTCCTCTTTGTTTACACTTCTCATTGTGCTCTGATTTTCAGCTCTTCCATGTGGCGTATGTCCTCATCAAGTTTGCCAACTCCCCTCGTCCTGACCTATGGGCACTGGAGCGTTCTGTGGACGATGGGAGAACCTACAGTCCCTGGCAGTATTTTGCACGTAAGTTACAATATTGCATTGGCTTGTAATGCTGCGGAGGTTGTAGTCGCATAAAGTCGCAGCCAAAATGTTCTTCTTTGGAGAACAATCTGAAGGTCTGAAATGTGATGATGTTATGATTTACAGTGCTTAACACAGCCTAAATGGTAGTGTTTTACAATAAACATTAGGTGAGACAAATTTGCTGATTTTGTTTAAATACCCTCATGCTCAACGGGATTTGGGGGAAACCCATGAAAAACATGATGCTTTCTGGAGCTGTAATCCCCAAACCCCTACTAGTCTTCTCAAGATGGGAAAAGAGTGGGAAAGGGGAGGGGATGGTCACATTACATCTGTGGTGTTAGACAGACTCCAATCTGTCCCATGCAAAAGTTGTACTTACCCACATTGAAACAGTAGCCTATATGAAGCCCATCTGAACATTCAGTTAACATTAAACTTACCAGTAAATCAAATAATTCTACCATAATCAAGCAACTTGAATTTAATAATGAAAAATAAAAACTATAGAAAGGTTCACTACAGTATATGCTGTATTTCGGTCCTGTCGGGTGGAAAAAAACTTTAAAAAATTAGGAAATGGGAAAAAATAACCTGTGTTCCATTGTAGTTAGTATTTATCACAAGCTCTTGTTAATTCTTTTCAATGGCGAAATATCTTTTAAACCCACAGGCAGACTTCACTTTCCACCACTTTCTACCTGGTGCATAGTGACCCTATTTTGGGCATTTCAGGTTAAAAGTTTCGAACTGTTTGTATGACACTGTCATATAATGTATAAAGTATAAAATAAGATATCAATTTAAAAAAAATGGAAATATGGAGTTACAAGGTTTATACACGACGGCTTTTATTTGCCAGTTGTCATCACACACTCGGTTGCCAAGTCTCAGACTGATGATCTATCCAGTCTCTGACTGGAAGGCACCTGTGTGTGCCCACACCCTGCCACGTGACGCCGTTCTGACTCATTTCCTTTCTCTTTGCCTTATTCTCCTGATCTCACTTAACCCATTCCATCCGGGAACGCATCTGTGTCACCATTATTTTATGCTTTGGCTATTCAAAAATAGCAGATCACAAGCTTGTAGATCTGCTATTTTTGAAAAATTGTGAACATTTGTGCAAATCTTTGAATTTATATTTTTTTAAGCGAACATTTGTAAAATATTTTGTTCCAGGGACCTCCAGAAGCAAAGATTTGAGTTACAAATGTTCGCTTTAAAAATATATATATTCAAAGATTTGCACAAATGTTCAAACATTTAAAAAAAAAAGCTATTTTTGAATAGCCAAAGAAATCTAAAATGACACAGATTCTATCCCGATCTTAATGGGTTAATGTTCTCTTGGAATAATTTATGGCTTGCTTCACTCCTCCTCATTAAATAATAAGTATTTTTTCCCCTCCTTCACAAATATCCTAATAATATAGCACTGTAATTGTCCCTTTCCAACGAATAATAAAATGCCCTTTTGATCCTGTAGGTTCTTTTTTCTCTATTTTTTTTTTTTACTTTGTTCTCACACAGTGTGCTGTTTAAGTCACATTGCTAATGAATCCCCCGTCCACGACAAGCAAGGCTTTAGTTTATATTGATTAGTTAGTTAGTTATTTTGGATGTTGAAAGTGTAATGAATGACCTGCATTCCTTCTAGAATCATGCAGGTAAACTGTGTGAGCGTACTGTCTTAGGTCTTGTGTTATTTAATTGAATGAAAGTTAGACCATGAGATCATTTTAATTAATCCTAATTGCATTTAGTGATGCAAGAGCAACAATTTTGACTGACATTGACTTTCTTAGTATGAGCAAACTCATTGGACACTGCATGTGTGCAGTGGTGTTGGGGTGGGGGTAACACTGACTAGAACAATAATATAGCATTCTGCATCAATAAGGTTAATTTATCTGGATAAAATGTAAATGAGGAAATATTATAAACATTTGTTTGACGCCGTTTCAACATTAAGTGAAGAACACTGCAACCACCAAGGGGTGGGTGGGTGGGTGGGTGTGTGTGTGTGTGTGTGTGTGTGTGTGTGTGTGTGTGTGTGTGTGCGTGTGCGTGTGAGTGTGAGTGTGTGTCTAATCTAAGCAGGCCAAGAATCTCAATTCTCAAATATTTTTCAAATTGCTTTTTTTTCCTTTAAATATTCACAGAACAATTATCCCTTCAGGCTATTTGAATAGTCATGCATCCCTACCCAAAACCCTCAAATGCCCAGAGTCATGTATTTTAAGTCAGTCTTTAGCTCCTTTTATAGAGTTTAGAGTGCAGACGGTCTGTTTAAAGTAAACCTGCACCAAAACAAATATAATGTTGTGGAATTCCGTATAAATCAGTAACTGTAGTGGCAAATGGAGTCAGAGACACGTCCCATTATAAGACAGAAGTTTACTTGAGAAATACATTAAAAATGCAGGTTGGTGGTCAAAAGCAGAGAGAAAGCATAGTCATAAACAAAGATAAGGGAGGAACTGCTTGGGTCATGGGACCAAGCTCTACCCAAAACAAGCCAAATCAGGCATGTACCATGGCACTCTATGATACTCAGATGGTCAACATATCATAAGGTCAAAGGTGAACAACATAATAACAATATACTGTGAGGTGTACTTCTACCACAATTCCTTCCTTATTGATCACAAGATCAACCATCTAACACACCCAGGTAGAATTACAAAATACCACTTGATATGAACTTGAAAAGAAAAACGTTACGAAAAGGTTTAATAAAGAAAACTAGAGAAAGAATACAATATGGAATTTCTTAACCCATTAAGACCTGGAACGCATCTGTGTCACTTTAGATTTCTTTGGCTATTAAAAAAAAAAAACTGTTAGGATTTTGATTTTTTTTAAGAATCGCCTCAGGTCTGAAAAAAATAAACGTTTTAGAGAATTAAATGTAAATGTCAACCTACTATAGATTGCCATAAAGCCTGCAACTGGGTTTATTATTTATCAACGACCGTTTTAGTCTGAGAGCAAAATCAGTGTGTGTATTAATTTGTCAAGGTCCGTGGACATAGAGTGTTTATGTTAGTGGAGGTGTGTTGTGTCTTTTAAAGTGACTGTTAGTTAAGTCTCACCTTGTGGAGCGTGTCTTTTGGGATTAAGATGGCGATGATCTGTGTTATTATGACCAAGTCCAAGTCACAACATTAGTTCTCCCTTCTCTACGTTTGAAAAAATGAGACATGTCCTTAGTATTTATCTTTGGGCACCAGAGGTTCCCCTTATCACAAAAAAAGTCTTCCACTTTCTCATGACTCTTTTCTTTCTAAATAAAATTCCCACTCATGCTGCTGACAAAGTCTGGGTCGTGTGTCATGTGTCTGACTACACTCTGAGTGCCTCCTAACACTGAATTCACACTAGCAGCATTAAGTGAATGTTAACAATGTGAATGTTAGTGAAATGCAATAAATTGTGTGTGTGTGCCTAAAATGAATAGATTGTTTACAAACAAGCTGCCAGAGGCGAGCAACAATTGTCACTCCGGGCTATCAGCTCTCCTGCCTGGGAAGAGCATCTTCATGTATGTTGTTTAGATGTCTTATCTATCTAAATCTGCTAGTTTAAAACTTAATTTGCTACTTCCATACAGCTGTCCATTTTATGTCCATCTCAAGTGGTGAAGACTAGAGTGTGTTCCTAGTGTTCTTAGTAGTCTATTCCCAGTGAGAGCTCTGGTAGTGGATCAAAGCCAGCAGGTACATCTAGCTGGGGAAGGTCTCATTGTGTTGATGAGAAACGGGTGAGATTACACATAGCTTCCCAGCATTTTTACAGTGGTTGGAATGCATCCAGGTTGTACCTGGATTCAAGCTCATGCAGAAGTGTGTCTCCAGGCCATAGTCTCGGTCTCTCCATGTTGGCTGTTGGTTGTTGTGCTGAGTAATCAATCCTCTTATTCACTATTGCACATGGACTACTGAGATGTAAAGTAAAGCACCTTGACAGTTCCCTAGGTTCACGGCTATACTTGCTGATAGAGATAAGCTGATTATAGATAGCACATTGCCTATTTTTCTACATTGTTGTTGTTTATTGAATTGTACTTTACATATGTTCACTTTGATTGACGAATTCATTAGACACCTTCATTATACACACAGGGGCCTTCAGTCCTCCCCTGCACTATAGTGTCTTTAAAGTAATACCACTGCTGCCTTTTGTTGAGTAAGGTTCAGGGGGTCTAATCCCTTCCCTACTTAAACTAATGTTTATGATTTAATGTGTTGTATATAGTCAGTAAGGACTGGAACAGTGAAGTATGTCTGGGACTTAATCAGGCCTTTGCCCTAGCAAGTGGGGATTTTGGTTATTGTACATGTTATTAATGACTGGGAGTCAGAGGGCAACATGACTTCTGTTGCATAAATATGTGAAAAGGAAAGCAAGTACTTATCGTGAAGTAGTCTTTCAGCCTGTGTATTTTGTTTGTTTGGAATATCCTTGCTGTCTAGACTGGCACCTGCAGATTGTTTTCAGTGCTGTTTGACATAATAGGCTCACAAAAGATTCAATTAGTGTCAACAATACAGAATATCTATGTTTACATTTAAATAGCATTTAGGACATTTCATGTGTCTCCCGTCTGGTGCTTCCAATAACTAGTAAAAACTTTACTTGGTGCACATTATTTTAATTGAGAAAATGTAAGTTTACACAATAGATCCATACTCAACAAGTTACATTGTGACAGTTCATATACTGTATAAGGAAAAGGGTGGAAGATTTGCAAAATATGGTTTCCACTGTCACTGATTCACTGATCTGATTCAAAATGGGCATCTCTCAGCTCCTATTCTTTCAATATTTCTACTTTTGGGTTTGCTGAATTAACACTTATTTTCTTGGGCTCAGGCTATGCCCTGTCTCCACTGTGTCTCACGTTGTCCCTTTCGTCCGTTTTACCCATTCATCCTGGTATTTTACAGCTGCGTGGCCATATTAGTTTTTGTACACAATGAATGTGTATGAGAGAGAGAGAGAGGAAGGCAGTAGAGTCAATGTACAACTTGCAATCACATGCCGTGCTGCTCTTTCATGACTATAGGTGGAACTTTAACTGCCTACATCGCTATTATTATTAGGGCATGCCTCCTGGCAGAGATTTGAGCTCAACTGAGTGCACCTTTCCAGTTAGTTATGTAAAGGCTAAAGATTGGCAAGATTATAGTTATAAGACATAAAGTCACTGATGGTATAAAGTAGAGCTGGGCGATATGGACAAAATCTAATATCACAACATTGTTGACAAACTACCTCGATATTGTGACTGCCTATAATATTGTATGATGACGATAATATCAATGTTTATTTTTTACACTTTTCACGTAAAAAAAACCCTGATCTACAAACTCACAACACGTCACGATGCAAGCTTGTAGATTCAGATTGGCTATTTTTGAAAGGCATAAAGCTGTTTTTCACTTTAAAACACATCTGCCGTAGTTTTAATGTCTACTCTGGTCTGTCTGCACCCCAGACAATTTTTATGTTGCTTGATTCAATATTTAGACAATTGATATTCTTTTGCTCAGACACGCCCCCTCCTATATAAACCCATTCAACTTCAAACTGTTGAGTCCATGACTCATTAAAAACACATGTCCCTGGTTCTGTTGTTGTCGTAATGCATGAGGGGACCATCATTCTTTGATTGCTTTTTTCATTTTAAATGTCTAATGTTAAAATGAAACAATAAAATAATCTGTTGTAATAAAATAATCTGTGCTATCTACCCAGAAATTCTTTTTTGGTTGTGGTGATGCCATAAGGATAATTCCTTATGGCATGCCATGATGCCATGATGATTTGGTCTGTTGATATGTTGCCCAGCCCTAGTATAAAGAGACAAGTCTTTGGGACATAACATTGCCAAAGAAAATAAGGCTGACTGTCGACTAAGTGAATACCCGTTTAACCTTTTTACAATCAAAAAGCTTAATTTAAAATTGTGCCAAAATACCTGGAGCATTTAACTACTGTATAGGCTATGCCAGGAAATCCACCCATTTTAGGAGAAACATAAAGTACATTTCCAGTTTATTGTCAATGAAGCTGATGCAGAAATTGTCAGAAGTTGTCATTCTATTGACAAATTGAAAATATTCTCAAGAAACCTGATCTTATTTGTTTTCGTTGTGTGATGAAATGGCATGTAGATGAGAGATTGTCTAATGTGTGTGGTTTTGCTCTCAGATTCCAAGCGAGAGTGCATTGAAAAGTTTGGGAAGGAGCCCAACTTGCGTATAGTACGAGATGACGACCAGATCTGCTACACAGAATACTCACGGATTGTCCCCCTGGAGAATGGAGAGGTTAAATGACACTTTAAATATATAACAATATTATCCTTATCCTTATCCTTACAGATGTGTATTATAGTGGGAACTGGCAAAAGTCAGGCTGGGTGATTGTCAAAAAGATATTGATAATTTGACAGTATTTTGGGGATGAGAGTTGGTGTGCTCAGAAGATATTTACACTCAAGACAATTTTGATAAACAATCATTATAGTAATGTGGAATTTAACTTTATTGCAACATTTAAACTGTATTATCTAGTCTCATATGATTTCAATTATATATGGCCTAGCTCTAGCAGGAGGTACATGATTAAAATGGATGCTGTGTTATCCAGATTGTGGTGTCTCTGGTCAACGGACGGCCAGGATCTAAGAACTTCACCTACTCTCCGGTGCTGCGAGACTTCACCAAGGCCACCAACATCCGCCTACGCTTCCTCCGCACAAGCACCCTTCTGGGCCACCTCATCTCCAAGGCCCAGAGAGACCCCACCGTCACACGCAGGGTAGGGCGCGCACACTGGTGCCTCACACCAAGGTGCCACTCTAGCAGATTCTCTTTGCCCATTTGGGCAAGACATATTTACAGCACTGCATCAGCTCCCTGCCAGTGTCTGTGTTTTGCTGACGCAAGCACACTGAGCTGATATGTCCTGCTTGCACATTCCTCTTTGTCGAGGCTTAATGCCAGACCTGACTGTCCAGTTATCATAGTCATTTTCTTGGTAGAGAATACACAGGACTGGTTTAGACAGCTCACCTCCCTGCAGGCATAAGATGTAGAAGCAGCTGGTCTTAGTATTGTATTGTGCATGTTTAGTAGAGCCCGACCAAAGACAGATATTTGGGTCCATTGCCAGTACCGATTTTGGAGAGACGTACACCACCCATTTCTGATGTTTTGACTGATAATTTGTATTAAAAAAATAGAAAAAAGGGCAAATTCAGAAAAAATAGATTTGATTCAAGTTGAACTTTATTTAACTTTTAGATGATACAGTTTTTAAAATGAAGTGTACTAGGCCGATGTCCATTGGGAACGATGCCCGTTGGGAATGCATGCACCTCGAGTTATGCAATGCCCGCTGTAGCGTGCCGCCTAACTACTGCATCTCCCATTACACATGCAGATTTACAAGCACTACGTTGTGTGACACATCGCATTTTCTGCCTATAATGACATGCCAAAATAGGGACGGCAGGTTGAAAGTGGTAAAAAATCGTGACACATCGGCTACATAATTGCCGTTACCAATGTCTGAAGAAAAATCAAATAATGGCCGATGTATACATGTACAAAATAAAATGAATGAGACCATTTAAAATAGGGATAGCTTTCCTGTAGTACTCCTAAATTAACTTTTACACTTAATGGCCGATATATTGATCGGGCTCTACCAATACGTTAAAATCTGTGGATGTTTTTACTTTGTATATTTGTTAAACCTAAAATTGGTATATTTCCAATGTCAGAGCAGTAAGTATATCTATTGACATTACTGTGCTGCATGCTTTTCTCACAGTTAAATTATAATGTAGGCTTTATTGTATGAAGTTAATTCTCAAATTAATTGTACAGTATGTAAGATGCTACCGTTTGTTTTAGCCTGAGAGGCAGAAGATAAACAGTAGGTGTCAATTTCAATGTCAATGTTCTTATACTGTATGTACAGATTCAACCAGCCAATATACTACTGTACTGTAGGTACAGATATTATGGTTAATGTTCACTCTTGTTAAAATGCTTGCGGTTAAGCCAGGTGAGACATTGGTTTGTTCTGGTGTGGGCGATATCGCTGCTGATAACACAGAAATAATATTGATTCAAATTCTGAGATAACATTTCTCTTTATTTACAGTATTACTACAGCATCAAGGACATCAGTGTTGGTGGACGGTGCGTTTGTCACGGGCATGCACAGGTGTGTGGCGGGCGGAACCAGGACAGTCCAAATAGGTGAGTAATGCTCTTTTTCCCCATTCTTTTCTAATGACTGTAGGGAATGTTGAAGCTATCAGATTGTGTTAGTTATAATGTTAAATGTCCTATGAATTTGGAGAACAGGAGAAATTTGCAGATAGGCAAGAAATATTCATTTGCCCCTATTTGTTCTTACAGATTCTTCCTTAGGCTGCAATTACTTTTATGAGCCTTTCCAAAGTACACAATAAAATAAAGATTTACCCAGTGAAACATCCCCCTTATGGGATTGTTTGTAAAAGGGTTAGTTTATACAGTGTATGGGCCAAAGGAAGGATGACTTAATTTGCTGAAAGCAGCATGATACTATAGTCTCCTTGAGATCCTAGTGATATACTTGGGTTTTGGAAAAAGGGCAGTGACTTCATTTGTTTGTTTTCTGATATAGCCTTTGTGAAAAGCAACAGATTGTTTTGATTCCCCTGATTACCGACTGTGATGATGTAAACCAAAGGGTTGGCAAGAAGATGAAGGGGATGCAAGATGTGAGATAACGCTCTAAGGCTATTGACAATATTCAAACAGCAGCCATTTTCATCCATACTCAGTGGGTGGGAAAATAATTAACCACAAAAATGACACAGCAGAATCTTATGCTCTTATTGTACCTTACAGTGCTGACTGGCTGCCTTTGATAGGGATTTGAGCATTTTACATTACCATTACCCAGGAGAAATCTAATTGTTTTTGTCAGTTTTGTGAGATATTTGCATGAGAATCTCCGTGACAGTAACTCCAGGTGTCTCATCTCCTGCCTTCAGACGCCAGTGCGAGTGCACGCACAACACGTGCGGCGAGTCATGTGACCGCTGCTGCCCAGGTTTCAACCAGAAGCCGTGGCGTGCCGCTACCGCAGACAGCCCCAACGAGTGTCAACGTAAGTGAGCAACCGTGTATATATAGTATGTACAATGCCTCGTTGTGGCGGTACATAAATAAACCACCCACCTCATACTGCAAAGGATTCTTTTTCATCACATGTTGGTTCAGTGAGTTGGGGCCTCCGGGGAGGGCTAAAGGGTTTTATGAGCATCCCTTTGCCTCTATCACGTTTTAGCTCTGTACTAAATGCCCTGATATGGTATTGCACAGAGGCTTACTGGAGACTCAAGTCGGCATTACTCAAGGGGTTTGCATGATGAACAGCACAATGTGGAGTTAGCCCCAGGACCAGTGCCTTTTAATCTGCTCAGCCAGCAAGCCAGCCTTGCCAGTCCAATGCCAGTCAGGCAGCTGTGCCAAGTTGTCAAGTTGTCAACCAGCCAGTCAGTGGTTCTTATTACATTTTCACGTCAAGGGAAATGGATTTCTGAAAAGGTTTTGTGCCAGGGACCCCCATTACAAAAGTGTTGTTCAACTTTTCCTAAATTATTAAAAAATTGTCTAAAATGTTCAAGATCTTTTTTTTTTAAATAGCCGATCTACAAGTTCACAATGCTTTGCATCGCAACACAATGTGAGCTTATAGATCTGCTATTTTAAAATAGGCGACAAAAAAACAAGTTGTTTAAACCCCCTGAAACCCACTAAAGGACACCAGGGGGTCCCCTGAACCCCACTTTGAGAACCAGCAACCTAGACATCCATTCAGTCAGCCAGTTAGACAGCCAGCCAGCCAGTTGCCCAGACATCCATTTAGTCAGCCAGTTAGACAGGCAGCCAGTCGCCCAGACATCCATTCAGTCAGCCAGTTAGACAGGCAGCCAGTCGCCCAGACATCCATTCAGTCAGCCAGTTAGACAGGCAGCCAGTCGCCCAGACATCCATTCAGTCAGCAAGCCAGTTAGACAGCCAGCCAGTCGCCCAGACATCCATTCAGTCAGCCAGTTAGACAGGCAGCCAGTCGCCCAGACATCCATTCAGTCAGCCAGTTAGACAGGCAGCCAGTCGCCCAGACATCCATTCAGTCAGCAAGCCAGTTAGACAGCCAGCCAGTCGCCCAGACATCCATTCAGTCAGCAAGCCAGTTAGACAGCCAGCCAGTCGCCCAGACATCCATTCAGTCAGCCAGCCAGTTAGACAGCCAGCCAGTGAAGCTCATGTCAGCTGGATTCTAATTACCTTGGACTTTTGACAGGATTCTCCCTTCATAGCTGGAGATGCTGAAACCTGACCTGCTAGCAGCCTCTAAAACAGAGAGAGGGGGACAGATGAGCAGTCTCTGCATTCTTGTAGTGGAAAGGCACCAGAACCATTCATAAACATTAACGAGACACAGGGCCTGGTTTGTAGGAAGTTTAGTTTAGATTTGTATAGTTTTAACAACCATATTAAGGGGATTTACTGTAGCAGCTTTAATCAGATAAAGGTTCAAGAAGAACACCCTCGAGAATAATGTGTTGGCGCATGAGAACAGGGAATCAAATATTTTCGACGTGAAACGTGTCTAGCATTCATTACCTGTGTGTGTGTGTGTGTGTGTGTGTGTGTGTGTGTGTGTGTGTGTGTGTGTGTGTGCTTGTCTCGGGGGTTTTCCTTCTCAGCTTGCCAGTGCTTCTCCCATGCCTTTGACTGTTATTACGATCCAGAGGTGGAGCAGAAGAGAACAAGTTTAGACACCTTCGGCAGGTATGACGGAGGAGGAGTATGCATCAACTGCCAGGTATGGAGTCCATATCAAGTCTAAACCGATTCCACACCATATACTCTGTGTGTGTGTGTGTGTGTGTGTGTGTGTGTGTGTGTGTGTGTGTGTGTGTGTGTGTGTGTGTGTGTGTGTGTGTGTGTGTGTGTGTGTGTGTGTGTGTGTGTGTGTGTGTGTGTGTGTGTGTGTGTGTGTGCAGGGTGGGTGCTATTTGTGTGTGTGCAGATGGGTGTGAGTGTATAGTACATGATGAACGAATATTTTGTGATGCCTTGTCACGGGTATTTTGTGTGTGTGTGTGTGTGTGTGTGTGTGTGTGTGTGTGTGTGCAGGGTGGGTGCTATTTGTGTCTGTCATCTGTGTGTGCCGATGGGTGTGAGTGTATAAGTACATGATGAACGAATATTTCGTGATACCTTGTCACGGGTGTTTTGCGCTGCATGGACCGCTTTTAAGTCAGTCCTTTCTGCACTTCTCAGAGCTCAAATGAATGTTTCTAAAACAAACCTTGTTCTTGAACAAACAGAAGGGCCTGCCAGTTAATTTGGCCTGAAGCTCAGTTCTTTATTTAAAAGATGAAAGTAATTTTGTTGATACTGTATAGAGATTGTATAGGCTGTCATATGGAATATGATACTAATGCAGATTAATGACATTTACCACAGTGTCTTTATTGTCTCACATGTCGTTACAGGTGAAAACCTTAAAAGAATTGAAAACATTTTAAGATTTTTCAGAAATAGCAAAAAATATCTACAAGCTCACTGTATGTCGCACTGTGAGCTTGTAGATCGGCCATTTTTGGTATCGATCTCACTTACGGTAAGTGGTTGAAAAGCGTTGTCCTGTTAAATTCTGGTTGCACGAACAAATGGATCAGAAGTTCTACTTTATAAGGCAAAGGGCACATTAGTGCTCCTCCAGGGACTTAATAATACATTTTATTGAATTCTATGTGAGTTGTATGTTTTTGTTTGTGTCTCTTTAGCACAACACTGCTGGAGTCAACTGTGACAAATGTGTTGAGGGCTTCTACAGACCTTATGGACTGCCTACTGAATCTCACACTGGATGCATACGTGAGTTTGCTCTCCTTACTGCCGGGACATGTATTGAGTCATAATTATATTGTGACACAAAAAATAACAAATAGATATCTATTATTTTCTCATGCAAGATTCATTCAACAATGAAAGAGAAACTAGATGAGCAAAATCGTCTCTAACACTGGGAACTAGAGTTCTCAACAGGCCTGAAAATGAAGGCCCGGCCTGAATAGGGCCAGGCCCGAACAATTACCACAATTTTAGGCCCGAAAACCTGAAGAAACCCAAAACGTGTCATTATGCTCTTTATGTCCTCAAAGTCACGCATCCAACAAGCTTTGAACTGAGCAGATTCTGTCCCAATTGGCCGATTTCCGATCGCCGATTTTCGATTGAGTTTTGGCCGGGTAGGGTAGGGTAGGGTTCGGGCAGAATTTGAAAACTCTAATGGTAACCCACCAAAAAAAGTGTCAAACACGCTTTTTATTGTGCGCAGAGGTTTGTTCTCGCCAAGCCAGGCCACAGCGGACGTCTGGTGAATGCGTTTCAATGAGAATGCATTCATTTCCGGCATTCATTAAAATGGGGGCGGAAAGAAATGATATCCCTGCGGCACACGCTTGCACTTGCACATTCTGTGGGTTCAAGCGTAATTCAGTTGTTTTCATTTTATGCCGTTATTAGATAAAGGAATATTGTCGATGTTGGTTGGATACCTTGTATGTCAAAAAACGTTACTTTTCAGGAGATAAAAATGACCTGTGTTCCAATGGATCCAATGTAGTTATTATTCAGTTTATGGTTAGATATTTATAAAAACCCACAGATAAACTTAACCACTTCCAACCTGGCATCACTATTTTGAGCATGTCATTAAAATGTTCAAAGATTTACAAAATCTTTCAAAAAAACTGCAAAAATAGCAGGCTTGTAGATCTGCTATTTCTTTTTTTTTTTTTTTTTACTTTTGTGCAACACACACTGTCATATGAAGAATGAAATAGGCCAGTTATTTACGAAAAAACATAGAGGTGAAATATGGATATACACGGTTTCTGCTAAGATATATACCGTAACATGGATATACCGTGTTTTACTCCATTGTGTTGCCAACTTGCCATAGCATTCAAACGTCACCATTAGTGACAGATTGCTTCCACTTGAATTCTCGAGACTACAATGTGCAGTGTGACGTACGCTGGATTAACAGCGCAGACAGACATAACTTGTTGTCTCACAGTGTCCATATTTGACCTACGGTATGCATGGCTAACACAGGTGGCCAAAAGCAATGCTGTGTTCAAAGAATCTCTGTCCCTAGGAGACGTGTTGTTTGAGGCAGAGACAAATGGCACCGCCGCCAACAACCAGCACCACTTGTATTGTTGCTAAATTGGGCTCCGCTCCTGTTTACATTGCTGATGTGGGCCGTGGTTGTCTCTTGGCGTATAAATAGCTGCCAGTTGTGTTTGGACTTTGGAAAGCAATGGAATTAAACACGATGCCCTGAGCTCTTTGAAAAGTGAACCAAAGGAGTCACTAACTCAATTAAGTGAGCTTAGCAGCGGAAGATGTTTGTCTTGTAGACGGTGGAGGTCTGTTAATGATCATTCATCTTCAACAACTCCCCTGTGTCTTGAGCTGTATGTGTGGGGGAAAATAATAAATACATACCTCTATAACATGGAAAGAATACTTGATATGATATGACATTTTGTGCAATGTATGTACATTCGTCTCCATGTGTTTACATATATGCATAATGTTCGCATTTGTGTATACGTATGTGTGGGTATTCATATATTTTCATTCCCTTTACCCCACCAGCCTGTAGATGTGATGGCAGGACCACCGCCGGCTGTGAGATGGGGTCGGGACGCTGTATCTGCAAGCCACAGTTCACTGGAGGCAACTGTGACCGCTGTGCAGATGGCTACTATGGCTACCCGCCTCAATGCATTAGTAAGTTCAGTTTGGTGGGAATCCATTTTGATCCGGTGGATGGATGGATGGATGGATGTTGTAAAGTAGATGTAAGTGTATGTGGTTGTCAAAATAAAGTGTGCATGTTTGGTGTCCAAATAAAATGGTGGTTGTGGCTCAGTGTTGCTGCACGTCCGATTCATGGACTAGAGAGGAAACTCCCATCAAGTCTGTTAATTGAGGAAGTCCTGTTTATGACCTCAAAGGAAGTGTGTCTGTACTGTATTTGGGGGCTCCATGTGTCAAGCTATTTGTGATCTGACCGTGGCTATAACTGACCCCGTTCCTTTGATGGCTGTCTTTGATTTCATGGACTGTTTTTGTTGAGGTACTTGAGTTTTGCTCTGAGAGGCTTCAAGGCTCTCTAGTCTAGGTTGACCCCAGAAGGGCAGATTTTGACTTTCAGAAGCACAAGGGCAGACGCATTCAATTAATGCTACAGGGCTGCATGCTGATGGAAAGGAAAGTGTATATGTGTGCTATATGGTACTGTAGGTTTGCCTTTATTACAAATGAATTGTTCTAGCAAGTGAACTTTGATCAGAATTAGAAAATATTTTATTTCTAGTTATGTTTGCTCAAAATGTTTCATCTCATTTTGTTAGTGTGTGACTATGCATCACCTATGTTGTGTATTTAAAACACGTATTTAACCACTTGAAACCGTAATTAAACAGAGGCTGGCTAGCGAAGCTACTTGAACCCTGTTGAAAAGTCAGGGTTTGAATTGTTTTGCTTTGGCACTTGAATGAAAGAGATACCTAAATCTAATCCGTTTCCCCAGAGCATGATATCGGAGCTAAATGGCCACCGTGTGAATATGGTCAGTTGTGCTCATGACCAAATATTGGCCAGTTTGTATAATTTGGTAGACACAAATTATTCACTAAAGCTTTTGTTCTACTGGAATACGATCACCATGTGAAACCATAACAAATCTGTAGTCTGCCCCAAGATGTTTACATGTCACAAAAACTTTGGAAATTGTGCTTGACAGTGTATTACCAGAATACTCAGATTTATTACTGGATGTAATTATAACAGAATTGGATGGTTCATCTCTCGGCCCGTAGGCCTGACAGAGTAGTCTCAACTTGTAGGCAGAATGAATGCTGCCTGGGTTTTAGGATGCACTCCTCTGCTTTATTTTTGGGGAGACAATTTTTCTGCAATTTGTTCTGTGGGTTATTTAATTTCACCTAGTTCTTAGTACAATAGTTGGTTTCCATTTTGTTTTAATTGTATGCCACTTGTGGTATAGCTGTTGATTTCCCCTTTCCCCCTTTTGTAATCAGGAGGATATCCCCAGACCACAACCAAATCTCCTTCAGGTAATATTGAGGGTAAGTGTTCTAAACAATCATTTTAAAAGTGCTATTTAACTCTTATAATTTGAATCTTATCCTGCCTTGTCTTGCTCCCGTCTCTCCACAGCCTGCTTGCCGGGTTATTTCGGACCACCCAGCTGTCAGCGTGAGTGTGATTAGTGTTACTTGATGGGTGATTACAAGGCTACACTATGCTGGCAATGGCTTTTATTGCTTCTTAACCATTAGCAACTTCTACATCTACACTCTTTGCAATAAGCTCTCAGAGAACCTTTGTAAAGACCGTCGTCTCTGAATTTTGGAGCCACTCAACTAGATACAAGATAATACAGGTCATTAAACAGAACATTTGGAGACCATGTTGGGCTCTAATGAGTCTACCTGACTTTATTACAAGGTTACGGCTAAGAGCCAGTATCCAAATCCAGCCAAAAAAGGGTTTTTAGGAGTTCTTGACTTGAAAGTCAGATGAATTATGGTTAGGATTAATGAGCAGGTTAGAACAGCGGCTCACAAACATTTTCATGTCAAGGACCCACAAACCGATACATCAATGGTTTACGATTGTTTTTGTGCCCAAGGTACAGTACTGTACACCAAAAGTCTCAAGGCACAACTCTAGTCATAGCAAAAATAGCAGATCTACAAGCTCACAATGCATTGTGATGCGATTCGTGGTGAGCTTGCAGATATGCTGTATTCGCACATTTTTCAACATTTGTGGGAGAAAAATAAGATATTTCTTTATTGAAATTTAAGCACACCGTTTGAGAATAACTGTAATTTAGGCAGTGAACCACATAAGGGTATGTTCACACTGTCCATCCTTTATGAAGAAAAGGTGCTGCCTAGTGATTTTTCTGCTGGAAAAAGAAAATCAACAATAACTGACTTTAATATAACTCGTTGAAAATTCATGTTTTAATCCCTTAAATTTGGCCATGCCTGCATTTAAGAAAATACAACTCCACAATAAATATAATTAATGTAATGTAATTATACTGTATTAGGTACTGTAATAATAGGTATAATATACTGTACTGTTTTTGTTGAACTGAAAATAGTGAAATGGGAAGCATTTCCAGACATGCCTCGAGGGAAGCCTCCTGTGCAATCAGCTGCTAAAAGGTGGTCCACATCGTATGATAATTTCTCAAAAAGTCAAACTGCAGGTCGATGGGGTCTCTGTCCCCTCAGGATGAAAGCAGTCAGTTGGGAATGTTTAGGCGAAAACAAGCTGCCTATTAATAGCTGTAGTCATCTCCCAAAATCTCCTTTTTTGGTTTTCTTTTGAGCTGGAATCAATTTGGGAAAAGCATGATTAGCTGGATGACATTTGATTTGGAAATGGCTGTTTTTGTTTCATTGTTTTTAGACAAACAAAGTGACCCTGACTGACTGAGAAAGAATTTCATCAATAGCTTTTCGAAAGAGGTTTTTAATGTTTTGTTGCCGCCTTAGGAGCCAAGTTAACTATAGCACTATTCTGTGGTGCTTGTCACCGTGCCAGGCCTATTCATATGTGAATGCCAGGCTTGGCAAGACACTGGCACCATTGCGCAAGCATAGTCCCACAATGTGGGAGTAGTTTATCTGACTGAAGTGTCATTGACCCTTGTTCAACTGGGCCAAAGACTCAGAATCATGGGAAGGGCTTGGGAATGACCCTAACGTTCCTAATTTTACAATTTCTGTTGCAGCTTAACCCATTAAGACCGGGAATGCATCTGTGTCATTTTAAGATTTCTTAGGCTATTCAAAAATAGCAGATATACAAGCTCATAGATCAGCTATTTTTTAATAGCAAATATTTTAATATATATTTTAAAGCGAATATTTGTAACTCAAATCTTTGCTTTTGGGGGTCACTGAAACAAAATGTTTTGAGATGTGTGTCCGCGGCCAAATACATATCATTTTGGGGGTCCTTGACATAAAAACGTTTGAGAACCACTGATGTAGCAACATAGGTCTTTTTAAAAAAAACTGTTAGGATTTAGAAGACATTTTGTGTAGAATCTGCCTCAGGTCTTAATGGGTTAAATATTGCTTGTGTGGTCTAATAGTTTCTGATATCTTTATGTACAGGGTGCGTGTGTGACGACAGAGGCTCAGTCTATGAAGTGTGTGACGCCTTGGGACGCTGTCTGTGCCGCCGGGGAGTGGAGGGGGAGCGGTGTGACCGCTGTCGACCCGGGTTCCACACGTTCCCAAGCTGCCAGGGTGAGAGACCATCTCCACACTGCTGAGTCACAACCTCGTTAATATCAGCAAACATCAAGTCTGTTGTGAATGAAAGGTGTGCTTCTTGAAGCACTACCCCAGCAGTGGTGGAAAGAAGCACGCACATATTTTACTTAAGTATACCTAGCAATACTACAATATAAAAATACTCTGTTTCAAGTGAAAGGCCTGTGTTCAAAATGTTACTTGAATAAAAGCGCAAAAGTATTGGCATCAAAACATACTTTAAGTACCAAAAGTAAAGTACTAATGTTTGAATATAGCAGATCTACAAGCTCACAACGCGTTGTGAAGCTTGTAGATAGGCTATTTTCAAATAGCCTATGTATAAAATAGGGCCAATAGTGGTTAATGTATATTTTATAATATAGTAATTTATATCTGCAAAGTAACTAGTAACTAAAGTTTTCAAATAATTGTAGTGGCGTTAATATTTGCCTCTGAGATGTAGTGGCGTAGAAGTAAAAGTATTCAAAATTGTACTTAAGCACAGTACTTAAGTACTTAGTTACTTTCCACCACGGCTACCCAGGGCCCGCAAACTTTGGTCATAGCCACTTGGGAATGGGATCTGACTCATACATCTTGAATACATGACCCCAGAGATAATGTTTACCGATTTGAGTAGTAGAAAAAAATGTGATTTGAAGAAAACGGCAGAAAATTTAATCTGGCGCAAACGGGGCCTACAGTATAAGTTGCGTCATGATCCATCTCTGCGAAACATAAAATGTTGCGCTCACTACCCTCTCTCCCTGTCACGTCTAGAGTGTCGCTGTGACGGCGCTGGTGCAGCTGGCACTGTCTGCGATCCGAGCGGCCAGTGCAGCTGCCTCGCCAACTACCAGGGACAGCAGTGTGACCAATGTGCTCCCGGCTACTACGGCTACCCAGACTGTGCTGGTGAGTTAACGCTGTGCCAAAACCCCATGTAACTACAACAGAGAGCCCCACAGATCGGGCCGGCGTGACCTTTGATGTGCCATTGCTGCTGGAAAAAGTAATGCTGCTGGTTTCATTAAGGCTTACTGTGGCCTCTTCTCATGACTGTGGTGAATACCGTGATTCTCCCCACAGTATCCGTTAACCCATTAAGACCGGGAATGCATCTGTGTGTCATTTTTTTTTTCTTTGGCTATTCAAAAATTGCAGATATACAAGCTCATTGCGCTTTTTTTTAATCCCGAAAATGTGTGCAAATCTTTGAATATATATTTTTTAAAGTGAACATTTGTCAAATATTTTGTTCCAGGGACCCCCTGAAGCAAACATTTGAGTTACAAATGTTTGCTTTAAAAAAATATATATATTCAAAGACATTTTCATGATTTTTCAAAAATAGCAGATTTACAAGCTTGTGTATGAGCTTGTATATCTGCTATTTTGAATAGCCCAAGAAATCTAAAATGACACAGATTCTTTCCCGGTCTAAATGGGTTAAAGCCCTGTGCTGTCATCCACAACTGATTTATCTCATGTTTTCGACACAACAAGACATTTCACACAGAGATAAACTTGAGGGATATAAATATATGGGCTTGCCCTCATCTTTAGAAAGGATTCTCTTTTCCAAGATTAGACCACTGAGAATAAAGTCGCGTTTTTAGTGTTCTTGTGTTAAATCAGACACAGATGATATACGCTGCACATGAAGCTCGTCTCCAAGAAGCCACGGGATTTGTTTGGAATTTCTTCAAGCCTTTATTCATATTGCAGGCTTTCTGACCAGATACCATACATTGTACACACATCTCAAGCAGTGTTGAGATCTTTGGCGGGACGTGATGGCATCGAAATGATTTTCACTTAGCTGCATGCTGAAAATAGCCGATCTACAAGCTCACAACGCGTCGCGCTGCGACGCGTTGTGAGCTTGTAGATCAACTATTTTCGGTCTGTGACACCCGCGCTCGCCCATGATGACTTGTCTTAGTTCTACTGGATCTCTTCTCCACTAGTGCCTCCCAAACATTTCAGCCTAGTTTTTATTTCGTTTTCGTGAAAATAGGTAGTCGACCAACATTTTTCGGCATAGTTTTAGTCGACGAAATCAACATGTGGCATTTGCTTGTTTCCTGGTGTCAGCATGCCAGTGCTCACGGGAGGGCTCCTACGGCACGACATGCAACCCTCTGTCAGGCCAGTGTCTGCAGTGTCTCCCTGGGGTGGTGGGGCAGATGTGTGACCGCTGTGCCTCAGGACTACAGTTCCCACAATGTTCAGGTAATCCCTGATTGGCCACTGTTCCCCCCCCCCCCCTTTTCACAAATATGATCACTTTGTAACACTTTCTTTTTAACCCATTAAGACCTGAGCAGTTTGAGTTGCTGTATCAGCTGTGGCAAACTTTTTCATGTCCCTCATCTCAAAATATTTTGTACTATAAAGGTGAATGCTTTACAAATGATCACAAGGGTTAATGGCCTACTGTCCTACTGGCCTACTGTATGATTTGAGCTTGTCCTTTGACTGTGTGTGTGTGTATTGTGTGTGTGTGTTTCCAGCCTCCATTAGACAGTGTAACCCAGCAGGGTCAGAAGTCATCAATTCACAAACGGTAGGTAGGCCTCTCTCAACAGACTATCACTTACAGGTATATGCTAAAAACGTAGCTTTCGTAACATGATGTCTATAATTTCTTGTCAGTATAAGACCAACCCCCCCCCGCTCCCCCCGCCCCCAACTGGGTGTGGACTCACGTGTTTTCACATTCCTGTATCTGATAACAGAGCCAACTTGCCAAACCTTCATCCGGCAGAGTTAATAAGGAAGTTTTTTCTTTTTTTTTGTGGGTCAGTGGAAGTGAAATCAACTGTAATCAAAAAAAAGGAAAAGAGACTTCCTTCCATTTTGAAGAAGAAACTGAAAACAAAATCAACAATATGCATCAGTGTCACAGACATTTACTATGGGACTCCTATTGTACTGTGTACATATATAAACAATCAGAGAAAATGTAACTTTATTCTGTATTTACCAACCCTTGTAGCCTGACCAGGGCTCCTGTCGCTGCCTACCAAATGTAGAGGGACCTCAGTGTGACAGATGTAAACCTCTCTACTGGAACCTAGCTACAGATCACCCCAGCGGCTGTATAGGTAAGTCCCAAATAGGACAAAGATAATGTTACATGATAACCTGGATCCATTGTGAAGCCTATCCACACAGATTCCTCATAGCATGCTGTACCTCGCTTTGAGAGTGCTGTAAAAAAAAACACAGAGCTGCTGCACGTTCTGCAAAAACAGCTGCACACCTTCTGCAAAAACACCTATGGGGACGATATGAAAATGTGTCACAATTATTGTGGACAAAATAAGAAATATGCTTAAAATATGCAAAGTGTGCTTATAATTCTTAAAATGCCACAAAAATCACTGGAATCACTCAACCTGAAATTTCTGCAAATATTTGTATTGTCTCATAGACCATCATTTGCGAACAATCTTTTTACTGAAAACAAACAGATTCAGACTCTTGTCAATACCCAACAGATAATCACAATAAGATATTATTATGTTTTATTCTATTATTCAAGAGAGCGAGCCTTCAGCTATTATAACGTTGTATCATAGCATGGAAAGCCTGGATTCTATTCTGAATGTAAACACTGCCAGCCAGTGTAGAGCCCACCTACTGCAAAACTGTAAACGGTCATTTCCACACACATGGACGCACACAGACCCTTTACATATCACTGTTTCTCTCAGCGAATTGATCCCAGAGTATGATGGAGGTTATTGACTATTTTATGATGACTTGAATAGTTTTTTATCATGATAAAAACGTAATATCGTATATCGTCTCGTCTCTACGCGTGCACACCTTCTGCAAAAACAACTAATTGCACACCTTCTGCTGAAACACGAACAGTAGCTGCACACCTGAGGCAAAAACGGCAACAGTAGCTACACAGCTTCTGCAAAAATGGTCCAAAGGATTTTTTTCCCGTAGCAATATCAGCCCCTATGTTTTATCGTCAGAAATATTAAATCATCAGTAGCAACCTGAAGAGGTGCTGATATGGGCCTTGGCCTCTCTTACACACTCTGTCAATGGGGAGCCATCCATCCACTTTCCTGTCCTTCACAGGGACGGTTGGGGGGGGAAAAACACATTAATACAGGCTTCTTGGCAGCTTTCCTTTTGAACGAGTGGGATTTCATCAATGTCACAGTGCAAGAATGTGCATGGTGGCATTTCAGAAACCTGGAATACTCCCAAGCTCCGCCCCTCTACCCACCGTGGTCCAAAAAAAAGAAAAAGGGAGTGGTTATTCAGCGCCAATTAGTAAAGTAAACTCTATTAAAGCGTCTAGCGCTCTGGCAGCGCCTAACAGCTTAATATCCACTAGCCAAAAAACTATACTACTGTACACCATTTCAACATAAGCATACTGGATATAGAAACAGTCAGTTGAGGAGTAGCTTGCCTCCATTAAGCAGCCAGTGCTGAGGGAACAGCCTGAGGCTTTGTCCAGATAGTGCAGATACCTGGTCTAATGTTACAGCTCTGCTTTGCAGTAAGAATGTTATCACTGTCAGCCTGTGCGGAGATACAGGAGAGGACAGGGGAGAAAAAAAACAAGTTTAATATCCCAGGAATGCCTCAGGTTAACTGTGGCAGAACATTGAGGAGAACCTCGTTCAGTGAGTTGAAAGCCCCAGCGGTAACGTTGCCGTGGCCTTTGATGTGCAACTCCCTGAGTATGAGGGGAGGGGGCTTGTGCTGTCATGTTTCACCCATAAAAGTGAGAGAATCCTCTGTAATCAGACTCTATTCACGGTAGAGCCCCACTAACACCATCTCCCACCCATTACCAACCCCACCTCGTCTCTCTCTCTCTCTCTCTCTCTCTCTCTCTCTCTCTCTCTCTCTTTGACAGAGTGTCAGTGTGATGTAAAGGGGACCTTGAGTGGCGTCGGGGAGTGTCAGCAGGTGAGGTTACCTGAGCTTCCTTTATACTCTCTGCCTGTGATGAGCAATAATACTATTACACTGTCCTGTACGTGCAGGGTAACATTTTCTGTTATTACTCTCTCTAATGTTGACAGGTATGTATGTTAAATGCTATTTGATGTACAGTAACTAAGTACATTTACTCAAGTACTGCACTTAAGTACAACTTTACTGGAGTGTTTCCAATTGTCTATACTTTCACTTCTACTCCACTACATCTCAGAGGCAAATATTGTACTTTTACTCCACTACAATTATTTGAAAACTTTAGTTACTAGTTACTTTGCAGATATAAATGATTACATTATAAAACATACATTAACCACTTTAGCCCTATTTTATACCTAGGCTATTTGAAAATAGCCGATCTACAAGCTCACAACGCGTCGCGTTGCGACGCGTTGTGAGCTTGTAGATCTGCTATTTTCAAACATTTTAGTACTTTTACTTTTGGTACTTTTCGTCTACTGTGCTTTGCATGGGCCGTATGCCTAATCTGATATTTTCACTATTAATCGTCTCCTCTAGAAAAATGGGCAGTGTTACTGTAAACCAAACGCATGTGGACATTCCTGTGACACATGTAAGCATGGATACTTCCTGGTGCAGAAACGTAACTATTTTGGCTGTGAAGGTGAGTAATGTCTTCAAACCTAAATCATACGGGCTACTCTATTCTTATGCTCTATTTCTACTCCATTGATATACCAGTATATTCAGAGAGCAGGTTAACACTTTGATCTAAACTGGATTGTTACAAAATGTGTTTCTATCTTCTATTAAAACCACTTCCACGAAACATGTAATACATAAATAATTAACATACAAGTTGAACAAAATGCCAAGATTTTACTTCATAACCAACATAAGTTATTGTACTTTAATCTAAGAGAATGTCTTATTTTTGTCTTCTCCTGATAGGCTGTCAGTGTGATGTGGGCGGGGCTATTGGCAGGGCCTGTGATGATATGTCGGGACAGTGTCGGTGTCGGAATCACGTGGTGGGCCGTACCTGCACAGAGTAAGCACTGACTGAATCATAACTTAACACATCGGGTGCCGAACACGGTCTGAACCGTGTGTTTACATAGTAGCACTCCGGTGCCGAACACGGTCTGAACCGTGAGTTTAGTCTTTTTGTTTTTTTCGTTTTTCTCCGCGCGGGCGGGGCTAGAGCAGCTCTGGGAGCACCCATTTTAATCCTGCGAAGGAAGCGCCAGATCGCTCACCGGAAACAACATTTTTTTTCCCATCCGCTTCCTTTCTATTTCCTACTTTGAAACGCCTATATCTCCGAATCTGTTTCCTGTGGGGAAAACCGGTCATGCGCGATGCGCGATCCCCCCCGTTGTAACCCGCGAGGGAAATGTTATGGTTCCAGGCTGTAGCCAGGCTCATGGCACAACATGAATCGATGCTTTTTTTTGCGTGGATTTGCTTGTAACGCACGCGGAAGCTTTAAACAGCAAAGCGCAGTCAATGGGGAGAATGCTGGCACCCACGGTAAGTTGTTATGAAAAAATGCTGGCACCCGATGTGTTAATAGATAAACACATGTCATGTTTGCTAATGAAATGTACGTACATTAGAGCTGCAGCTATCCGATTAATCAAATAATTCAGAAGCATGTTTTTTTTTTAAAGTTCAATAAATGTATTAACCATTTAAGCAATATTTTATACTTCGTCGCACAATGGTGCCATGCAAAAATAGTGAAAATAGGGATTGATTATTAATCGCTAATTTTACTTGAATTAACGATTGCCAATTTTTTTTAGAATCTAGTAAATCGATTAGTTTGATTAACTGTTGCAGTCCTAATGTAATATTATCTATTCTAGTCTATATCTTATCTACCAATTGGCTTAACAAGACATACTCTTACTCTGTACTATGTTCACTATGTATAATTTGGGTTTAAATTTAATTCTGCCCCGCTAGGCCCGCAACTGGCTACTATTTCCCTAGCCTCCACCAGCTAAAGTATGAAGTAGAGAATGGCATCACTCCCAACTCTAGGCCTGTGCGCTTTGGGTTTGACCCCCGCAACTTCCCAGCATTCAGCTGGAGAGGTTATGCCATTATGTCTACGGCACAGGTCAGTACATGTTTACTTCAATTGTTGGGACATTTTCACCGCACTATGTGAAATAATTTGGCACTCATTTATTGCGGGGGGGGGGGGGGGGGGAGCTCGACCTTGTCTGTTATCTCAAGGTTTTACAGGATGCATCTTTCCATTTACTTTACTGCTGTTGCACTTGCACTTCTCTTTTACCTCTCCCACTTGAAACATTTACAATGAGGCTATTGTTGGAAATGTGGTGGCTAGCTCTCCTAGCACTAATCCTATCTCTTCTCAGCCAGAGGTGATCCTAATGCTTGCCGTAGGCTTTCCTGGCCCTTTCCATGTAATAATGCGCTACGCCACTCTCCAACAAAAAGGGGCAGCGCGCGTGAGAGCGAGGATCTTGGTCATGGAAGAGGCTGGCTTTCACTCTTGCTGTGACTGTAAGTGAAGGGCCATCTTTCCTATAGCTTTCTTTTCCTGTCTTGACCGCGCCGGCTCTCCATTAATTAACCCCTTGTATCAGTTTACCTGCTTAACCCACTAGTCTGTCATTAACATTTCCCTTAACGCCTCCCACCCAGACTGTTGTCCCTCCAGTCAGCTATGTGTCCCCCCCCTCCCCTTGTCTCTGCAGACTGAAGTCAGAGTAACAGTGCATGTTGATGTGGACGAGGCAAGGCAGCCTTTGTCCCCCCTGTTCCGTGTGGTTCTGCGGTTCGCTAACCCCAGCGGTACAAATGTGAGCGGTAGTGTCAAGGCCACCAATAACCGTGGCGCCCCAGGTAAGGCTGTGTCTGACACCAAGTTAGCTTTTAAATGTGTCACCGTGCATACCATTGTCATTAAGGTCCAATTCAACACCCTGTTCACACCCTGTTTGCTCATAACACACACATAATAGAACTAAGCACACACTGTATTGTAGCTTTTGTCAAGGGAGTCAAGGCCATCCATACCGGTGCCTGGGGGGCAACAGGGTTCCAGGACTGTGGCTCAAAAGCCACAAAAGATTTGTGTAAAGGGGTCTTTAACCATGTTATGCATTAAAAGGGGCCTTTATAGATAGGAAAATCTGAAATAAATAATGTGCTGTACACCAAAAGATTATTGACAAATGACTCCCAAGTCTTTGAATGAACTAATTTATATAATTTTGGCTCAGAAAACCTCTCAGACTGGAACATTCACATTTTTGTCAAGAGGAGGGCATTAACTATAATGCCAACATAGTTGATTCCCCCCCCGGCACTGGTGTAGCATAACAATAAAAGCAACAACTCCCCTTCATGTTGTTTATAAATTGGTGCATGATGCATCTAATATCTTACACAGTCGATGACAGTCGATGCTCTTCCTATTGTAATGTGCTCTCAGCTGTGAAGGTGTCATTTTACAAGCCTGTGGTTTTATTTCTTCTGCAGGGTCAGGTCAGAGTCAGGAGGTGGTGTTCCCTGTCAGCACCTCCCCGACTTTCCTTACGGTTCCAGGAGATGGTTTCGCTCAGCCCTTCTCTTTGACCCCTGGAAAATGGGTGATCCACATACAGGCCCAGGGAATTCTGCTTGTGAGTACAAGAGGGGAAAAAGGGCTTTGTTCGTGCGTCTTCCTCATGTCGAAAGCCTGAGTCATACTGAGTTGTGCAGGGGTGTTGCGCACCGTAAATAGCCAATCTACAAGCTCGAGCTTGCACATCTGCTATTTATTTTTGGTGCACGACAGCCACGCGCAACTATAAATCAGGCGTAATTTATGCTCTGGTGAAAGGATTAAAGTGTCAGTTACCAACGTTGTTTTAGAAAGAGATCAGGTCATTCTTAATTAATAGCGATAATAGAAAGAGCTTCTGTGAGAGAAATCAGCACCATACATACATTCTTTTTTTTTTACTCATACTATTTTCATCTTTTGTGTTTTCCAAACAAAGTAATTTGTGCGGTCAAAGAGATAGGCGGATTCACATCGTGAACAAATGCCTGTGGTGTTCTAGATGCAAATATTGAGCAAGAGTTTTACTAATGGCCGACAAATGACCACGGAGGTACTGTATCTAATGCCAAAAAGAAGCAGTTGGATAGAGCTCACTGTAAAACTAAAGTAAACCTGGTAGCAGAATTCAGAAGCCTTGGGAAGGGAACGTTTCAGGTTGTAGACGCAGAGCTCGCATTATTAACTGTACACAATGACTTGTGGTTGAAATGTTTTCAAAACATTGCTATTGTTAAAAGTTACTTGTCTGGCACTTTAAGCAGTGTTTTGCTTACACAATGCAATATGTTTGGGTTGCGTGCTTGGTGTAATGTAAATTAAACTTGCCCTGTATCACTCTTATTTCTCAGGATTACTTAGTGCTGCTTCCCCGCGACTACTATGAGGCACCTCTACTGCAGGAGAAGATCACCCAGCCATGCACGTACACCCCCGCTGCAGATAGAGACACAAAGTAATTACAGGAGTTATCATATAAACCAATGGTCCTCAACTAGTTTCTCGCTTGGGAGCCACATCTCAATGAATTAATTAACTGATATACCACATCACAAAAACTGACAAAGCTGTTCTTCCCGAGACTGTGAATATGTCTCACCACTCGATATCGGGCACTGACACTCTGTTTGAGACACACTGATCTATACTATACATTAGATTAATACATCCACCCTTCATGAACATTCAATTTAAACTTTATGCCCAGATCAAAGAGAGCTAGAATGATGCAGCTAAAATGATGAGTGCTGATCTCTGGAAATTGCTGTGCGATTCTCTGGTGTTATCATTCATAGCTGACCACCGTTTGTGTCTGCGTGGCTCTTTCTCTCAGTTGTCTGTTGTACAAGCACGTGTCAATGGACGGGTTCAGCTCAGCACTGGGCACCCAGGGAAAGCTCTCCAACCGCGGTGGGCGCCGGAAGAGGCAGGTTCGTGTGCGACGGCCCACCCCAGATCACCCCGAGATGGCCTCTGTCAGTGGCACACAGGTAGGCACGCCTATGTGCACCTAAAACATGTATGCAAACAGGTTGCACGAATGAAAGTACAACATCTTCTACAGTATGTTCATTATCTCAGCACAGTTTCCCTCTGTTATTGCAGCGGTTCTCAAAGTGGTTCTCACTCCCAGCAACATTTTTTTACATAGTGTCAAAATCCACTTAAAACCCATTTTATACTTCAGCAATTCAGATATAGCAGATCTGTGAGCTTGTAGATCTCCCTGGGTGCCCAGTGGAGATTTTTTTTATTATTACAAATTTTGAGTCCGGGGGGGGCGAGGGGGGCGGGGGTCCGTGGCCAAATACATATCAATTGGGGGTCCTTCACATGTTTGAGAACCACTGTGCTCTTGTACCAGTTAGGATGACATTGTATGAGAATGTATTTGTGTCTGTACTGTAGGCCCAGCTCCAGCTTGGTCTGCGTGTGTCTCGGCCCGGCCCGTACGCTCTGGTCCTGGAGTATGCCAGCGAGGTGGACACGGTCCAGAACGTCAACCTGCTCGTCGACGGCCAGTCAGATGGCGAGATCCAGGCCAGAGCCAACGTTTACAGCTGTGCTTACAGGTGCGTTTGTTGAATATCATCGCATGCGGCCATCAGGCACGAGTTCCTGTTCTGAACCAATGCTATGGGCATCTGCTCATATCGGCTGTATAAATAAGAAATGTTTGCTCCTGTCCAGTGTTAATGATGTTTTTTCATTAGTTTGTTCATTGCCTCCACCTGCAGCTTCCTCTGTCGGAGTGTTGCCGTGGACAGCAGTAACCGAGTGGCCGTGTTCCAGCTCACGCATAAGGACACGCTTCTCCTGCAGTCTTCCACAGCCTCCTTCCTACTGGTGAGACAGAGGTTGTTTTTTTTGGAAAGATCATTCATTGATTTAACCCATTAAGACCTGTGTCACTTTTTGATTCGAGCTAAAAAGCATTATTTTACACTTTGGCTATTCAAAAATAGCAGATATACAAGCTCATAGCGCGACACCGAGTGCCGCGCTATGAGCTTGTAAATCGGCCTCAGGTCTTAATAATGGGTTAAATGATTTAATAATTGCTTATGAATATGAGAACAGAATTTTCTTTTTTTCGTGCATTTGATATATGAAATTTTCTCCGTAGCATAAAGTCTTTGCAGTGCCTGCAGAGGAATTCTTCATGGAGTATGTGAACCCCAAGATACTCTGTGTCTCGGTCCATGGCCGCTTTACTGCAGACAGGTACAGTAACTCAATAATGGGGGTATCACAGGGTAATAACAACAACAGGCATAGAGAGGCAAACATGTTTGTAAGAAAAAAGGACCTGCAGCCCTTTCTTTTGGCCTCCTGCTGTGGAGAGACAAATACATCTGTTTTCCAGGTGTGATTCCGTGCATTCCTCTCACAGGGCAGGGTCACTCACCTGAGGTTGTCAGAGCACAGGGTCGGCCCTCCTTTTTGGTTTTCTCTCTTTTCAAACCAACACCCAGTGGCCAACCTAGAATTTCCAGCCGTACAATACATATATTTACAGACAATTATTTACTGTCAGTTTCCAGTCCTGTTATTTGACAGTAGCATTTAAATGATTTCTGCACACTTTCCCTGAATCCATAAAATGAGTTTCCAGGCTCTATCTTTTAGAGTAGGACACCTACTCGTTGGCAAAGTCAAAGTTATTTCAAGCAGATGGCATAGATCCGCCCGGACAGTTTTGCAATTACCTCTCTCTGTCAAGAGAGGGATACAACTACATAAAAGTTCAATTTATACATGCTTCCACTCGGGTGCCCAGTGCATCTCAGACATGACCAACACTTTCTTAAAGTTAAATGATCACAAAACTGAGATTTTATTAGTGGGGTCCTAAGGATTTAAGACATCATATTAATTCCCTGTTACTTCCCTTGTCAGTAAAACCCTGTGAGCATGTTAAAAACTTGGGCGTGATTTTAGATGATGAGCTTAACATCCAGAAGCACATCAATTACATCTCCAAGACTGCCTTTTATCTAAGGAACATCTCTAAAGTAGACTCTGAAAAACTGGTTCATGCTTTTATTTCTAATAGACTAGATTATTGTAATGCTCTCTTTGCACTGACAAAGCAGGTGTTATATAAACTCCAGCTTGTTCAGAATGCTGCTGCTAGAGTTTTAACTAGAACCAAGACATTTGAACATATTACTCCTGTTTTATCTTCTCTTCACTGGCTCCCAGTGAAACAAAGAATTGATTTTAATGTGATTCTCATTGTTCCAGGGATTATCTATCAATGGCTTAGCTCCTTCCTATGTGTCTGACATGCTTGAACCATACGTACCAACCAGAACCCTTAGATCATCTGACAAAGGTCACTATACACTGGATAAACTCTAAATCAAGTTATGGTGCTTCCAGTCACTATGGTCCCACTCTGTGGAATTCTATAGCAGCTGATCTAAGGTCTGTTATAACAGTGTCTTCTTTTAAAAGAAAACAAATAACCTACCTGTTTTCACAAGCTTTCAGCTAGGTTTGGAGTGTGCAGTTATCTTTAAAACTGGACTTTCATTTTATTAATTCATTCTTACATGTTAATCATATGTAATTGTGACATTTTGTGTCATTGCTGACCTTTGTCTTTATTTTAATGTTCTTGTCTTTATTTATCTTATTTTTTTTAAAGCACATTGAGTCTGCGCTTGTCGTATGAAATGTGCTGCTATATAAATAAATGTGATTTGACTTGACATACAGACAAACAAACAAACAGCCACATTACAATGGTTTTGCACTCACTGCACATGGCTCAACTAATGCAATCCTTAAAAGAGAGTGCCTCCATTAAGATCACAACTAAAAGCCTATTACTGAGCCCATATCTCTTCTATCAAGAAAGCAAACTTTCAAAATGGAAAAACAATCTCTTTCAAGTCTCTCGCAATAATTTGATACGGTGCAGTGGTTTGCTGACGATATCACAAGTTCTTTGGCCTGCATTGTTCTGCTTTTTGAACCTAAAATAAATAATGAGGAAAAAACATGAAATGAGGTGCCAGAACGGCCTTGTGACAGAAAGGCTGATAAGGGCAGATGAACAAAAGACAAAAAACATTCAAACAAATGGGACTTCGGGGATATTTGGTCATGGGGCTTGAATCTACAGTAATGTAATAATGAAATGGAAAATATGCAAGAGAGGTGGAAGCAAAAAAAAACGAGGATGGGGGGAAAATTAATCCTGAAGGCAGAGGGGATTGCCAAAGGATCAGAGAGTTGGCCTCTAACACAGGAGCTTTCGTACGAAGTGTGTGGAATGTGTAAATGTGTGATTTCTGTACGTTGTACATTGATGAAAGAGAATGTGATAGTCAGAGGATGTCAAGATTCAAAAGAGGATCACTGGAGATTAGCGCCATTTCATACTGTAAATAACGACCTCTGCTCGGTGGATTGACCCCATGTCCAAATGGGTCAAATTATTCCACTTCAGTGCTGCTTGGCAATCCCTTCAAGTACTCAGCCACGAGCTTTAAGCAATATAGGCCTATTTATTGTTATTATTATTCTCTCCGCCAGGAGAGTTTGTTTTCACTTTCTGAAACTGGGACTAACATTGGTCAAGCCTCACGTGACACGTGACAATACGGTGAAATAGTGTGATCCGATTGGCTAGTGACGTATAGCGGCCTATAAAATACATGTGTCACTTTGAAAGAGTCTGTGCCTCTTCCAAAGTGAGGTAAGACAGTTCCAACAATCCTGCATGCAAAGCAGATACTTTAATTAAGCTAAAGCCTCTCTAGATGGGAAGGCCTCGATCCTACAAATGCTTAGTTAACAGCTAAGCGCCCAAGCCAGCGAGCATGATTTCGAGTTGACATGGCTGAGAAATGGACAGATAGGACACTTACACAGACAGGAGGGATAGGACACTTACATAGACAGGACGGATAGGACACTTACTGTATACAGACAAGACGGATAGGACACTTATACAGACGGGACGGATAGGACACTTATACAGACAGGACGGATAGGACAGTTAGAACATAAGAATTAGAACATTCCCAACATTCCCAACACAAGTCTGCTGGCGGAGACTTGTGCTCCGAGGAGCTCCGAGGAGCACAAGTCACTTTTTATAACAGGCTATAAATACATGTGTCACTTTGAAAGAGTCTTTGCCTCTTTCAAAGTGAGGTAAGACAGGAATAATCACTAAATGGCTGAGAAATGGCGGATACTGTAACAATTGGATAGGACACTTACACAGACAGGACAGATAGGACACTTACACAGACAGGACACATAAGGGCACTTACACAGACAGGACGGATAGGACACTTACATAGACAGGACGGATAGGACACTTATACAAACAGGACGAATAGGACACTTATACAGACAGGACGGATTTTTTGTAAGAATTAGAACATATAAGAGAACATGTTCTAATGTTCTCTTATGTTCGGTATAACGGCCTATAAATACGTGTGTCACTTTGAAAGAGTCTGTGCCTCTTTCAAAGTGAGGTAAGACAGGAACAATCACGAAATGGCTGAGAAATGGCGGATACTGTAACAATTGGATAGGACACTTACACAGACAGGACAGATAGGACACTTACACAGACAGGACGGATAGGACACTTACATAGACAGGAGGGATAGGACACTTATACAGACAGGAGGGATAGGACACTTATACAGACAGAACATTCCCAACATTCCCAACACAAGTCTTCTGGCGGAGAGTTGTGCTCCGAGGAGCACTTTTTCTAGTTATTATTTATTTTCACTTTAGAGTTGTTTTGCCTTAACCCATTAAGACCTGGAACGCATCTGTGTCACTTTAGATTTCTTTGGCTTTTCAAAAATAGCAGATATACAAGCTCATAGCGCGGCACCGCCGCGCTATGAGCTTGTATATCTGCTATTTTTGAAAAATCTTGAAAAAATATGTTTCCGATTTTTTTCCAAAAAACTGTTAGGATTTAGAAAAAAAAATTAAGAATCGCCTCAGGTCTTAATGTACCTAAAATTGCCTCTCAGAGTACATTAAAGTTTCCTATAAGTCTTATAGTCAACATCTTGCTGCTCTTCTATCTCTTCAGTCAGCATTGTATTCCAAGCCAGTTCACCAGACCCGCCGCATCGTGGCTTCTGGACGCAGCTCGCGACGGACAGCCGTCCTCCCCCCGGGTCGTCACCCCTCAGCAGAGGGGGAGCGAGGAGTGGAGGCGCAGGCGACAGCTCCCTCTCACTGAACCCCAGAGTGAAGGGGTCCTGCTTAAATCTCCCCAGGTATCAGTGTTGAATTGTGCCCTTGTTGCCTATACCAGTGGTTTTCAACCTTTTTCATGCCAGGGACCCCTAAATTGATATACATTTGTTGGCGGACCACCATTTGAAAATGTTTTGTGCCAGGGACCCCCCCAGAAGCAAAGATTTGAGTAAAAAAAAATATCTTTGAAAAATTAATAGATTCAAAGATTTGCACACATTTTCAAGATTTTTCAAAAATAGCAGATCTACAAGCTCATAGCGCGGCACCCGGTGCCGCGCTATGAGCTTGTATATCTGCTATTTTTGAATAGCCCAAAGCTAAGTGGTTAAAATGATTCTGAGAATGTTAACTAATTTAGCTGGGGACCCCCTGGTAGCCCCCCAAGGACCACTGGTGGTCCCCGGACCACTGGTTGAAAACCACTGGCCTACACCATTGACCCGTAGCTGTTTTAAGCTCGCTGTCTCGAGGGCTGGAGACAGACAGGTCCCCTCTGCGCCATTCCCATGCATTTCTCAGTCTTTTACCCGATCTGCACTATGCTCCCTGTCCCATCCTCCCCCCTTTCTTCCAGACGGAGATCAGTTTCAACCCCACCGTACCCCTGCCGGGCAGGTATGTGGTTGTGGTCCATTATCGGCAGCCAGAACACATCTCCTTCCCCGTGGAAGTGCGGGTGGACACGGGGCGCACCTGGAACGGTGAGTTTGTGACAGTCTCACACCTGTCTAATCAAATGAAATAGAACCATACCGGCTCCCTTTTGAGCATAATGTTTTTTTCTCCTGGCAGCGGCTAATGGATGTAATGAGCGTGTGATTTGGGCATAATTGTGGTCTTCTTAGTGCAGGGGTGATACCTTTTATAAGGTCAGATTTATAAGCCCCCTCGGGTCATGACAAGATGATCAAAGCTCTTGGACACACTTTCCGTTATAGCCTTAACCCATTAAGACCTGAAGCCGATTCTACAAATGTCTTCTAAATCCCAACAGTATTCTGAAAAAAACGTATGTTTCTATATCAGTGGTGCTCAATCTTTTTCATGTCAAGGACCCCCATGTATTTGGCCGCGGACCCCCATCTTAAAATATTTTGTTCCAGGGACCCCCAGAAGCAAAGAATAGAGTAAAACATTTTCGCTTTAAACAATATATATTCAAAGATTTGGACACATTTTCACGATTTTTCAAAAAATAGCAGATCTACAAGCTCGTAGCGCGGCACTCGGTGCCGCGCTATGAGCTTGTATATCTGCTATTTTTGAATAGCCAAAGTGCAAAAATCATGCTTTTTTAGCTCAAATCAAAAAGTGACACAGATGTGTTAAAGGTCTTAATGGGTAATAGCTCTCATTGTGTGACATTCTTTGAACTCACCTCCTCTTTTCTCTACTTGTCTTCAACCCCCCGCCCCCCCCGCCCCAGGCTCCATAAACGCCTCCTTCTGCCCCAGTGTCTCCGGCTGCAGGGAGGTGGTCATCGCCGAGCGGCGCATCGCCCTTGACTTTGAACGCCATTCCTGGCGAGAGCCCATCATCTCTGTCAAGATTCCGCCTGGAAAGACCCTCACCCTGGTCAGTCGCTTTAAGTCCGTCGCTAAGCCTTTCGTGCTTACCGTTCTCAACCAGTTGTCTGGCTCGCCCAAGAGGCAATGCAATGAATTTAATGTACCTTTTAAGCTGTACATGACGCTTTTGGGGCCGCCGATTAGAGGCACAGTTCTTGAACCGAGGAGATTATGCTTGGAATGCCTTGTTTAAGGTCATTCAGGTCAACTGCCTGTTATGATGAGGTATTCTCTCCTCAGGGTTCTGCCATATCCTAAAACAACAACAATGAGCTGGCTGTTTTGTACCTGGCTCGGCTATATAGTCTGCTTAGAAAACAGCAGATCTAAGTTTGGTTTTCACTCTCCAGATTAGGTCCAAACAGAATAATATTAACGGCTTAAAGTGGTAAATACTGATGATAATTTTGTGTTCATATCATGGTTCGCATAGGGTTTGCATATCACTGATAAGCAAGGGAGGTTATCAGATAGAGCATTGTTGTTGCTTTTTTATAATTTGTTATGCTTTGTTCCGCTTTAGGATTATGTCTTGGTGGTTCGCGATAACAGTTACGCCCCAGATCTCCTGAAACCCAAACCGCTGGATAACTCTGCAGATTTTATACAACACTGCAGAGGAGAGGGATTCTATATTGAGTAAGCAGTCAGTGTATACAGCATGATGTCATTAACCCATTAAGACCTGAGGCGATTCTTAAAAATGTTTTCTAAATCCTAACAGTTTTTCGAAAAAAATTAAAAAGAAAATATCGAGATTTTTCAAAAATAGCAGATATACAAGCTCATAGCGCGGCACTCGGTGCCGCGCTATGAGCTTGTATATCTGCTATTTTTGAATAGCCAAAGAAATCTAAAGTGACACAGATGCGTTCCATGTCTAAATGGGTTAAGCTACTTACTGCTCAAGCAATCATCTCCAGCAGAAAAACGTAACATACAATTTAGAATGAATTAAGTTTTACAATAGTTAGTTAGTAGATTGTTTTAAACTTTGATTGCTTATGGTACAACTTCATTTTCATGTGAGTTCAGCTTTATGTGTTACCTGGCTTCCATTCCAGAAGCACCAGAAGTGCATAAAAATAAACCATGTCATGGATGTTTTTGTAAATGGCGCCCTCTAGCTGCAATTATATGATTAAACCAACCTATTTTTCTATGTCTTCAGCCCCAGAAACTCATCCGAGTTCTGCAGAGACTCCGCCCGCTCACTAGTAGCAGCCTATAATGGTGGAGCCGTGCCTTGTAACTGTGACCAGTCAGGCTCCACGGGGTCCATCTGTGATCCAAATGGAGGACAGTGTCCCTGCAGGCAGCATGTCATTGGTCGACAGTGCACAAAGTGTGCCACAGGATACTATGGCTTTCCCTACTGCAGATGTGAGTGGACATTCACTCATATTCTCACCCCAACGCGTCAAATGCAGCCACTTGGTCAAGTACCCGAGGCGTCCCTTTGCGACATTGTGAATGTCTTCTAGTGTCATGTGTAGACGCCAGAGGACGTCATTACATTTCTATAGAACTCCCTCAATGTCTGACATAGAAGCCTCATGAATGCGCTGTCTGTGACAACGGAATTTGTATCATGTAGACTTATTGAAAACAAGCAATTATGTCACCCTTAAAAACATTAACCCATTAAGACCTGGGGCCGATTCTACAGAATGTCTTCTAAATCTTTTTTGAAAACATTTTGTTCTCAAGCCTGTTAATGTCAAGGACCCCCCAAATGATATGTTTTTGGCGGCGGACCCCCATCTCAAAATATTTTGTTCCATGGACCCCCAGAAGCAAAGATTTGAGTTACAAATGTTCGCTTCAAAAAAAATATATACATATATATTCAAAGATTTGCACGCATTTTCACGATTTTTCAAAAAATAGCCAAAGAAATCTAAAATTACACTGATGCGTTCCCGGTCTTAATGGGTTAAGGCAGGCGTGCATCAGAAGCTGGCTAGTGGCCTGTGAGGCACGTACGAGGGAGGCCTTAGCCAAGTGAGTGGCCCTGCCGAGAGCCAGCTTCTGCCAACTAAGCGGTGTCCAAGTTTCGTGCTGATAGGGTAGGAATCATTTATGATCATTCATTGTCATCATGGACATGGTGCAAGAATCCTCAGCGCCAGCTTCAGACGCGGCCAAAGGCACCTGACAAAATGGCAAAATGTGATGAGTTGGTCGTGAGAATGCGTTGGACGTTGACACTAGCATACATCAGTCTCCCATACATGTCATCTTCACAAATGTTATGAAATGTATTGTACAGCAAATACTGAATCTGAATATAATCTGTTTTTCCCCTTCTGTATAGCGTGTGAGTGTGGCCGTCGGCTGTGTGACGAGGTGACAGGCCAGTGCATTTGCCCTCCCCAGACTATCAGGCCTTCCTGTGATGTGTGTGAGGCTCGTACGTTCAGCTTCCACCCCTTGTTGGGCTGTGAGGACTGCGACTGCTCGCCCGTGGGCACCAGAGGCGAGCAGTCACAGACCAGTGCAGGTCCTGACTGTGACCGCGTCTCTGGACAATGCACGTGAGTGGAACTGGAACTCTGTGTGCGATAAAACACTCACAAAGCACTCATCAGGTTAAGGAGTTACATGTGTCAGTGAGATTTCATCGTCTTTCATTGTGTATCTTATAATGATGTTTTTGTGTAAAGCATCTTGAATTGCCTTGTTGTTTAAATGTGCCATACAAATAAAGTTGCCTTGCCCTTACCTTATTATATTACTACCAAAACCTCACCTTGAACTCATGAAGTTCTAGACTTATTGTCCCAAATAGAATACTGATTTACAGTGTAGTATACAACTAACACCATATATATATTCAGTATGTATACTTCTAATAAATATATCAAGTAAACCTCTCCATGGGCATTAACCCATTAAGACCTTGAACGCATCTGTGTCATTTTAGATTTCTTTGGCTATTCAAAAATAGCAGATATACAAGCTCATAGCGCGGCACCGAGTGCCGCGCTATGAGCTTTTAGATCTGCTATTTTTTCAAAAAACTGTTAGGAATAGGATTTAGAACACATTTTTAAGAATTGCCTCAGGTCTTAATGGGTTAACCAAACCAGATAGAATATAATGCAAATCTCAACTAGATTACACACGAGTCAATATCTGTCTGTGTTCTTGCAGGTGCAAACCTCGGATTGGGGGACGGCAGTGTGACCGGTGTGCAGAAGGTTATCATGGCTTCCCAAACTGTGTTCCTTGTGACTGTAACGAGGATGGGGTCACACCGGATGTATGCCATCCTGACACAGGGAAGTGTCTCTGCAAGGTCAGTAGAACATAAAGACATTTTGCTTTGTTCTGTTTTATCTCTTCTTGTGGCCCTCTTCTGACCTCCTCCATGTTGTTGGTGCTGCTGTTGCAGAAACATGTTGTAGGTGACCGGTGTGATGCGTGCAAGGATGGCGCCTTCCATTTTGACCCGTCCAACCCTACTGGCTGCACCAGCTGCTTCTGTTTTGGAGCTACTGGCCAGTGTCAGAGCTCCAGCAAGCACAGGGGGAAGGTCAGTGTATTTTAATTGCCCTGGCTGCATGTCCATGAATGCCTTTGGGAATTTCTACCCATGCAAAGATTACTGAATAATTGCAATTGTGTGGTGCACAAAATACTTGTAAAACATCTGAAACTTTTACACAAAGCAGCTGTTCAGGAAAGCCCTGCTGAGTGAATCACGTTGATCTTACCTGGCATCCCTATTTTGGGCATAGGTGAACATTTTCAAACAATAATCACAAATTGTGAAAGTGGCAGATCTACAACCTTACACCTTATAGCGACACGTTGTCAGCTTGTAGATCTGCTATCATTGCTATATTTGTCATACAACAAAGTATATACAGTCGGGCTTAAGGTTAAATAATGAGCGTTGTATAGAAAACATCCATATAGAGTGAGTGCAACATAATTGTTTACCGTACACCAAAGCATGAGATAACTCACTCTGGATATTATGTTTCCTGTGGGTAGTTTGTGGAGATGCGTGGCTGGCGTCTGGAGAGGGAGAACCAGGAGGAAGTTGCGTCTGTACTGAACTCGGCAAGTAACACAGTGGTGGCAGACGTCCAGGAGCTGCCTGCTGTTGTACACATTCTCCACTGGGTGGCGCCATCTTCATACCTAGGAGACAGGGTGAGTAGATGGAGACTGCTGGCAAGGTCAAGAGAAGTCAGTTTGTGATTCATTTCATGACAGTTTTTCAGCAATCATTTTAAATGTAATATAATTTGGCAATTCATGGCCATGTGTGAGTGACTGGTTGAAGGTATTTTACACAGTGTGGTCCTCAGGGTTCATTTATACAAATTACGAATGTAACTATGTGCACATTTAGGCACTTTCAGACTTACATTAGGGGCCCTGGTTCGCATCCTGGCCCCGGTCCCTGAGTAAGGCACTTATCCCCTACCTGCCCCTGTAGCTGCCCACTGCTCCTGATACTTGGGATGGGTTAAATGCAGATACCACATTTCACTGTATATGCAAATATTTGGTGGCAAATTCTGCAAAGGAGTACGGATCAAATTATCATTACAATTAACTCTCAGAATGTCTATGTTCAGACAGCTTTCTTAATTCCTGTGGCTTCTACCTTCCCTTGTTGGGATTATCTTCATTCTCCCTCTCCTTCTTCCTCTCAGGTGTCATCTTATGGAGGCTTCCTGACGTACCAGATCAAGTCCTTTGGTATCCCCAGTGAAGGGATGACTCTGCTGAACACAAGACCGGATGTTTTGCTTACTGTGCGTAGAGTCACGATTCTACCTGTCATCACTCACCTCTCTTTGTCAATGTCTTATGTTCCCTTTCTGAATTACTCATTTTCATCTGGACATACTGTAATCCTCAGGGCCAGGACATGAGATTGGTCCACCAGACTCCAGAACCCCCGTCTCCGGACCGCCTCTATCAGGGCAGGGTCCAACTTGTTGAGGTGGGTTTTTTCACCCTTACCCTTATTTAAACGTATTTTACTACTTAAATTTAAACACGCTTCCTTAAAGTAGTTTTGATACAATTCATAATAATGCTCATTCAGTATAAGTGTGATTTTATGTGAGAATATATAATTTTGTAAAGAGATACACCTGCCCCATACCTCCTATTATAACCTGTACTTGCTCTAATATGCCCTACTCTTGAAGGGGAAAACATACACTCTACCACTGTCTTTACTCCCAGAAGGCTGTTTTACTATTGTAGTGATAGTCGCTTTCAGTAAGAGTCAGCCATTTCACACTTAAGTGAGAAAGAGCATTACATTCATTTGATCGATTTTCCCACTATGTAATGTGATTTCTCAATGTTTCTATTGTATCTAATAAAACAGGGGTCTTCAACAGGGGGTCCTCAGAGTTACTACAGGGGGTCCGCCAAATCTTTGTGTGATGTGATTATTTTTTTACCTTAACCACTTGAAGCCTTGCATCCCTTTTTCTGAGGAGAACTTTAGCCAAAAATAGCAGATCTACAAGCTCACAACGCCTGCGCGAGGCGTTGTGAGCTTGTAGATCGGCTATTTTTGGGAAAGAGTTATAGGTGTAGAGGGAAAAAAGAGCAGCAAAAGTTTATCTGAAACACGATTTTTTACAATATAGAGGGGGTCCCTGCTTCATCTCTCTCTCAGCTAGGGGGTCCTTGGCCTGAAAACGTTGAAGACCCCTGTAATAAAATATTAATATTTTCATTTTGTTCTCGAAGAATTCCCGACATGAGTTCCTGTATAATCCCTCACTAAATCCTCTTATTGTCTGTGTTAGGGAAACTGGCGCCACGCTGGCACCAGCAGGCCCGTGTCCAGAGATGAGATGATGACGGTTCTGGCCGGTCTGGCGGGCCTGAGGATCCGGGCTCTGTACTTCACGCAGACCCAGCGCCTCAGTCTGGGGGACGTCGGCCTGGAGGAGGCCACCGACACCGGGGCCGGAAGCCCTGCGAGCACTGTGGAGAAATGTGCCTGCCCCGCACGCTATTCTGGAGACTCCTGTCAGGTAGGGAGGCCAGAATCCATACGCAACTCTCCACCAGTGTTGCCAGATTCTGTGAGAGAAACAAGCAACCAGGTCTAGGAAAACCAGCCCAAAAGAAGCGACTATGGGCCACATGTGCACTTTAACATATACATCAGCTATTTGAACATAGCCGATCTACAAGCTCACAACGCGTCGCGATGCGACGCGTTGTGAGCTTGTAGATCGGCTATTTTCAAATAAAATATTGGGGGGAAATTATAATAAGCAGATCTGGCAACCCTGCCCCCCCCACCCTACCCAGCCAACCCCGCCAGTAATTCATACACTTTGTCCTGGTATGTCTTTTTTTTCTGTTCAAGGTCTTTTTTATTTATTTGTCTAATTTTATTGATAAAAAAAAATTGGACTGGGGCAATATTTATGTACGGTAGGTAGGATGCTAGCGGCATCCATCTTACATACAAAATCTGAAAAGGTTGCCAGATATTGTAAAAGTTCAGATCACAACTTCTTGTAGAAGAGCGAATTGTTTCTATTGTCAGATGATGCATCTATATAAAAGTGAAGCCGGGGGGTAATGTTTTCTTCCACTTGAGCAATATAATTTGCCCGGCCAACCTATTATATACAGTATATAGCATTCCAGGTTGTGTGAAGTACTTGTGGAGCAACCCCAAATATTGAAATAGTAGCAGAAGGTTCTATGGAATTTTTTCATAATGTTCTGAAGAAATTGAAGAGGAAGGATTAAGTGTAGATGTGGAAGATCAAGTGCTCGTTTTTACATAATCATTTTTCAACTTTCGCTTCGGTGTCACACAGGAATGAAGGTACAGAGATGGGGAGGATAAGGGAGAGTCAGATCTACAAGCTCGCAACGCATCGCAAACACGACACATTGTGAGATTGTAGATCGCTACTTTTTCCTTGTGACACCGTCGTACGATGAAGTATAACTCGGGCTTGAGATCAGATGTGAGATGCTGTTTTCAGTTCAGTGGTTGGTTGGGAGGGAAAGGTACAGATTGACCAGCTGCTTTTCTCAGGAAAGCCAGAACTTCACCTCAGACAATACTTTGGGGTCGTCCCGAGTCCTGACATGCCCAAACAAAGAGCCACGCCCTGGGTGAATGAGGTCAACTGTAAGAGTAAGAATTCATCAGCTGGAATGTACTGGAAAATACATGCCCGAGAGCCGCGCAGCCAAACTGCATAGCCCCAGGGTGGGATAGGAAACACAATTACGCAGACATAATGTTAGTGATTATACAGCCTTAATCGCTGTGTCACGGTTTCCGCCCATTAAAAAAAGAAATGTAATGCAAGAATTCACAATGTCTCACAATGTGTGATGTCTCTTTCTCAGATATGGGGGGGTCTTCATAGCCATGGTGGATGATTCCAGCTAAATTACCCCACAGAATCCACTTAGAATGAACACGTTGAAAGTCAGGTGTAAATGTGACCACATTTTTCTCAGTGGGTGTCTCGTATTGAGGAAGCCTGATTTTGTTCCCAGATTATATTCTTGCACCAGGGGCACAACTGAAGTGATTGTTATGTTGGTTTTCTATTTTGTGATTGCACTCAGAGCACCGTTGCCAAAGCAGAGGGGTCTGTCTACCTGTGTATATATGAGACATCTTTTTATAGGGTGTGCTGAGAGGAAATTGAGAATATGTTCCCTGAGGGAACACCTTGACGCATAGGGTGTGGCAACTGGCAACACAGTGTTTCCCCACAGCCCCAATGTGTTGATGTGTGTAGCGATGTATGGCTGCCACTCCCAAACGTCTCCATTGTGTTTGACTTGTGTGATTCAGAGATTTATGTCTGTACTGTCTAGAGATGCCTGAGTTTTCTTTCAATCACACCAACATGCTCACACAAATACCCAAGGTAAACCACAACGGTAAATGTTTTTTGTTACAAGCAAAGACTCTCCCACAGTTGCTCCCTGACGCTCTTATGTAATGATTTATGAATGTTTCTTCTTCACTATTCAAAAGTGGAAACTGTTTTCTTTTCTTTTATTTCTTTTAAACTCTTTTATCATGTGCCACTCATCAAGCACACTTGAATCAATGTGTCTGAATGTGAGCAACACTCTGTGTGCGTGCACGTGTGTGCGCCGAGCCCAAAGCTGACTCAGGTGGGTGAGTAGTGATAGGGGCGTGTCTTCTCCGCGGTGTGCGTATGGCTGTGTGTTTAAGAGGCCGAGATAGGGGAGAGTGGGGAGTTATTTCACCCAGACTAAATGCAAGGAATGCCAGATACACACGTGGATAGAAGGTGGCAGAGCAGGGCTCTGCTACAGACCCTGCTATGGGGGACTTTGCTCGGACTATGCTCTGCTGGCCCGAGGCCCTTTCAGAGAGGGGAGAGAACCCGCTACCCTCGGCAACATGACAGATGGACACAGGGGATACGACACCCTTCGCCTCATGACCACGGAGCTCAGCGTGTACAGTACCCGTCAGTAAATGACCAAGGTACTCAGAGGGTACAGTACCCCTCTGTACATGACAGAGGGCAGACTGTTAAGTACCCGTCTATTAAGGACATTGATGGCAGTTCTCAGATCAAGGTAAAATGCACAGATGTTTGGGGGGTACCTGGTTTGTGGATTATAGTTTTTAAGGGTGAGAGATCAGAGAATGTTTGGGGACTCCAGTTTGTCCCATTTAATGACACTGCATTCAGGTCAAGTTCATTGCTATTTGAGCTGTGAATACAGAATTGCACACTTGGTGACACACCCTTTTTAAGTACTGTTTAGGTCCGTCTATTTCAATAGTTTTTTTTCTTTCTTGCTTGCAAACCTCCAGTCACATCACAATCTTTAGGCAAAAATAAATGTGTAATTAAAGTGTATTTAGATCACTAATCTCAAGTGTACACTGATAAATGGTATCTTGTGATGTATTATTGTACATAATTATTATTGTGGTATGACATAAAACTAAGTCTGTAAGATTGACAGAAATTCCCTAGCTTATTAAATACGGATCCATAAGTCAAGGGAAAAGCTTTTAAACAAGTCTGTATTCATAATATGACGGTGAAGATAACATTGTGGTATTCCTGTGTTTACAGAAATGTGCTCCTGGTTACTACCGAGATGGCAGTGGGCCCTTCCTCGGGCGCTGTGTTCGCTGTGACTGTAATGGCCGGGCTGATGAGTGTGATGAGAAGACAGGGAAGTGCCTGGTAAGTGACAAGTCTCTTTCACTTTTCAGTTGTGACCAAGCAGCTAGCATAAACCACTGTCTGTCTCTCGGGTTTACAATAGAATACCATTGATGGGAATGCAACACGTTATGTTTCAACATGGAAATAAATCATTAACCCATTAAGACCTGAAGCCGATTCTACAAATGTCTTCTAAATCCCAACAGTTTTCTGAAAAACATATGTTTCTATATCAGTGGTTCTCATACTTTTTCATGACAAGGACCCCCCAAAATGATATGTATTTGGCCACAGACCCCGGTCTATTTTTTTTTTCCAGGGACCCCCAGAAGCAAAGATTTTAGTTAAAAGTGTTTGTTTTTAAAATAACATATATTCAAAGATTTTCACAAGTTTTTATGATTTTTCAAAAATCTGCTTGTATATCTGCTATTTTTGAATAGCCAAAGTGTAAAATAATGCTTTTTAGCTCAAATCAAAAAATGATACAGATGCGTTCCAGATCTTAATGGGTTAAAAGACATTTGTATTTTCCATAAACATTTTATTTTTTGTTAAGTTGTGCGTACATCCTAACTCTCACATGCAACATGCTGGGCAAACAAAGAGCTGGTCGCAGCTTATCACAAATAATGTACTTTTGATATATCACTCACTCACTTACTCACTTACTCACTGACTGATTCACTGTATCACTCACTTATTGCATCACTCACTCACCTGAACTCACCTGGTCTATCTACTGAAAGTCAGCGTGAAAGCACTAATCATTTGGTGACCACAGGTTTGCACACCGCAATGATTACTTCAGGACATCAGCTTAGTCAGAGTCTAGACTGCTCTCCTCTGGGGCATATATGTGGGCAACTGATGGGCACCCCACCCTACTGTATCTACTGACCACATGTTTGCACAATACTGTGGCACCCTGTGTGACCACATAAAAAATCGCTGACATATTACTTGTTCTGATTGGGCTTCAGGGGACCCCTCCCTTCATTTTATATAACTTTTCATATCACTTCTTCATGGATGGAAGGATGGATGAAATCCTAGAGATATCTAAAACCCCAACATTCTCTCTACTCTTGTGAAAACACTCAAGATCAGGCCTGTGTCTGTCTGTCTGTATTGTATATCTGGGCACCCACAGCCACCAAGACACGCACTGCTGAACACCACTCTCCTTTGAGAGCATGGAAAGTACCCTTTTGTGATGATTTGGCAGAGAAATGTTTGGCATTTGCCTGCTTCCAAACGTTCCCCTTCTTACAGTAAATGGGAGCGGGGTTTCTCAACTGTAACCAACTCTGGAAATCCACTTGTGTCAAATATGTCAAATATCAAAATTAGCTGATGTGCAAGCTCTCAACGCATCGTGCAGCGATGCGTTGAGAGCTTTGCAGATTTGATGTTTTTGCCAGTTATTTTCCTTTTATAGCATGCCCTAAATAGGGACGCTAGTGTTCTTGTTGTTATGTTGGTACAGCATTGTCTTGAAAGACTTAACTGCAGAGCACACACAAGGCTAGAGTTTATTCTTATGTACACCATGCACATCTCTTATTGTAGTTCCAGCATCTCAGTCACTGTAGCGTACAAGGCTCAGTCTGTATTAAAGTGGTTTGAGAATATATTTGTCTTTGTGTCTTTGTCAGAACTGTCGATATGACTCGGCCGGGGACAGATGTGAACGTTGCAAGGAAGGTTACTATGGTAACCCTGCTCAGAGGACATGCCGTGTTTGCCCGTGCCCATTCCGTGTGCCGACTAACAGGTGGGTGTGAGAAAGTACTCGGCACCGCTAAAGTCATGCATGCACGCGCGTACACACATACACACACACACACACACACACACACACACACACACACACACACACACACACACACACACACACACACACACACACACACACACACACACACGCACACGTGTACATGAATAAAGCTTACGTCTCCCTTTTCCTCTCTAGTTTTGCAGTGGGTTGCAGAGAGGTGTCTGGGGCGTTCCAGTGCATCTGTCGAACAGGATACACTGGAGAGAGGTGTGAGAGGTGAGTGTCGTCATGGAGGGATTGTTTAGATCGGTGGTTCTCAAAGTGGGGTCCAGGGACCCTCAGTTATCCTTGAGGGTATTCCAAATGGACCCTTACAGTTCTGCAACTCTGAGGGTGTACAAATTGATCCATTTGGTTCCATTTGAACACTCACAGAGTTATGGGGTCCCGTAATAGAACCATTCAGTTGATCAAAAACAACCATTATTAACCAATGGTAGTTTTCACTGTGTGGCATCGGTAATCATGCCAGCCTCGGAAAACAGCTGTGTGTGACCCTGAAAAGGTTTAGATTTTAGATCAGGTCGTGCACATTTGGATGTGGAGTAATCAGCCATTAGATCTTGCTTATTTTTATCCACATCGTACCTGTTCTTTGCTTCCACACAGATGTGCTCCCGGTTTCTATGGTGATCCACTAACAGATGGAGGGAGCTGTCAGGCCTGTGATTGTAATGGCAATGGGAACAACTGCGACTCAAGGACTGGAGGTGAGTTTATAGATGCTTGTGTTTTTAGATAAAATAAATGTATTTCCATTCTACTGTGTTTTGTTCCGTTCACTTCAGTTCACTCATTTTCTGAATGATTTATTGCAATCTCTCTCTGCAGTGTGTAAGAACACAGAGCCAAAAGATACAAATACAGATGGACAATGCAAAGGTGAGACAATGTCTAATGTTGTTTTGTTTTAACCCATTGAGACCTGAAGCTGATTCTACAAAAAATCTAAATCAGAAAAAAAAAATCAAAACATTTTTTTTTCACGGTTTTTCAAAAATAGCAGATCTACAAGCTCATAGCGCGGCACTCGGTGCCGCGCTATGAGCTTGTATATCTGCTATTTTTGAATAGCCAAAGACATCTAAAGTGACACAGATGCGTTCCAGGTATCAATGGGTTAAGTTTATTATGAAACAATTTACAAATATTATACTAAATAATGATATATTTTTCTCCATTAAAACCTAAACAAATTTAAAAAATGCAACTGAAAAATGAAGTGCGTCTCAGTCACCAGAAGCAGGAACGTATGCTTTCAATGAGTCTTACATGGTGAACATGGAGTTTTAATTTGAATGGGAGGGGGCCATGTCTGATCAAAATCATAAAGATATTGAATAAATATTGAAACACAAAAGCCAGAGTAGACATTAAAATGCCATCAGAAGTGTTTTAAGTGAAATACCCATTTAAACACTATACAATAAGATGCTATTTAGAACAATAGCATAAGCACAGGACATGGAGTTCATTTTGTTTAGGAGGATGGTGGACCTGGAATCATGTTCAGGTCATGCCCTAATACGGCAGAGTTTCCTGTTTCTATTGGTGTTTCTTACCAGATTCCAGAGGTTTGAATGGAGGAGATGTTTAGCGTAGCCACGATATATCTTCTCTACTAGAAAGGTTTAGTGTGGCCCCAGCATAATTTGGCAAGCTCTTGGTGAATGAATTATTACTCTGTCATACTGTAGTTGTATGTATACACACGGTCTTTGTGGTATGAGCGAGCAATCAAATGCTGTTTATGCTGTTTCAGAGTGCGATAGCTGTGCCCAGACTTTACTGAGTGATCTGGAGAAGCTGGATGCCGAATTGGACAGAATCAAGGCTCAGATTGACAATGCCACAGCCAGTGCAACCTCCCAGGACAGGCTGAAGAAGCTGGAAAAGGCCATAGCAGACACCAAGGTACAGTCCTGCACTAAAGAGACAGTGACATCGGCAGAGAGAAAATTAAGGAGTCACAGATAAAATGCATGATTAATGATGTTGGTAGTCATGTTCTTCTCATCAACTTGAACGCTGATGCACACATGCACACTAATGTGCATGCACTAATGTGGTCGGTTTGTATTATCTTCTTCTCACACAAACACACAAACACTCACCCGGGGCGGCAGAAGGAGGGTGTGTTTATCCAAACATTCCAGAGTCCCGCTGATAAGCGATCTCGGAGCATTCTGTCCTTGCGGCCTTGTGTGTCAACCGCAGTCTGTGGTGTTGACACAAGTTAGAAACGGCGTCATCGATGGTTGAGATTATTACTTGCGGGTGGCTCTTTCGCTCAGGGACTTCAGTCTCTTCATCATTTAACTTAAGTATTTAATTTATGGGACCTCCTACATCAGTTTAACCCATTAAGACCGGGGGCGCATCTGCGTCTCATTTTAAGATTTCTTTGGGCTATTCAAAAATAGCAGATCTACAAAAAATATTTCCCTTTTTTTTTTCAAAAAACTTGAGATTTAGATTTTTTTTTAAGAATCGCCTCAGGTCTTAAAGGGTTAATCTTCAGTTTAATCTTCAGCACACAAGTATGTAACTGATCAGTCTCACACTGTACAGTAATATATTAGCTTTTCTCCCTGTTTTTCAGATATTGGTCAACAAATTCCACTCCACCATCAACAACCAGAAGCCCAAGGTTCGTCAGCTGGAGGAAGATGTGCTCACTCTCAAAGATGACATCAATCTCCTTAAAGACAAGGTAGGGTACTGGGGCATCCTATACTGACGGCTCTTTGGCTGGATCGCAACAGTGGGGCCAGCCCTATAAACAATGACTGAGTCAATTAGTGATGAAGCTACACCATTGGTCTGTGGTTGACCTAACAACGAACTAGCCAATCGCAGAGAAATAATCCCTCCATGTGGAGGGATGTCACCATACAGGCTATGGGGATTCATCTATCCTAATAACTGACCTTTTCTTATTATTTGACGCCTGGGGGTGATGCTACAGTACTTGCACGGCCATGGTTGAGTACATTTCTCAAATCTGACCCTTGGTTCCAGTCAGCCTGGATGATCTATTAAACTGGCACTGTAGATAACCTGAAAACCTGAACATCACTGACTGATGAAGTTACACCAGCTGAGTTTTGCCACTTCCAGTATCCGTCATTTCAAATGAAAAGATCTGTATTAATCATGCGATAACAGTGTGAAAAGACGTGTGAAGTTTACCAATAAACTTTCCTTTCAGGCAAACCAAAAGACTGCTGATGCAAAGAAGGCTGTGGCAGATGTGGAAAAAACATATCAGAGAGCAAAGGGTTTGGACTCTGAAATTAAGAACATGCTCAGAAAAATCCAAGGTAATGTAATTCTTTCTGTAGTAGTATTACACTGATTACTTATTGCTGTGTTTGCTTTCACTGCTCTTGCTCTTGTTTTTCTCACATATGGATTTGTCATTATGTATTAGTTTATCTGTTTGTATGGCTTTCCATTAATAGCTGACACAGTATGCTGTTTCTTTTGTAATTGCCGATCAATCAAAGACAAAATATTTTCTGTGTGTGAGCAGCCCTGTTGGACCAACTAAAGGAGGCAGGCACTAGTGCCAGTGGTGATAGCCAGCTCAATGACGACCTAGCTAAGATGCTGGAGGAGGCTCAGCGCATGGTGAAGGAGATGGAGAGACGGAACTTCAACCCGCAGAAGACCGCAGCTGAGAAAGAAAGAGACGAAGCCAAGAAACGTAAGACAATTCAGTCAGATTTCACCAAAGCTTTCTGCTTTTGTCTTGATTAGATACAGACACAGTGTCAGTAAGCAGATGTGGTTCTCAAAATAGCGGTCGCTAACATACCAAGCGTCTCACAGCAGAAATGAATGTTACTCTGTGGGTAAACCTTTATTCTATTCTGATCTATTCCTCCCCAGTGCTAGAGTACGTAAAGGCCAATGTGAGTAAGCAGTGTGACCAGAATGAAGCGGCCGCAAAGAAGCTCCGGGGCCTGATAAAGGGCTATGAGGCCAAGCTTAAGGACTTGGAGGAGGCTTTGAAAGAGGCTGGAAACACGGTTAAGAAAGCCAACACCCAGAATGGACTCAATGCACAGGAACTGGAGGATCTACTGGTAATGACACACAAGACACACTATCAATAGAATAGAATATACACTAGTGTAATATAATGACGTTATCACGTTATGATATTAATGACTGATGTGCTCTTTTCAGAAACGCATTGCAGACTTGAAGAAGGAACGCGATACAGTCAAGGATCAAATTGCCATTGCAGACAAAGAGCTGCAGAATACAAAGGATCTGCTGAAAATGCTGGCCGACAGTCAAAAGGTACAGATGACACATTGAACCTGTAATACATGTATGTCTCAATCGACCTGCGCCTATCCACATAATTGTTATTACAGTTAAAAAACATGAATTGTCTTATTTCTTAGTATAAGGCAATGAATGCCTTGAGAGAGTGTTTGTACGGCGTTGTAAAACAGCTTTGCCTCTTACTCCACACAAGTCAGCCATCAGGTCCGAACACGCCGTCCATTCAGATAATCATCAATGTTTGCGCTCCATATCCTGTGAAGTGATGAGGACGGAATGTCCCCCAGTGTAGCACAACACCGAGATTCACTCCTGTGCTTCTTCTCTGCAGGAATATGAACAGCTGGCCGCACAACTGGATGGCGCCAAGACTGACCTGACCAAGAAGGTCAACGAGATCTCCAAGGCGGCGGCCAAGGAGGACATTGTGAGGAGAGCAGAGGAACATGCTAGGAACCTGACCAAGCTGGCCAAGGACCTCCAGGAGTAGGTTCACCTACTGCAGACACTGTGTTTCGTCTCATTGTGATCGAGTGATAGATTGGTGGTATCCAGGGGGATACCGTCTCTTGTTTCTCCTGACTTGGGTTCATTTGCAGGTTCAGGAGCACTTATAGTGCTTAACCCATTGAGACCTGAAGCCGATTCTACATGTCTCCTAAATCCCAACAGTTTTCTGAAAAACGTATGTTTCTATATCAGTGGTGCTCAATCTTTTTCATGTCAAGGACCCCCAAAATGATATGTATTTGGCCGCGGACCCCCATCAAAATATTTTGTTCCAGGGACCCCCCAGAAGCAAAGATTTGAGTTAAAAATGTTCGCTTTAAAAATATATATATTCAAAGATTTGCACACATTTTCACGATTTTTCAAAAATAGCAGATCTACAAGCTCGTAGCGCGGCACTCGGTGCCGCGCTATGAGCTTGTATATCTGCTATTTTTGAATAGCCCAAAGTGTAAAATAATGCTTTTTAGCTCAAATCTAAAAATGACACAGTTCCAGGTCTTAATGGGTTAATAACTGAGGATTATAATAGGAGCCAAAGATTTACCAAAAACGCAAACCTTTCGGATTAGACAAGTTTGCCCCATTTTTCCATGTTGCGTATTGACATCTCAGTCAGAATCATGTGTTTACCTGTGTCCTTTGTCCTGTCCGACAGTGCCGTGAGGGACTCCAGTGGTGGTTCTGATGTGCGTGACGCCATGGATGCCATCAACGCCTACAAGAACATCACAGATGCCATCAATGCTGCCGAGGTGGCAGCCAATGAGGCCAAACGTGCAGCAGACAAGGCCCTGGATGTAAGCTTCTCTACTGCACGCACACACACAAAAAAACATAACCACGTAAGCCCACACAGACAGTGGCCGTTTCAGTGTGATGCATTGTCAGCTTGTAGATCTGCTATTATTCTATATTGTTTTTAATACAAAAAAGACACCGTACATATATTGACATTATTTTGATGAATTTCTTACTTTTTCCCAAAATAGGGACGCCAGGGTTAATGTGGTTTAATTTTTTTATTAAATTGTTAAATTTTGATATTTTCAACCATAGATATCAAACATATCGAAAGGGAAATGAATGTATTTAATTTAGTCTGTCCTGAAGCAGCGATAAAGCATATCCCCACTAGCGATAAAACCCCCCATCCTCTCCAGCTAATGTAATCCAGAGTAAGAGCTTTTCCAATGCTTTCCCCCCTTTTTAGGACGTCAAGAAAGAGGACCTTGTGAAAAGAGCTCAAGAACTTAAAGACAGCGCCAACGACCTACTGAAGGACGGAAAGGAGGCAAAGACAGCTCTTCAGGGTATTCAGCCATGTCATCTGTTTCAATATCAAATAACAACATATCAAACCTGGATAGCTCAGTTAAGTAACTCCAGCTTTGCCTCAACAGATGCTGCCGATGACCTCAGTGACCAAAAGAAACGTCTGCAGAACGCGGAGAAGAAGAAGAAAGCCTTGGAGAAGGACCTTCTTAAGGCGCAGACAGAATTAAATAACATCAAAAGAGGTACAGCAAACAACTGTAAGATTAAAGGGTTAGCATCGCTTAACTGCTTAACCACTAAAGCCATACTTTATACGGTGCTGTACGATGGTGTTTTGCGTGGCGATAATAGCTGATTTACAAGCTCACAACGTGTGACGATGCAACGCGTTTTAGAGCTCGTAGATCTGCTATTTTCGAAAAACTTTTAAAATCTTTGAAAGCTTTCCCCTATAACGATTCCCAAAATAGGGACGCCAGGCAGTGTTGCCAGATTCTGTGAGAGAAACAAGCAACCAGGTCTAGGAAAACCAGCCCAAAAGAAGCGACTATGGGCCTCATGAGCACTTTAATATATACATCAGCTATTTGAAAATAGCAGATCTACAAGCTCACAACGTGTCGCGATGCGACGCGTTTCGAGCTTGTAGATCGGCTATTTTCAAATAAAATCTTGCGGGGAAATTGTAATAAGCAGATCTGGCAACCCTGACGCCAGGTTGAAAGTGGTTAAGTGTTTGAACGAGTGAGCAAGGTCCAGCGCCGCAGCTCACCCTGCGTCTCTTCTTTTCCCCGTCTCTTGACAACCAGATGACATCGCCGATGTGATCGCTGAAGCCAAGAGGAAGGCATCGTCTGCCAACGACACAGCCAGCAAAACCATGGATGAACTGAAGGGCATCAGGGACGAAATCGATAAGATCAACATCACTCACCCGGACTCCAACCTCAGCAGCGTCATGGATGACGTGAACGAGTCAGGTGAGGGCGATGAGGAGAAGATGGCACCTACATAAAAGATGTCTCCTTTTGTTGGAGGCCTGTCTCCCCTACTCGGGGGGCTCATCTCTCTGCAGCGACAGGGACATGGATGAATAGGCCTTTTTTGACTTTCTTTCTCTCGTTCTCTCTTTGCAGTGAAGAACCTGTTGAACACCATCCCGTCACTTGAAAAGAAGATCTCCGAGGTGGAGAACCTCAGCTCTGAGATCTCACCTATCAGCAACATATCAGAGAGCATCCAGAAGATCAAAGAGCTCATTGAACAAGCCCGCGACGCAGCCGACAGGGTAAAGAAAGTGAACGTTGTTCATGAATCCATTTTGGAGCCATTTAGCTTCCATACCATAAACCTTGAACCCAGAACTGACCGATACAATCTTCATTTACCACTCCTCTTGTCCATTTCCTCTCTCCAGGTGGTGGTCCCCATGAAATTCTCGGGTAATGGCCATGTGGAGCTACGCCCCCCGAGCGATTTGGATGATCTGAAGGCCTATACGTCCATGTCTCTGTCCCTGCAGAGAGATGCGCCCCCCAGTAGGGGAGACGGACGCAGACGCAGACAGGCCTCCAACAAAGGAGACATGTTTGTGCTCTACCTCGGCAATAAAGACGTGAGTGAGCGCACCGTACCAAAACACATGACTTCCACACACGTGGGTTGACATTTATGCAGCTGGTGTGTTGGGGCATACATGTGATATCCTAAAATGTGCTTCTTTATCTGTTCCAGTCATCTAAAGACTACATAGGTATGGCTCTGAGGAATAATGTGCTGTACTGTGTGTACAAATTAAACGGAGTGGAGACTGAGATTAAGTCAGGCGAAACCACCCCCTCTACAACGATACCTGTCTTTGACAAAGTGGATCTAAACAGGTAATCTGTTCAACTGTTCAGCAGAATCTGTCATTTAAAAAATGATGAAATACAAGTACTTGGAAAGGCAATAGCTTGGATGTAATGGCTAAGGATATAACTTGGGTATTTAGTAACATACAGTGTGTATATTATTCAGAATTTACCAGGACGCAAAACTGATCCTCACCAAGTCCTTCACAAATCCTCCTGAAACTGAAAGGACGGACAGCGCACAGGGACAGGAAACCAAGAACCTTTTGGATCTCAAGTCCAGTGAGGTTGTCTTCTACATCGGAGGCTACCCTGCTGACTTCACTGTAAGTTCATACAGTATAACACAATAACAAAACATTGCCTCCCCCTGGCCAGCCGGGGCGCCTGATGGAGGGGAAGGGAACTGGTTGGAATAGCGTGTTCCTTCCACGCGCTACGTCCAACCAGGGAAACTCCCCCCTGTCAGGTGACAAGAAGGTCAGTTGGCTCTCATGCATTGAAGGAGGCATGAGCTCGGCCCTGGCCTCCCTAGGTTGGCAGAGGGAAGGTAGTGCCCAGGATTACATAGACAATTGGCACTGGGTGTATAAAATAGGGTTACGAAATCGTGGGATAAAAATTTAGAAAAAAAAACAAAAAAAACAAGAAGTATAAAGTGACAATGAAGTTAAACAATGAAATCAATAAAAATGTGACTATGATCATCAGAATATATATTTGCTGGGTGTGCATACATGCGCGCGTCTGCGTGCGCGTGGACACAATGACCTTAGTTCAGTGATGCTTGCAATGAAAATGTATGTTTTACATATGTCTCATGTTCTTCCTCAGCCACCAGAACCGCTCAAACATCCAAATTATACTGGTTGCATCGAGCTGTTCCGCTTAAACGACCAATCCGCTAGTCTCTACAACTTCCACAAAGCTGTCAACGTCAACCCGGAGCTTCCATGCAAGAGGTACGCTCTTCGAATGAATGGAGCTATTTAATCCATTAAGACCGGGAACGCATCTGTGTCAAAAATAGCAGATATACAAGTTCGTAGCGCGGCACCAAGTGCCGCGCTACGAACTTGTAGATCTGCTATTTTTGTAAAATCGTGAAAATGTGTGCAAATCTTTGAATATATATATATTTTTTAAAGCGTTAGGATTTAGAAACATTTTTTTTCATCGGCCTCAGGTCTTAATGGGTTAATACTTCGTCACCATGGTATCCCACTGTATTTTCCCTGTAATGAAAACATTTATAAATAATAAATAAACTCTCAGAAACCACTTTTGTTTTGCAGTACAGTAGATGGTACAATCTAAATAAGCAGTTTGAAGGCTGTCATAGTTTATTTAGCTGACTTTAATCTCACTTCAACCCAGATATATTCCTCCGAATGATGTTGTGTACTTGGAAGGCAATGGATATGGCAGGATATCTATACCTGGGACTCCAAAGTCCACCCTCCGAATGTCTCAAAGCATCTCCAGTCACTCTGAGAATGGCGTGCTCATCTACATTGGAAATGAGGTACATTTGTATTTACTACACCTGTGATTTTGTGTCCAAGTATTTCGTTAATGTTATCGAACTGATGGTGCCATGTGAAATAGTTCTGATATTAATACATTTTCTCTCTTTCACAGCACAAATACTACAGTGTGACAATTGAAAGGGGCTTCATTGTTATCAGAAGTAACTTGCTCCCAGAACCAGCTAAAAGTGTCAAAAAGATATTCCCAGCGGTGAGTGTTTGGAGCTCTGTATGTATTCTCAGTAGTCATTTTACAGTAACTTTTCCAGTTGTCTTCACCAATCCAAGCTGGGAAAACTGAGATTAAATGAACTATATTGATTCAATAACATCTCTCTTCTTTCCTCTCTTCAGAATAAACAACTGCAAGGTTCTCAGGTTCTCGTTGTTATTGAAGCAGGCGGGTCCAAGGAGATTAAAGTCATTACGGCAGGTGACGTAGTCGTCAAGGCCACGGCTGAGTACACCAAAGGAGAATTCACTGAATACTACCTCGGTGGCGCACCCCTAAACCTGAGGGAAAAGTATGTGATTATCAGCTTTCATCAAAATGTTTGAGGTGTTCTGGTGGTGCAAGGTGTGATGTGCCCAACACCACGGACCCTAGGGGTTGAAATTCTCTGCGGTGCATCTGGCTTGGCCGGGTGCTCCAACTAACACAAAATCTGTCGCTACATTAGCGACTCCTGCTGGTTGGTTAGGGGGCCTGTTCAGCGGGGAGTGGAACCGAGAGGAATATCTCTTTCCTCCGCATGCGTTATATCCTCCCGGTGAAATTCCTGACTGTGTCAGGTAAAAAGAAACGGACTGGAAGGGCCACACAATCAGAGGAAACACATGTTCACCTACACCCTCCCTAGTCAACCAACCAGTAGGGGTCAGCAGTGACAAGGGACTAATGTACAAGGGGGAATTGGCTTAAGGTCTAAATGTGGGAGAAAAGGGTGGGCATCATATTCATTTGATGTGTATGTGCTTATACAGTAACCTTCATCCCATTCTGCAGAGAATAAATACATTTCTTGTTTTCTCTCACAGAAATAATATTACCGCAATCCCACTGAAAGGATGTGTCAGATCTATCAACATAAACTCAGACTTCAAACCCTTTGAAGAGAAAGTGGGCATCAGCAAAGGATGTATGCCAGAGTTCCTGGTAAGACATTAACATGGCAATATGACGGAACTGCTACCTTTTAAGCATATGAACCAAGCTCACAACATGTGAGCTTATAGTTTGACTATTTTTTCTCTATTTGACATACAACAAATATAGGGTTTAAGTGGTTAATTATGTGCTGTTCTACGCTCTGAGGCCCCCTTCCCACAGTCCAGATGATGTTCCAAGTAATTGCGCTGATGTACCACTTCCATGTTATTTTTCAGCCAATTCGTAAAGCAGAGTTCAACTTGGGGAGTTCTCTGTCAGCGGACCTCAGTGGCTTTAGCCTGACTGGTGATGTTACTGTCTCACTGGGTTTCAAGAGCACAAATGAAAATGGTCTCCTTCTGCAAAAGAGCCAGCCGGTCAGTCCTTCATTGGCATTGTCCTTCAATTTATTTTCTTTGTGTGTTCATACTGTATGCTACTCTGCAAACTATTAATTAGTGATTTGTACGGGATAACAAAACCATGCTTTACCCTATATAACATATAGTTCTATTTTCTCTATTTTCTAGGCCACTGGAATTGAAATTGCTTTAGAAGGAGGCTATGTGGTCCTTAAGTCCAAAGACAAGGTCTGGAAATCGAAAGAAAAGTACCAGGATGGCCAATGGCATTACTTGACTGCAACCAAAAGAGCTCAGAGGTACAGTACATTAAGACTTATTTCATACAAATACCTATAATTGATGTGAAGAATCTACGTTTTGACCTTCAAACCTGTAACTATGAGACCTCAATAAATAGTCACATCTATCTATACAATAAGAATGCACTTATTGTAAGTCGCTTTGGATAAAAGCGTCTGCTAAATGACTGTAATGTAATGTAATGTATGATCATCTTAACAAACAGGATTGAGCTGTATATCGATGATAAGGATGCGGGTCAGCAGCAGAGTTCCAGAGCATACACAGACAGCAAAAATAGCTCTGTGTTCCTTGGAAAGGACACGTTCAAAGGCTGCCTCTCCAACCTCTACATGAGACGGTAAATTTCCCTTCATGTTATACGGAGAAACCAAGATTTTTGTGGTGCAGATTTCTCATTTCTGTTGTCACATAAAAAAACCTCTAAAACCTTATATTATTGGTCCCCTCCCTTTTTGCTAATTATTTTGTCATTTAAAAGAGTTTCCATGGTATCTCAAGATATACAATTTTCTTGACTGTTCCTGCAGGCCAGACAGTCTGTTTGTAGCTGAGGACTTGAGCCATTTCGATTCCAATGGAGACACCCTGTTAGACATATGTACAGGTGACAGACCTCCGCAGCTGATGCTCGACCGCAATGCTAAGAAGGTAATGATATAACCTTATGCCCACACATACCGTATAATGTAAGCGTCTTTGCGTACTTAGAAAAGCGCTATATACATTTGAGATATTATGTTTAATTAGAATTATAATGTGTTAAACATTCAACATTAAACTCTGACAGTGATGACTAATGGAACTAACCTGGAGCACATGATAAACACTGCAGATCAGTGGTTCTCAACGTGGGGTCCAGGGACCCTCACGTCACGGTTCCTCGAGGGTGTTCCAAATGGACACTTACAGGTCTGTAAGTGTCCATTTGGTTCCATTTGTATACTTTCAGAGTTATGGGGGGGTCCTTGAAATATAAAAGTTTTAGAACCACTGCTATCGATATTGATTCACTTTGCCATCAGGAACAAACAACTATTTTTAAGAGTACTAACCTTGAACCTTTTACAGTAAATGTACAACCTCTTGCTGCTGCTGAATCATAATTATGCTTAATCCCAGTCACGTCTGCTGTAGATCTATTGTTTACAATGACTGTGCTGCTTTGTTTCCAGAGATGAAGAAAGGGATGGATGCCTTAAGGCCTGCAGATATTCATGACAATCTGATTCTGACATGAGAAACATTGTCACTGGAATGGTCACACTTTGTGTCAGCGTTACTGACTTTTGACTTTATTTTTTTGTTTGTTTACCCCTGGATTATTTTTTGCTTTGATTCATCTCTAATGTATTTAACTGCTTAACATGTTGCATGATCATTAAATAGAATGTTTTGTCACTTGTATACTCCATTGACACACAGAGTTTTCTCTCAAAATATCTAAACAATGTGATGTGTGAAGAAGTCATGTCTGCTCTCTTTTTTTCATATGACTAACCAAAATGTGTTTCTAACATGTTTCTAACCAGTCGTTCACAAGCACCTCATTTAAAAAAAAAAGTGTCATACATCTAATGATTCTACTAATTTACAAACATAACTGATTGTAAGCATACTGTAGATGTCACCATTATCAACTGAATGGACTAAATTACTAATCAGTCACCCAGCCTGATCACCGTATCTTTAACTGTTAGCAATTCCCATTGGGTATGGAATTCACTATAGGGACTACATTAATTTTAAAAGAACACACCTGGAACTACTTCAAGCAATGCTTAATTCAGACTGTAACGGCATGATGGTTTACTGTGAAAACAGAAAACATTAAATATCCTGCAGTGATATTTTCATAAAAACAATACAAGAGGCCCAGATGTGTGGACCTTCTCAACATGCATTGTTTCATAGTGTTGTGTATTTCATCTATTGGTCACATAAGCACATAAGATACAACACATTTATTCCATGTTAATACCCAGAATAATCTACCAGGTAATTAGTGACACCTAAATATTGAATTAGAGAGCTTGAATTTGGGACCATTTCGTTACAGCAATCATTTTCCCACCTGTCTCCTTCCACTACCTTACCAGCCAATGATAGTCTTTACATGTGTGCAGCAACTTATTGAAATGTGAAACGCAAAAGAATAAATAAAAACGATTTTACTCACTTAACCCATTAAGACCTGAGGCCAATTCTACAAATGCCTTCTGAATAAGTAGTTATCTTCAAGATTTAAAAAAAAAATGTTCAAAAATAGCAGATGTACAAGAAAGTTGAGCTTGTATATCCGCTATTTTTGAATAGCCAATGCTAAAATCTATTATGACACAGATGCTTTCCCGGTTTTAATGGGTTTGACCCTATACACTTCGTCGACTGGGGTCCCACAGAGGTCTATACGAGGTCCCCTCCTTTTCTTCCCTCTAGACCAAACATCTTTGCCAAAAAATAACCATAGCAAAGAGAAACTATTATTACTGATTGTTTGCCACAGAATAGGGACGCCAGGGTTCATGTGGTTAAAAGCCAGTGTTTGACTTATGCCTTACAAAAACAAAGTAGACCCACCTTAAAAACTCAAAGCAAAGCAAGAATATATTTCATGCTGTGTATGGTGATTGAGGGGTGTAAAACCCACATCCATTCAATGATGTTGGCTATCATGTTATAGACATAATAGCCACCAGTGACAAGATGAGCCACAAACATTTGTGGTGGTAACACACTCATGGCTAAAACTGTCTGTTAGCACAAACAAGGATCTCCGATGTGAAATGACAACCAGATTCCTGTCATCTCATATATCCTTGTTGGTACCTGATTGTGTGGTGACTCATCTCGTCTCTGATTACTTTCTTGCGGTTGCCAGCACCTCTTCTGACACAGTAAACTATTAATAATGTCAGTGATTCTTATATTCATCTCTTCATCACTTTGAACCTGGTGTCCCTATTTTGGTCATGTCATTATAATATTCAAATAAAAAATAATTTTACAGAATTTTACAACAACATTTTAGCTCAGAACGTTCAATGTGACGCATTGTGAGCTAGATCTTAATTATGTTTTAATTGGGCTGGTGGTTAAGAATATCAGAGTACACACAGGAGGTCAGGTGAAATTCCACTTTATGAAAACTCATATCCCTTAAGATTACTCCCTGGATCCTCCTAGAGAAGAGAACATTTGGGGTGTAGAAACTAATACATTCAAGTTTCTACATACATTTTACAACTAATATATTTTACATTTACGCAAAAGTAGAACACTGTGAAATCAAATAAAAGTTGTGTTTACTGTAGTTGAAATTGTAGTGCCAGTAGGCACATAAAATAGATAGGAAGCAGATTATATAATTTATAATCTAATAACAAAACGTTGTCCCTGATAGACCATCAATAAGAGAAAGAGCAAAATATAGATAAACAGGCTCCGATGGAAACCTGTGCTATAGTCTCAGTGGCACTGGCACAGTAGGAAGATATTAGGGAATCAAAACGTCCCCGGTTCAATCAAGCAGGACACTTCCATAACTTCTTCCCCATGCGCTCACCTGAGCAGTGCACTACTTTGGGTCAAAAGCAGAAAAAGTATTTCCCCTCAGGGATCAGTAAATACTTATTATTTTGATACATCAGAGATATACAGTATATGCACAGTACTTTAACATAAATTAATTAACACAATGAAGTAGCACTATGACTATGATGAGAATGGGATCATATTGTTCATCACTCAGATCTTATGTTTTCGGTAGCACCAGCGAATACTGTATGTCCAACATTTATCATTAGGCTACAGGTCTATTTTGGTTTGTGATTGTGGCACTTGACCTTATCGTTCCTTCCCAAGCACATTCATTTTCAGTTACAGGACCTTGCTGGAGAGTTTTGAGGTGGCAGTGGTGCCGATGCAGATCTACTGTATGTTTTACTGGTCTTTTATGGTCTTCTTTTTGTGATCTCTTGTCGCTGTCTCTGTTATGTTAGGATGATGTTATGGAGGCAGCCAATGGCAGTCTTTCCATGTGCACCATGCCAGCCCTGGTCCAACATGCCTACCACATGGGCGGTGCTGTTAGCAGGCTGACCTACAGACTTCCACCACAAGCCCTGCAGCCCAAGTGTGTAACTTATTACTCTGCCACATCAAAGCATGCACAAGACACACGCACACGCACACACACACACACACACACACACACACACACACACACACACACACACACACACACACACACACACACGCTCCCTCCCTCACTCAAAGTGATTTGTTTTGATTATTGCCCTAGGCCCCACTTCTCCCTAGATGTCAGGACGCGCTCTCCTGAGGGCCTAATATTCTTCGCTGCCACCAGTGGAGGGCGCACTCACCTTGCTCTGTACCTTTCCAAGGGCAGGATCAGACTGTCTGTAGGCAAACAAAAGGAGATCTTCAATCGTGAGAAGTACAATGATGGGAAATGGCACTCGGTCAGTTTGCTGCTTCACATCACGATAAGACATTATGTTATGAGACACGATGAAAATGATGATCCACGTTATACTATTAGCATTGGATGCCTTTCCCCTCCGAAGAGGCTCAGTTGTATTATTCTGAAATGATAAATATATTTAATAAATAAATCCATTTCATATTTTTGTGGTGACCTCCATACCTGCAGGTCATCTTCAGTCTGGAAAAGAAGAGGTTCCGATTGGTCGTAGATGGAATCAGGGCTCAGGATGGTCAGCTGACAAATGATGAAGCCGCATCCATGGACATCTTGTCACCTCTGTACCTGGGCAGTGCCCCCGAGTCCCTTCACAAAGAATTAAAGGTATGACAAATGCCATACAGCCAACGCACGCACGCACGCACGCACGCACGCACGCACGCACGCACGCACACACACATACATTCTTATACAGTGAACTTTTTTTTAAATTTACTTTCAGTGGAAAATCCTCCCAAAGCAAAGTGTGTTTGGCTGTGTCCGCAACTTCAAGATGAATGGCACACCCATGCCAGAGCCGAGCAGCAATAATGGCATTGGCCCCTGCTTTGAGGGACAGACACAGCATGGGGCTTATTTCTCAGGGAAAGGAGCACATGCTGTTATCAGTGAGTACATTACTTAGGCAAACAATGCTGCTCTTTTGGTTGAGACATCAAAGTCATGTTTACTATTGATATGTACAGTCATAAATGATGACGATGATGGCGGCAGTTAAAGTGATGATAATGTGTTCACTGTTTGTTACAGATGACTCCTTTGCTGTGGGCTCCAGCTTTGAGCTGCTGTTTGAAGTCCGTCCAAGGAATCTGAATGGACTACTGCTTCATGTGGGAGACTTTAACAGGACCAGAACCACACCCACTATGGACCACCATCTCAGCCTCTACATGCTCAGAGGAGAGGTGAGACATTTTGGGGATGGGTACAGTGGAATAGCAACCCCCCCCCACACACATATAACATTTTAAGTATATGTAAATCAGTGTAAATGAAATATGAGTACTCTCAGAGGGTTGAACTTGATGTTGGGAATTCAGCATCCAATGCATGCAATTTCGTATTTAATACAAATCTAGTTTATAGCTATACAATCAGCACAGCTGTTATCTGTCATTTTATCAGGAGCATTTTATATTTAATTCTGAGTAAAAGAACATCTTCATCCTGATGTAATAAAGATAAGCAAAGCCAGTTGTTGGTCAAATATGTCAGTAGAGATGACACTACACTGTATGTCTTAACCACTTAAAGGGTTAGTTCAAATTTTTTGAGTATTTTCTGTAGGAAATACTTACCATTAATGTAGTGGTTGCAAAGGTATTAATTGATTGCCCGAGTCCCGTGGTCAGAGTTATGGTCCGTTTCTGATAAATATGAAGTAGTTCCGGTTGATTAGTAGATTTGGTGGGGGCCGCTCATTAAAAATAAATTAATTTAAAAAACTAACGTCATTTGTATTGTTGACCCATTTCTACCATATAGAGCAGGTTTCGTTCAATTTCGACCCCTCTGTCACATGGTACTAATGTTTGTGTCCAGAATCACTGCGCCGCGGCAGCCTACTCACGCACAAAATATATGACACAAAAAATAGTACCATGTGACAGAGGGGTCGAAATTGAACGAAACCTGCTCTATATGGTAGAAATAGGTCAACAATACAAATGACGCTAGTTTTTTAAATGTATTTATTTTTAATGAGCGGCCCCCACCAAATATACTAATCTACCGGAACTACATTCATATTTATCAGAAACTGACCATAACTCTGACCACGGGACTCGGGCAATCAATTAATACCTTTGCAACCACTACATTAATGGTAAGTATTTCCTACAGAAAATACTCAAAAAATCTGAACTAACCCTTTAAACCCTATGTACTTCCTTGACCGTGCCCCCCCCCCCCCCAGGGGTCTGTACTTGATCCCCTTCTTTTTTTCCCTCCACACCAAAGCTCTTGAAAATTGCCAATTTAGAAGCTCACAGAGCTTGTAGATTTGCAATTTTCACAGAATGTTCACGTATTCTCACTTGTTAAGACATGCCCAGAAATAGGGATAAGATGTTGTATCCAGAATATGACAACATTTCCTTTAGTGCGGCCACTCCAAATAACAGCATCATCCAAATTAGTTATGCTAATCTTGGGGGGGAAAACGAGCCGAGGGTGCCCGCATTAATTCATAATTTGACCCGCCCTGCCAACAATATTTCTTGACCCAACCTGCGGGACTCACAGGTTACAGGTCGACCTGCGCATCACTATTTGACCCGCCCCTCCTGCCAAAAAAGTGAACATTTCTTGACCTGCTATGGTTACGGGTCACTAATACAAATACAGCAGCATTATACAATAAACTATTGTATTGGATGCTAGAGTTTATTTGGTTAACCTTGGGATGTCAGAGTAACATTTAACACAAATAAACTGTATTAATAGATTTAGAATTGTTAAAACATTTTAGCGACGCCTAGTGGTCAAACTATCCATTGTAATGCTCATAGTTTGGACCTACCCATGTCTACAGGTTGTGGCTCAGGTGAAGAATGGAATGAATGAATTCAAAGCGTCAGTCACACCCAAGACCAACCTGTGTGACGGAACTTTCCATAAAATTTCAGGTAAAATGCCCACATTCCCTTTAACAGGACTTTATCTACTATAAACTGAGGTTGAGATTATTGACAACATTCATAATAAAGGTCAATGTGAGATGAATGATAATCTGTGTGTCTGGTTTTAGTGATCAAGCAGAAAAATGTGGTGCAACTGCATGTGGACACAGTGGACAGTTATAAAATTGGCCCACCATCTTCCATTACTCCTTTGACCAAAGACCCCCTGTATGTTGGTGGAATTCCTGGTAAGTGTTTTTATGAACTGTGGTAAATGATTATGTGTATACAGTAGTGAAGTCAGTTTATTTATCATTTACATATCTTCACTACAGTATACACAGTGTGTGTGTGTGTGTGTGTGTGTGTGTGTGTGTGTGTGTGTGTGTGTGTGTGTGTGTGTGTGTGTGTGTGTGTGTGTGTGTGTGTGTGTGTGTGTGTGCGTGCGTGCGTGCGTGCGTGCGTGCGTGCGTGCGTGCGTGCGTGCGTGCGTGCGTGCGTGCGTGCGTGTGCAGCTGTGTCTTGTGCATATGTGATTGTCAGTCACAAGTTTATATTATACAGTAGCCTTTGTTGTTCAGTGCTATATGACCACGTTCCACATGTTCTGTATCTAGTGTAGTCTCTCAGGATATCTTGGTGGTATTGCCTCATACCAGGTTTAGAGTTACTGTCAGTGGCATAATGGGAATACAGAATACGTTTGAAAATATTACGGTTTAAACACGTGATGTCTTGTCACCAACTATACCAGGGTTGGGCAGCATTTATTTCCAGAGGGCCACACTGACTTCGATAAAATGAGTGAAGGGCCACATTGTACAATTGAATTGAAACTTGAAGCACATACTGTAAGTGCTGAATGATGTTGAAACTGCATGAATTTGGTAGACATGCCAGACTACATTAGAATAAGGTTGCTTTCACAACAACAATGTTCATCAACAAAATGTTGATCTTTCTCTTTCTTTTTGTATCACTCTGGTGTACTCTGTACGAGATTACAATGAATAGATCACATGAAACAATCCACGTCAATGCCGTATCTTATCTTATCTGATATGCACCTCTCCATAGGTCACTGATAAAACACATTGCATTCACATCGCATTCATTATATGATGAACTCACAGCAGACTGTTTCACTGTTACATATTTAATACATTATAAACATAAAACATTTGAGTACATACGGATGGAGGAATGCAGGTATGTACTCAAATGGCAAATATGAATTAATATTAATTGGAGTTTAATTCATTTGTCTCAAAACCCGTAACATATGGCAGCCTTTTAAAATGTAGACATTTTTACATTTTTTTTTTTTATGACTTGGCGGGCCGGATTGAGATGGTCAAAGGGCCGGGTCCGGCCCCCGGGCCGTATGTTGCCCATGTGTGAACTATACCATACATTTATTGGCCTAAGTAATTGTATTTATTCATGTCCACCATCTACTCTTCTGAAATACGCCTCTGCCTTGAGATTGTAAAAATAGACCCATAACATTTATACACTCTCTGACTCTCACATTTAAATAAACACGATTTTACTGCGTGAGTGCAATTGGAAAGAAGACAAAAACTGTGAAATACATACAGCAGTGTATTGAATTGAAATTATAACTAGGCTGTGTCATTTTCAGCTACAGAGACGAGCATACTGACCCTCCCAGTCACATCATCCTTTGTGGGCTGTATCCGGGACATGAGGATCAACAATGAGCCTGTCTCCTTTGAGAGGCTGTCTAGGGTGTTTGGTGCAGTCAACCTCAGAGAGTGTTCAGCAGGCTGAGATAAAAGCTTGCCAACAAACGTTGGGACCATGTTCACTGGCCACCATGTGCAATCTGTTAGCAAGACAGAGAATGTGTATGAGTAAGAATGTACATATAATGTTGTGTTTGAATGTACCGTATGTACTTGGAGTGTTTGTGTGTGTGTGTGTGTGTGTGTGTGTGTGTGTGTGTGTGTGTGTGTGTGTGTGTGTGTGTGTGTGTGTGTGTGTGTGTGTGTGTGTGTGTGTGTGCTTGAGTGTGTGTGTGTGTGTTTGTTTTCAAAATACTATTTTGTTGCTCTGTATCAGGAAAGAAAAGTGATAAGCTTCTGTATTCAATGTTTCTATATTTATTTTGTGATACAAATTGTTTATTATAATTGCCATTTTACTAACTTCAGATGGTTTACATCAGATCTGGTTTAGAAATGTTTTAGTCCATTGATTTTCTGTCTACAACGTAATGCTACGGGTCCATTTGCTTCCACTTGTACACTCTTGGAGTTAAATTAACATAAAGGATTTTACTATATATGAGCAACGCAGCACTTTAAGAAGATGAATGCCATTTGCCATTCGTGATGGTGCTTTCATGATTACCAGCATCATTAGATGCTGTCTTTGTTCAGTTGATTCTCTGGACCCAATAGTTTGTGTTTAAGTTTTGTATTATTTTCCAACCCATGCTATTCATGGCGGTGTTGACTTACCAGTGTCTGACAAGTTCCTTCGAGTTAATGTTCTTACATGAGCATGTATATGCATGTTATAACTGGTTTGCATATAATTGACTCTTCATACAGAACCTTGATATCACATAGTTTTACATGTAGGCTTACTATGCCAATCTGAAATCATATTCTGTATTTGCACATACATAGAGAAGCTGTGTGTGAATATGAATGTGGTCACGCCAGGGTCATTTAGCTATTTTATTGTTGTATGTATATCTAATTGTCTGTGGATTATGGTCAAACAAATGCCAAATTGTATTATTTAGGTCTATTGTGGGTATTAGTCTCAAAACTCTGAGTGATAATATTGGGACCATTTATTATACGAAGCTTATAGTTAAAGACAGAAAAAACAAAATTCATTCTTTTGGATTCACCAGCAAGAGTATACCTCAGAGTTGTGTTCAAATGTGTTAAAAAATGTGTGAGAGAAAATAAGTTTTATTATTCCTGGGTATAGTTTTTCACATGCATTCCTGTTTTGTGACCACTGATGCTTTTAAGAGTTTACATCGTTTATAAATGCTTGTCATTGCCATAAGTTCATCTTGAAACTGTATAAAACACAGCAGATATGAATTTATACATCTTCCTGTTAGTTGTACTTTTCTTACCAAAGTTTACATATACAATTACAATATGTATAAATGTATTTCTCTCCCACACACATTATTAATATGTGTGTGTGTGTGTGTGTGTGTGTGTGTGTGTGTGTGTGTGTGTGTGTGTGTGTGTGTGTGTGTAAACTTGTTCTAAACACGCTCATTGGTTGGCTGGATCTCAAACACGTAAGTTCTTGTATTTCCTTAGAACACCCATGACATTATTACTGCATCCTGAACACACACACATCCGACTATACGGAAGAAAGACCGCGGCCTGGCTGTCAAAACGGTGAACTCGTATTATTTGTAACAAATCAAATCGCCTATTTATTTATTTATTTATTAATTTGTTTAGTAATAGGGATGGTGGTTAAAATGTCCTCTTACATTTGTTAGGAGCAGCACTGACTATTCTGTCTGCAAGTCCACAAAACAGACGCACCTACTACACCGTTCCCTCGATCATTCCTACAGCCGCGTTCAGTCGCATTTCCTCGCTGTGTGTCGGTTGGACAAGCGGTCCAGTGTCCACACACACACACACACACACACACACACCGGGTCCACAATCTCCACACCAGCAGTTCTCAATGGCCGACAACACAACAGAACCATCCGAGCAAAGCGCCGAGAAAACGGACTCTATCGATGATGCAGAATTGGCGTTGAAGGGGATTAACATGCTGCTCAACAATGGATTCAAGGAGAGCGACGAGCTCTTCAGAACACACAGGTTGGTTTGTGTAGGTTTTTCCACCAATTATTTGCACCTGTGTTGTTGTTGCCGGGGGAACCCAAACAACCCACGTGTTGGGGTTTTCTCCCATAGACCCATTGATAAACCCATTCAGTATTTGTGTTTTTATTTCCACGTTGACCGCAATTTTTGATGTCGGTCATATTAACATGTTTCCTAAAATGAATCGCACACGTTTTAATGCACATCGAGTAGTAAGTAAGACTAGAGTCTAGTCTTATCTTACTGTCTAGTCAGTAGACAGTGCAGCAGTAGGAGGCTGACTAAAGTAGGTCCAAGTCGCAAAAATGTAGGCATGTCTTCACCAACACTCTGCTCAAACATTCCCTGTGTCGCATGGCTTTCTCATGCTAGTGATGCATACCTCTGAGCCACTGTCTGCCTTCTCTCCATGGCGTGTTACCTCTATCTATCATCCCTGACTGTTAATAGATTATCACGGCCAAGATGAAATACACATTGGTCCATCTGAAATGTTCATGAGAATCCTATTTCTGAATGATTGAATAGTTGATTCTATTGGCCTCTCTAGTCTCGTGTGTGCGAAACAACAGGCCAACATTCCTACCATGCCACTGGAATAGGCTCAGCTACTGTCTGTGAACCAGTTTGCTGGGTTAAAGCTAGTCACATAATGTTCCAATATTATTGGAACATTTAGGCTCATTGTTGTATCTTGCAAATCATTGGTTATTATATTTTTAAGTAGGCTATATTTATTTTATTTGTATTGCTTAAAGATGAGGTGTTAAATAAGAGTATCCTGCCCTACCTACATCTCTTTAGAACGATACCAGTACCAGACTTGAGACCAATTGTTAAGCTATTCCAAGAGTTTGTTCTTACTAGTCAAATTTTCTAAATAATTGATTGCCCAATCAATCGTAACTGACTAATGTGTTGAATGCTATTCCTGTCAGGTTTCATAACTAATTTGACTTCACTTAATGACATAGAAGGGCATGCTATGTGTGCCCTGTCTCCTGATGATAGCTTAAATGTCACGTCTCCCACTAATTATATCGACCACAGGGATTCCTGCTGTGCTTGTTGAATCAGCAACAGAGATTAGGGAATTGGTTCTCTTTATTAAGCTGCTACAGTAGCCCCCCCCCCCGCCCTGGACCTTTTGGGCTTGTAGTGTATGAAAATCAAATGGCTTGGTGTTATTTTTGAGTCTATTAAAAGGCAGGCAGTCAGGCACTATGCCTCCGCAGCAATCACATTGTCAAAGAAGTGAATAACTTGCTTTCACAGTCTACCAATTCAGAGGGTAGCCTATTTCCCGAGGCTGCATGAAACATGTTACCCCTGCTAGGCTCTGCTTTAAAATATATTTTTTCATCTGTGTCAATAAACGGTTCATTGTTCTTCATATCCCCTCTACTAGGAACTATAGTCCTTTGATGAGTTTTGGAGCCAGTTTTGTCAGCTTTCTGGTGAGTAGAGACAAAACTTCCTATTACTTAATTCTGCTGACATAGTTTACCCTAAATATCAATTTTTAGTCATAAAAAAACGGAAGTGAAATTGAAATGATTCCCTCGCCAGATTTATTTTGCTTTCTATGCAGAAAATAACGTCTGCGGTTAACATGAGCCCAAGAGAGTTCATTTTGAAACGACAGTATGTACTTGTGTACAGAACTATAAATGGCTGTAAATGGTGCAATTATTTAAACCTCAGATCCAGGAGGAACAATGCAGATTCCAGCCTGGTTGTGGAACACAGGCATATGACAGGGTCCCCGGGAGACTATGTGGGAGTATGGGGTGAGGAGAAGTGAGAGCTGTGTCCGTGTGCTCGGCAGTAAGTCTGCTTCGTTCTCGGTGAGGGTTGGCCTCCTCCAGGGCTGCATATTTTCACTTATCCTGTTTGTGATATTCATGGCCAGGATCTTGAGACACAGTCGTGGAGGAGAGCTGAGGGTTGCTTCACTGCTTTTTGCGGGTGATGTGGTCCTGATGGCATCATCGGTCTGACCTCCAGCTCTTATTGGATTATTTTTCCGCTGAGTGTGAAACCGCTGGGATGAGGATCGGCATCTCCAAATCTGAGGCCATGGTTTTCTCAGCAGGAAACTGGTCGGTTGTTCACTGGCAGTGGGTAGGGAATGAGGTCTTGTCCCCAAGTGAAGGAGTTCAAGCATCTCAGGGTCTTGTTAACGAGAGAAGGTAGGTCAGCCGGAGAGTCAGAGCAGCAGGAGCGGTATTGCAGTATGCACTGTTGTGACGAAAAGAAAGTTGAGCCAGAAGGCAAGAAAGAATAAGATTGCGGATACATTGCGGATAGAAACGGACAAAATAAGTTGTTTCAGATGGGTGGCTGGCATCTCTTTTAGGGATAGGGTGAGAAGTTCAGTCACCCAGGAGAGACTGAAAGGAGCAAGTTAAGGTGGTTCGGGCCTCTAGTAAGGATGCTTCCTGAGCGTCTCCCTAGGGAGGTTCTCGGCATGTCCAACTGGGAGGAGGCCCAGGTGCAGACCAAGGACCAGAATGGGGGATTATATCTCCACGCTGGCTTTGGAACGCCTCAGGATAACCCAGCATTAAGTGGTTAATGTTGCTCGGAAAAGGGAATTCTTGAGCTCTCGCTGGAACTGTTGCTGCGACCCGGCTCCAGATAAGAGGTTGAAAATGGATGGTCTCGTAAAAGTTGTGACAGAAAGCTGTTTTTGAAACTTTATAATTTCTGCTGCATAGCAAGACCAGATAACGGTAGTGGGGGCGCCAGTCAGACATTCGCTGTAGACTGTTGGGTGGAAGCATTTGAAAGTTTTGTGAGCCAACAGCCTGTCTTGAGAGACTAGATTGAAAGTGGTTAAATGCATCACAGAGATCTGACTGTGCAAATGGCATTGATTTGTTGGAATGACTTTGCTGACCTAGTGGAATGTTACACATGGTAGTAAATGCTGTGCCTTTTAATGATTCCTTTCTTTTTTATTTCTTTTTGGGACCACATTTTAAATGGGATGGCTACTGGCCCTTTTTAGACTTTTAGCTGTGGATTGGGATCTTCTCACAAACTGAGATGTTACACAGCTCATAAGCACTTGTTTCGCTCCACCTACTCTGTGTAGGGCTGTCACGATTACAAATTTAAGTTGACGATTAATTGTCACTAAAATAATTGCGATTAACGATTTAATTTGAACATAATATGAATTTTAAAAATATTTTTGTTGGCCTTTTAGGCTTTGTAATAAAAAGTTGCACAAGATTTGACAAATAACTTAAATATACAAAGAAATTATTGACATATTTAATAATTTTATACATTTAAAAATTGCAGAAATACCTGATCTACAAGCTTACAACGTGTCACAAAAAGCTTTTTTTATATTTGAAAACGTGTGAACATTTTTCAACATGGAAACGATTATGACGATTATGCAAGAATAATTATCTCAAATAATTGCGACTAGACGATAATGTAATAATTGACAGGCCTAACTCTGTGAAAGTTGTATATCACAGTACTGTTTCACGTGCATCTCTTTTTGTAGAATGCCATGATGACATTTGAGGAGGAGAAAATGGTGGTGGCCTACGAGGACCTCAAAGCTACCGAGAAACTGTGTGAGAGTGACACTAATGGAGTAATTGAAATGATCAGAAACAAGATCAAAAGAAGTGTAAGTGTCCAAAACCAACACAGAACACACTGCAAATATACTGACATTATCAATACACAATCACAACCACAACTCTTGACTTAAAGGGGAATTTTGGACCACGGTTTTCTTAACCTTTTCTATGATGTTATGATATCTTAGGACGAATGGTACCGTAGAAAAATGTCATAACTCCATCCCGGGCCACAGCTTAAAACGTGCACCAATAGGCCTTGCGTCAGATCGTGTATTTTTATTTTTTGTGAGATCTGACGTTCATAGTGACAGAACACTATGCAAAAAAATAAAAATAATTACAGAAGTCTCGCTAGACGAGATTTCTCTGTTTTTTTTCTTCTTTTTTTTCGGTTGCATAGTGTTGTGTCACTATGAACATCAGGACTCGCCAAAAAAAAAGAAAGAAGCTATTAAAATACGCGATCTAGCGCAAGGCCTATTACCGTACGTTTTAAGCTGTGGCAGTATAAAATAAAAAAACTAACAGCGTTTCCCTCTGAGTCTGCATGCTACCTGTCTAGTTACTCATCGGGTTAGAGAGTGTGTGTGGCTTTCTTGTGTGCTGCAGATGGATTCCCAGAGGTCAGGGATGGCAGTAGTGGATCGCCTCCAGAGACAGATCATCATAGCAGACTGTCAGGTTTACCTTGCAGTACTGTCTTTCATCAAACAAGAGCTGTCAGGTAGGACATGATGAAGTTACAGCCGTTTAGCTTAACAACTTACAACCTGGCGGCCCTATTTTGGACATGTTTAAAATTGTAAAAAATATAGCAGATTTATGTACAAGCTCAAGATGCATTGTGATATGATGCAAATCGCCTATGTATTTATTCATTTGTTTAGTAATAGGGATGGGTGGTTAAATGTCCTCTTACATTTGTTAGGAGCAGCATTGACTATTCTGTCTGCAAGTCCACAAAACAGACGCACCTAGACCGGCTGTTTTCGGTATCGTCATACAATGAAGGGGTTAAAGGAATATTTCACATTATCTCCATCTATTTATTATATGACTTTCATGCATACAAAAAACACCAGCTATACTTGTTATATATTATTACTTAATATTCAATATCGCAGCAGAAACCTGCCTATGCAGCCCAACCTATTCAGCACTGCCATATTCTGTCAGTAATCCTTGGTTTCACTTTGACGTGATTCTGTGTAATCCACACCAGTGCTACAGTAATTAATCTACAGTAATGGAGACACCCTGCAGGGTTGAATGAATCACTCATCACACCCTGTGTGATGAAGTTGTTTGGCTTGTGCCCTCAAATTAGTGCAAATGAGCAAATAACGTATTATATGTCACTTGAATACACAGTAATACTATAGACTGCATCTGATCACACATTTTCTCTCAAGTTTACGATTTTGGAAACATTGGAAAATACTGTCATATTTGTGTGCCATTACATACCAGCTAGCATGACATTGCAACGGTTAATACCTGTCTATGACTTCATGTCTGGCAGCATACATCAAAGGAGGCTGGCTCCTCCGTAAAGCTTGGAAGATGTACAACAAATGCTACAGTGATATCAGTCAGCTGCAGGACGGCAGCAGTAGGAGGTCCTCAGACCAACGTGGGTCCCAAGTGTCGTCCTCCTCCTCGGACCAGTCCATCCACGACCAGGCCGCTCGGCAAGGCCTGAACCCCTCCCAGCGGTGCGACGGCATCAGCCACGAGGCTCTGGAGAGGCTGAAGGGTTCGGTGAGCTTCGGCTATGGCCTCTTTCACCTCTGCATCTCCATGGTGCCACCGCACCTGCTGAAGATCGTCAACCTGCTGGGCTTCCCCGGCGACCGTCTCCAGGGCCTGTCTGCGCTCACATATGCCAGCGAAAGTAAGGACATGAAGGCCCCCTTAGCTACGTGAGTAGGTGTCCCAGACATCCCTGTAAAGCGCAAACGGGGGTCATAATGTGACATCGGAGCATGTTCATTGACCATAACCCTTTTCTCTTACTTCCTACTTGGTGGTGTGGAACTCACTCGACAGTTTCCCACGACTGAGTACAAAGCAAGATTATAATAGTTGAATTACTAGTTTTAATTTCGTTTTCAATTTCAGTTCTATATACCGTTACATTGTATAAATATTGACTACTACTCTGGCCAATTGTAGAGCCCGACCGATGCTGTTCCCAATTTTGGAGAGTCCTAGACCACGTATTACTGATGTTTAGAAAAATATTTTGTCAAAAAGATTTGATTAAAGTGGTTAAAAAATAGAAAATTCGAATTCTACAATTCTACAACCTCACAACGCGTCTGCTATATTTTCACCTATAATGGTGAAAGTGGTCATTAAATGACTGCCAAGTCCCTAACTGTACCGCCCCAATAATAGATTGGAGCTTGCTAATGGCTAAATAATTTCCCCTACCCTAATGATACCTACCGGTAAGCAATTAATAATTTATTTTATTAGACCAGACATCCAACAGGCAAGCACATTCTTGGCTGTGTTTGTATTAGAAAGGGGGTCAATTCCACTAAGCTTAGTCAATAATAATTGCTCACCACTTCAGTATATACTACTATATTATATACTTGTACATTACATTATATTATAATGCCAGGCAAATTCCACAATTGTCATTCATTATGGTTTCTCTGCATGTCATGCAGGTTGGCCCTCTTGTGGTACCACACAGTAGTGCAGCCCTTCTTTGCTCTGGATGGCACAGACACACAGGCTGGGCTGTCGGAAGCAAAAGCCATTCTTCAACGCAGAGAGGCCGTCTACCCGAACTCCTCCCTCTTCATGTTTTTTAAAGGCAGGGTGCAGCGCCTCGAGGTAGATAACAGTTAAAAGTAAACCCGACTGTTTCTTGCCATGTGGCTAAAAGCTCATTCATACTGTACTTAGCTGAAAATACGGTACAGCCTGTCACATACTGTCACTCACTCCACAAACATCTCCTTTTCCAGTGTCAGATCACCGGTGCCTTGACGTCCTTCAATGACGCCTTATCCCTGGCCTCTGAGCAGAGGGAAATTCAACATGTGTGTTTATATGAAATAGGTATTGTTTTAGGTCCTATGATATGACATTTAACTTTTTCGTTGTTTTTCTCTGTGTGGTTCTCCGACATCAATGCTAACCCAAAAGTCCAGACTTTGAACACTCAGTGGTATTTGTGGTCAGGGCATTTCTGAATAATGAGAACTCAAACAGGCCTCTGAATTGCCCACGGACTGTTAAGTGATTTTTGTAACAGTCCCAGCCAATCCCACCCACCAGGGAGAGAAGCAGAGAATTATATCTGCCATTGTTAGCCAGTTTCACGATTAAATTGTCTTGTTTTATGTATCTGTGTATATGAAATTATAGATTCCATGCAAATGTCTTAGTTACATAATAAGCATGGCTGTAATCAGTATCACTGTGAAGCAGTTTGTTCATCTATACTGGTGACAACTAAATGAGATGTTGGCATAGAGCCGGTCTAGAGCGATACTAGGGTCCATGTGGTTAACCCACTGTGATGACATCTGACCCTTGGATGTTTTCAGGCTGGTGCAGCATGATTGAACTGAGCTACAGAGAGGCCTACAGAGCATTTGACCGACTGAAGGCAGAGTCCCGCTGGTCACAGTGCTACTACGCCTATTTAACTGGAGGTACAGTGCCAACAGTGCATATATGGAGTAGGCATTAAGCATTGTTCTTCTTGTGTGTGGAGGTTCCTTGTTTACTGTTTTGTTTTGTGGTCCTGTGCAGTGTGCCAAGGAGCCACTGGTGACCTGGAGGGAGCCACAGCAGTCTTCAAGGATGTCCCGAGACTGTTTAAACGCAAGAATAATCAAATAGAGGTGTTCTCCTTGAAGAGAGTATGTCACCACTTAATTATTTTCTAAACAAATACCTAATAAGAATGAATCAACTTTATGTGAAGCATCAACTCTGTGTGCGTGTGTGTGTCAGGCTGAGAAAATAAGAAAGCAGAGTCCATCTAAAGACCTGTGTATCCTGGCTGTGATTGAAATTCTGTACCTGTGGAAAGCGCTTCCGAATAGCTCCGCCTCCAAACTGCAGACTATGACACAAGGTACTGTACTGCAATAGTTCTCAATGTGGGGTTCAGGGAACTTGGGGGGAGGTACCAGGGGGTCCCCAGCTAAATGATTGATAGTTGGTAACCAAATGGACCTTTTAATGTCTGTAACTCCAAGAATGTACAAATGTGTAAACTCTTTGAGTTAAATTAACATTGAGGATTTGACTGTAGATTGGGATCCCAGAGATAAAAGATCATATCAAATGAGGGCCTGTAGCCTAATGCATATCAAACGGGGGGTCCTTGAAATTAAAAAGGTTGAGAATCACTGCTCTACTGCACTGTCGGACATAAATTCTAATGCACAGATAGGTGATGCAGTAACACAATATTGTTGGATAAATCATATTGTCATTGTACCAGTTCTGCAGGGAATTACGGATCCCTCGTGTGATGGCCTGAAGAATCTGCTCCTTGGCTCCATACACAAATGTCTTCACAACAAGAAAGAGGCCATTCAGGTACACTCGGGTTTAAAAAACAAGTACAAATAACAGTGTGCACCTCAATCAATATTTAACCCCCCCCTTTTTTAAACCATGCCATCATTCATTCTTGCAGCATTTCCAGTTGGCTGCTAGAGATGAGGTGGGCCGTCTAAGCAACTCCTATGTGCAGCCATATTCCTGTTATGAACTGGGCTGTGTATTACTGGACAGCCCTGAGGTACGTAAGTGTGTGTGCGCGCGTCTGTTTCTTTCATCTGAACATACAGTAGTATATATGTGGAAGTGCTCTGTCTCTTAATTTCTTCTTTCTTTTTTCTTTCAGTCTGCAGAGAGGAGTACTGCACTATTGATCCAGGCAAAGGTACTGTAGCTCAGTGTGCCATGCCATGTTGTATGCATAGCATTTTATCAATCTGTACTCATTTTATTTTACAGTTGATTTAAATCCTGCTTCACATATATACATATTTACCATGTAAGAGGTGATGATTTACTTTTATTCATTATTATAATATTATATGTATGTATGGATTTTGCAGGAGGGCTACGCCGGCTATGACTTTGAGAACAGACTCCATGTCCGTATCCATTCTGCACTGGCCTCCGTGAAGGCTGCAGCCCCACCTTGATTAATCTTTCCTGGCACCTTGGAAAGAGCAGGAAGCAAATGTTTTTGATAAGCCACCACAACAGCCATCTGAAGTTTGACCAAGTTTTATTCATTTCAGCACACTTATTTTTTACGTGTTGAGCCAAACATTTTTTTTTTACAGAGAATTGTTACAAGTTTATATTTTACAGTAGTCTGGGCCTGATGGCCATTGTACTGTACAGTAAAATTGGGTTATTGTAACTGTTTACATGAGTAAATCAAAACTCTTCAATAGGAATTTGCTAATGATTTGAGTGTTGATATATTTTATCCAGTTTTTAGATCAGGTATGGATTGAGTTAATATTCATTCAGCTATGTTTGATAGATAGTTGTAGAATACAACTATCTATCAAACATAGCTGAATGAATAGTAGTAGTCTACATGCCCAGAGTATGGTCATCAATAAGTTCATATCAAGCAATTGAAACTCGCGTATGGGTCCATATTCTCATTGGTTCACTGTTACTTTGCTTCTGACAATCTATCCATCTTGGTGTTGGTAAAGGAATTTCAAAATGTTACAGTAAATGTTGAATTTATTTCATTTTGCTAATGCATACAGGCACAATCCACTGTCAAACCTGCGTATTATCCATTGTATGTTTTTGAGGGTGACACATGTTTTTAAAGTAGAAATATATTGTAAATGTAAATAAAGCATTTATTAAATTACTGTACTAGTCACTTTTCAGTAGTTATGGGTTTGCATTTATTTACTTACTGAATACCACATGTTTACAGTGCATAACGTTTAACCTTATCATACATGACCAGGGTATTATAGAGCACTAGAGCAGGGTATAATCTACATTAATATATTAATGTCAGGGGCCCCCTAATCTTAATCTGTATATAGACCCCATTTGAAAAGAGTTTGTTACTGGGACCCCCATGAAAATATTTGTTAGATTTGATGGAGGGCAAAAATAAAATATGGTCAAGAATCTGTTCTAGGTGTAGTACACACATTTTTTTTTGTAGTAGTCTTTTGTAACCAGACAACTATTCCATAATCTCTGAATGTATGACGGAAGCATTTGAAGATTGTGGTACTACCTGTATAGTGGGTGTCTGTAAGATCTAGAATAGATCAATATCCTTTCCAACATTCTTAACCACTTAAACCCCAGCATCTGTATTGTGGGGAAAGCTTTAGCAGAAAATAGCAGATCGACAAGCTCTGCGACGCGTTGTGAGCTTGTCGATCGGCCCTGTATTGAGCCCTGAGGGACTCCAGTTACCCATATGGCGTTTAAGTGGTTAAACAACATCATCATGTCTGTAAAACTTCATTACACACATGTTATTTTCCAAAAGAGAGCCAAACATGGCTATAAAAGAGCTAAATGCTTTTATTTTGAAGGCAAATGCATAGTACTTCCTCTTGTTATCCAACATGGTGTGTTCTTGTTGTCCAAACACTGTTGTCATTCTTCTAGCTGAAACTAGAGGCGCATGTGTCACACTGTCTGTCACTAGACTAGACGTAATTGGAATGCCAGCAGCAACAACCAGGAACTGAACAGAACTGGGTGATGCATAGGTGATCGAAACTTCAACCCTCGGACTGAACTGACTGTAAACTTCCTTAAAAAGAGACTCCGGCATGGAGCCGACAATGCTACAGGTACACTGATTAACTTCCACTGACTGTCAAACAGCACTTATTCATGTTTATGTTGTGTTTTTACAGCCGACTAGAGGCTACTAAAAGGAGCAGCTCAACCGAGTATCATAGTGTTTTTAGTCGCTGTCTAAAAAGTAGTTTAGACTAGTTTAATTTTAACGCCTTTCTATTGGTGGTTATTCCATGTGTCAATGTTGTGATTTGAACTTGATCCTTAACACAGGACGGAATGGTCTTATTTGTCAATAAATCGACACAATAGCCATCACAATCATTCAGAGACAGTCTGAACTGTTCTTCACATTCTGTCAAATGTCACTATCACTAACTTACCAAAAGCCTGATTTAACTATGCATGTTGTGTTTCACTGTTATTAAATGAGTGGGAAAATGTTGTTTTGACAGCCATGTTTGAATTTAGTATGGTACCAGCCACAAGCGCGAAAACTGCCCTAATTCTAATCATTTGGAGTGTTGTTTGTTTGTTTGGGAATGTGGACCTAACGGTCATGTATTATTAATTTTGTTTTAGCTGAGGTTAGATTTCCTGCTGTGGCCAATGTCTGAATAATGCAATTTATAGAATATAACAGTAGAACAGAGGTGGCTCTTGGATCAAGACTATCCTAGATGTATTTTATCGATTTTGACATTTGCATATCAGATACGAAAGTAAAAGTCAGACTCGATAAATACTATGATAGGCTTGATCCAAGGGAAGGCTAGGTGGCTCTATGACTTAAAGTCCGTTCACACATCAAGCACTATAGTTATTATGACTATAAAAGATGTAATTTTAACTAAAAAATCGTTCTAACTAAGTGGACGCCAAAATCCACACAAAGTACAACAAAGACAACTAGAAAAGTGTGCTCCTTGGAGCACAGGTCTCCACCAGGCCGGGTTGGCTACCCAGGGGCCAGGCAAACTTTGGTCATAGCCACTTGGAATGGGATGTGAAAAATCTTGATCACATGACCCCATGCAGAGATAATGTGTAACGATTTCAATGTGTGAGTTTTGGACAAAATCTGTAGGAGCAGACTGCTTACATACAGTCTATTTTTCTCCGTTCCATAAACTTCAACCGGCAGCTGTCAGACCACGAATTTGTAGTAGTGTAGAAAAGTTGTACCTCATTATCATTATCCATACTTTTGCCATTTAAACCACTGCCGTCTTAAATACGTGCAAAGGAAGACAGGGCTGTACTTTCAGAGATGCATTATTCTCCTTTTTGACAAAACTTTTCCAGTGTGACAAAGTTCCTAACTTCCTGGTCTACTACAAGGCTATGATAGAAAGGTACAGACAGTCCACGGGCCAGTCAGGCGCCATTGACGAGCATGGGAAGCAAAACTCGAACCGGATGTTTGGTGAAATACATTGGAGGCTGAGAGCTGGGCAGCCGCCCGGACCAGATTGTGAACAAGCACTATTTATGAACGATTGGGACCTTTGTCAGTTACTCGGTTCAGGAATATAAAAGAAGACATATCACAGGTTGTTTTCTAATCTTTAGTTTTTTGATGTGCACACTTGAGTCATCTAAACAGCGCCATGTATCGTTTCTGGCTCGGTCAATGACCGTCTCGCGATACTTTGACTCCTTCAGAAAAGTACTCTTTAGATGCCTCAATAAAATTATACAGTGTTACACACCGAAAAGCAACACAGTAGAAAACAATGTGTCATATGTCTTCTTTTATTTTCCTGGGCAGAGTATTTTACAAAGGTCACAGTCGTTCAGAAATAGTGTTTGTTCATAAGCTGGTCCACCTGGCTCTCATTGACTCCAATGTATTCCACGAACACTCGGCTGCAGTTTGGCTCCCAGTGTACCAATGTGACAAATCTGCCTGTACCTTCTTTTGTTTTGAATGATATTGCATTATGTATAAGTTGGGGGTGTGCGGGCCGCACAATTGTCTCTCGCAGGCCGCAATTGGCCCACGGGCCGTCTATTTGGGGAACCCTGTTATAGTGCTTTGTGTAAACGGCCCTTAAGTTTGGGAATCTTAGATTTAGTGTGGTAACCAATTACAAGATGCCTTCAATTGGATGGGATGGGATGGGATGACAATAGGAATGAATTATTAATGCATGTCCTACTCTTCCCAGAAAGCTATAGCCGTAGCACAGAAGGCTTCCCAGGAGGACCAGGCCGGGAACTATGAGGAGGCAATCCGCTCATACCAACATGCAGTCAAGTACTTCCTGCACATTGTAAAACGTATGCTTAATTGGAACAAAATTACAAACTTGACTTAACCACTTAAACCCTCTATAGATAGTCAACTGTACCTGAGTTGGCTCTGTACTTGGACCGCTTTTTCCCTCTACAATAGCCTATCTACAAGCTCACAACGCATGCAGGAGCTTGTAGATAGGCTGGTTACATGGTTACCGGTATTCTCACTGTCCCTACATTTTTCCAACTCTGTAGCCTAATACCTAATATACTAATACATCAATTATGACTGAGTTAGTACTTGGTGTTGTATATACAGAACACTAACAGAAAATAGCGGTTTTATAAAGGATTGGAATACCAGGTTATAAGATCTAAAGATAGTTACATTTAGTCTGTGTGTGTGCATGTGTATCATATTGAACTCAACTGCATAGCACATCTTTCAACATCAACAAACAGCAACAGTCCCTGATAGAAAAATCCTCTCCCTCCCCATCAGGTGAACCCCAGGGTAAAGAAGGCAACCAGAAGATACGGGATAAATGTAAACAGTACCTGGACAGAGTGGAAGAACTACAGAAGTACCTAGAGAATAAAGAGGTTACTGCGCAATTTTCACATTTATAATCAAGGGAATGGAATATAAAGCATTTCACAGATCTAACTCATATTAGCTTTTTCTTCAATTGTATTTTTTAGTGCTGTAGTACTCAAGAGCTCTCGATCTTGAGTCTGATTTCAAGACCACATTTTGATGGTATTGGTCTAAACCTGCAATTTTACTCGAGTCCACTTGGTCCAAGACCAAGAGTTTTTCCAAAGTTGCCAGCTGTAAGAGATTTACTGTCAATATAAGGGTGCAGTTTTGTTTTGGTTAATTCTCAGACTTATTCTTGAATTAATTATTAATTACTTGAATAATGATTTACTTACAGGAACACTACACCAATATCTTCATATATTTGGTCCTCACTAATGCTCATTATGGGATTATTATGGGAAAAAATATATATACTGTATAATATACTTGGTCTGTGTCTCAGGAGGGCTCTGGACAGTTCAGAAACCCCCTAACAGTGACATCATCGATGGGGAATCCAAACCGCAGACTTTCTCTTCCTGGAAAGTTGGCATGCTGTAATAGAAGCCATTGTTCTTGCATTAATGAAACATGAAATCAAATAATTCTTGTTTGAAATGACCAAACATGTCACTGGTTTCTTAACTGTCCACAGCCCTCCTCTTAGACACAGAGTACACGAAAATTGTACCATAGTATAATGAGCATGAGTATGAAGATAAGTTTAAAATGGGTGATGTGGTCCTTTAATTCAAACATAAAAATGTTTAGGTGATATGCTTACATTTCATATAGATATTAGCTACTACAGTGTTGTCATTAGTTTGCTTTGAATGCGGGCCATTATGTAGTAGGCCTAATAATTCTCTCAGTCAGTAGCAGCAGTATTAAGTGTTTTGTTGACACTCCCTTGTCTTCTTATACCCAAGTACGAGCATTTCCAATGTCAGTAAAATATTATTGCAGTTTAGATTAGAAGATTTAAGTTGACGATTAATTGTCATACAAATAATTGTGATTAACGATTTTATTGTGTTTCTGTCGTTGAAAACTGGAGCATATGAATTTCATGAATATGAAAAATTACATTTCTGTGGCTTTTAGGCTTCATAATCAAACATTGCACAGGCCAGATATGATAAATTACTTGAATATTTAACTTGACATTTAATTATTTTATACTTCAAAATTCTTTAAACATAAGCTTGTAGCTGTTCTTTTTTATATATTTAGAAATGTATTTTTCAACATGGAAACGATTTTGCCGATTGTGCAAAAATAATTGCGATTATACAATGATGTACTAATAATTGTGACAGGCCGTGTGACAGGTCCTAACCTTTCAGCTCTCATGTGGGTGCGTCGTGACGCAATGACATAGCGTGCACGCGTGCGTGAGAGAGAGAAACCAACTCGGGTCTCTGGACTTGTTTTCAATGCGGAAGTTTGCAGCTGCTTCGGTGTTGATTTGACGACACAAAAACAAGACGACCACAATTATTATTAGCCGTCGTTTTTATTCTTGGTGTGTTAATAAACAACCAGATTTGGACATCGTTGGTTTTGTTGCCGTGTTTTGGTTCGTTTTTTCGACCGCTTTGACACAGAATCAGCCCTTATGGCTGCCAACAACAACTTGCAGGTAAGTTGGAGAGCTAACACATCGCTAGCTAACACAGCTAAACGAGCTAAACAACACAAACAAACAAAGCAGGACGTGGAAAACACTCCCTGGTTACCGAAGAACGAGCCTCCTTTCCCCGGCTTGAGTGTCCTTGAGCACTCGGTCGGACATTGTGCTAGTGCGGGGTTTTAACTTTATAGAGAATCTACCAATTTAGCATGGATCAGGCTAAGCTAATGTTAGTTAGCAGCAAATTTAGCTACACGTCAACTCTGGCCAAATAAAGTTGTCTACCATTTGTGTCGTGCCTCGTCTTTATTTGTGTATTGATGCAAGGAACAAGTACACTGTTTGATGGTGTGTCATCATCAAAGTGTTTCACTTTTAATGGCTAGATATTCAAGTTACCAGTTAGCATAAAATCCATCTGATTAGCCAAGCAATCGGGTAACTAGTTATAATATATATATATAATATAGGTTTCAGTTTAATCCAAGTATTCAAGTATACTTGGATCGTTGGATTAAACAGAAACCTATATTTTTGTAGGCTACATATTATTGTCACTCTATGGTGATGTACCTGCTGAGCCCCATCCACAGCCAATAGTAATTGTTAAACCTTCAGGAAGTGAAACTGTTCAGTCTAAGTCCAATATCTGAACCAATCTAATAATGCTACACAGCTGAGAATTTGATCTATTTAAAAAAAAACATGATTATATGCCCATAATATTTTTGCAGCAATGATCATTTGATAATTTGTCATACTGATATTGCCCTCAGCCTTTTGTGTCTGTATATTTAAAGGTAGGGTAGGTGATTTACTTTTGTTAAAATAAGTGTTAAATAGCTCTATATTCTCATAGTACTCATTGCTATGGAGTGTTTGTTCAGTAAAAGGAGACGGAAAATGCATTTTCAGTGCTCTCTCCTGATTGGCTTAACTGTTGTCACCTACCTGAAAATGTATTTATATTCTGTTTACTAAGGAGCTGGAGAGACCCCTGTGACCGAACAAACACTCTGTAGCAATGATTATTATCAGAATATAGTACTTTAACCTTTTAACAAAATACAACAAAAATACCAAAAATATCACTTACCCTACCTTTAAATGTATTTTTGTATACTATACAGACAGGTGGATGTCTGTTTTGCCACCCCCATAATTTAGAGGCTGTCGCTAGATAGTAATTGTGCTTATTTTATAGCTCTCCGTTACTTTTAGGTATGTTGTTTTTCTGTGATTGGCATTGTTATCTTCCATCTCTTGTCTTTCAGAAAGCCATTGATCTTGCCAGCAAGGCAGCGCAAGAGGATAAAGCTCAGAATTATGAGGAGGCTTTGCGTCTGTACCAACATGCTGTTCAGTACTTCCTCCATGTGGTAAAATGTAAGTGGAATGTGGAACATTTGCATTTAATTAACCATTTCCTCATGTGCCGCTTGATATTTGTCTATCCTAATCTGATGCAGAATCTTATTTTAATTATGTCATTCCTCTTCAAGGTAGTGATGGGTCATTTTGGACCCCGTGTTTTGATATTGTCATAGGTGTACGATATAAATAATACATATTTGTATAGACATAAATGGCTTATTTACTGTTAATATTAATGTTATTAGGAACGTAAAAATGACCTGAAATCAAGTGGAGGCTTGATAAGTGTTCAATGCTAGGCCTCCTGAAACAAGTTTAGTGCTGGTCCTTTAATTCTTGTATGTTCTTTTTTAGACGAAGCCCAGGGTGACAAAGCTAAGCAGAGCATCCGGGCAAAATGCGCAGAGTACCTGGACCGAGCAGAAAAGCTGAAGGAGTACCTGAGGAAGAAGGAGAAAGCTCCGCCTGCCAAGCCAGTGAAAGAGTCTGGTTCTGAAGACAAAGGGTGTGTTTATGGGTGGGGCCATGGATTCCACCTGCTGACATGTTGGCCTTTCAGGGCTGGAATGTGATGAATCAAGTCTGTTAAGTTGGCACTGACTTAAATAGATTGATGTGTGTGTGTGTGTGTATGTGTATATGTATATATATATATATATATATATATATATATATATATATATATATATATATATATATATATATATATATATATATATATATATATATATATATATATATATATATATACACACACACACACACACACACACACACACACACACACACACACACACACACACACACACACACATACAAACATGTGTGTGTGTGTGTGTGTGTGTGTGTATATATACAGTATATACACACACACACACACACACACACACACACACACACACACACAGTTACTAGGTGTGCCTTACAAAATAGGCAAAACCAAAGTCTAATAATAAAAGTGATATAAGTTATAAAAGAGGAATAGAAACAACAGATTTACTATTACGTGTAGGTTTTTTTTGCCAACCCACATTCTTCAGGTAGGGAGTTCCACTGCTGCAGGGCTCTTACAGAAAACTGATGGTTACCTTTTGTAATTTAGGCAGGCTGAGGGAACATTTAGGAGGGTCCTACCTGAGTAGCACAGGTAGTGGCTAGACAAATAGTAGGGGCAAGGTCATGTAGGGCTTTAAAAGTCTAAATGAATTCTATACTTAACAGATTGCCAGTGTGATGTTTCTTGCAGCCGAGTTTTGAACAAGCTGGAGACCTTTTGGCCTGAGCCCCAAACACAGGGAATTACAAGGATCCAATCGTACGGTGTAGAAATGAGTGCATGGATTACTGTTTCAAGGTCCACTTGATACGGTGCCTCCCTTGTAATAGTGGTCAATTGTGTTGTTTGTGATATGTTTGTGTGTTCATCACTCTTTTTCTCTGCCTGTGTTATCAGGAATGATAGTGATGAAGGAGATGATCCAGAGAAAAAGAAGTTCCAGAATCAACTCTCAGGTTAGATATCTGACATTGGCCAATCAGAATACGACGCTTTCTGTCACATTGTTTTTAATCAATGAATGTTACAATGCAGCTCTCATAATTATATCGCTAATATATAGATTTCTCAATTCAATAATTTGGTTTCCCTAGGTGCAATTGTAATGGAAAAGCCAAACATTCAGTGGAGTGATGTTGCTGGGTTAGAGGGAGCCAAAGAAGCCCTGAAAGAAGCTGTCATTCTACCCATCAAATTCCCACACCTATTCACAGGTAATTAAATATTATTTATTAGATGGATATATGCGCTTCCCATTTATGACCATATATTAAGTGTTTCAAGGGGAACCCCCCCAGTTCATTGTATTTTATATAGGCCCAAATTACAATAAAAGTCACCCACGTTTCATTTAGACCAGGTTTAGACCGTACTCTTCACTTAAATAATTCATTTTTATCTTTATGTTTGTTATGTAATTTATGTGGACCCGATAAATGATCTTTTAAGTCTTGACTGCATTTCTGTCAATTACATTAGCTCAATGGGCTAATCAATGTAATTGCCCCCCCCCCCCTTGAAAGCGTCAGTGGCGTAGCACTGGGCTTCTATAATCATCTGTCATTCACAGTCACCCTCAGCGCTGCGCTACGGCATGCTACCTTGTGTGCAGAGTAGACTGTTTGCGGTGATCAGCTTCAAAACACTGAACAATACATCAGATCATTAAATTTCTATGGAGGGAGTGTGTATGACTCAGCACCAATAAACCTGTATGCAGAGACTACGTTTTTTATAACTTTGAGCTAGTTTACAGTGACCAATTGCGTTGCATGTTTGTCCGATTTCCAGTGCTGCAAAAAAACATCTTAATCTTTCAACACCTCATAAAACGTGTGCCGATTTTGTGGGAAAGTATTGTGTGGAGGGTTTTGATTGTTTTGGTTTAAACGCTATAACCAGGTAATAAAGATATGTGGGGTTCTGCTGTCTAATAGGTAAGAGAACACCATGGAGAGGGATCCTTCTATTTGGACCTCCGGGTACAGGAAAATCCTATCTTGCCAAAGCTGTGGCCACAGAGGCCAACAACTCTACCTTTTTCTCCATCTCTTCTTCTGACCTCGTCTCCAAGTGGCTGGGAGAGAGCGAAAAGTGAGTGTGTCTTGGTACTCTGGGGCACGGGCAGTGGCAACACCAGCGTTTGGTTGTTTAATTTCTTTAATGCTTCCTTTCTGCTCAACAGGCTTGTGAAGAATCTCTTCACCCTGGCGAGGGAGCACAAACCCTCCATCATATTCATTGATGAGATTGACTCCCTCTGCGGTTCAAGGAGTGAGAATGAGAGTGAGGCAGCTCGGCGCATCAAGACTGAGTTCCTGGTTCAGATGCAGGGTGAGTCCACAGATGAGCTCCTGAACCCCCCTGTAGATGACTGGATTACTGATCACAGAGCAATCTCTCTATCTTATATTAAAATTGGCTTATGGGTGGGTGGAGGGTGAGGGGGGTCACAAACGTAACATCCAGATGTGATTGGCCAAATTCGCGTACAAACGTAGCATTCGAATTTGATTGGCCAAGCTTCGCACGGTGTGCTCTGATCAGTGTTACTAGATTTTCATTCCTCAAATCGGCCTGAAAATGTCAAATATCTCTGCTGTTTATCTACTCCCTTACATTTTCAAAGATTATACATTCTCTGTGATTCGGGGAGCACAATGCTTTTAACTGAGCTTCTTATCAAAAGCGGATCTCTTCTGTGAACTTCCTCTTTGAATGAATGCCTGAATTATCAGTACAAAACATCAGCATTCAATGGAATGACGAGCATTGAATTGATAAGGACATTCACATTGAAGCCGGAGGAAGCTGATTTTGCTACTGCATTTTCACACTAAAGGTGCCTTGGGGAAAAATGGCATTTTATGTTGTTTTAAGTATTAAGATAATGTATCTCCAATGCTAAACAGGCAGAATACAAAGGTGATGTGCACTTAATCTCTCACTATCCATGTGATGTGGATGTTTCATTAGTATTTTCTGTTGTACAACTTAGTGTTACAGGGTTGTAGTACTAAAAACTGAGTTAGCAATGCCTGATTTTTAATGTTTAGCTTTTTTCCATAGGGTTTTTGATTTATGTAAAATATCATAAGCCGTTGTTTGCTGCAGAGCTTATGCAAAATCCAATGCAACCTGTAACTAAATTCTGTAATGACCAGTTTATACAGTACATACTGAACAGGGGTTGACTCGAGACTCAAGTGTTTAACTCTTCAAAACACTGATGTGACTGAAGCCCCCTGTGCATGAGTCTGTATACCTGACACTGACATTGTTCTCTGTAGGAGTGGGGAACGACAATGAGGGAGTCCTGGTACTTGGAGCGACCAACATCCCATGGACTTTGGACTCTGCCATCAGAAGAAGGTAATTTCTGTCATCTGCCAAACATATTAGCGACCAGGCTGTTGCTCCTCTGTACTCACTGAACACCTATAATACCATGTCAGATTTGAGAAGAGGATCTACATCCCTCTGCCAGAAGAGCATGCCCGCACCTTCATGTTCAAACTCCACCTGGGCGCCACCCCGACCTGCCTCGCTGAAACCGACTTTGTTACGCTGGGAAAGAAGACAGGCGGATACTCGGGAGCAGATGTCAGCATCATTGTCAGAGATGCACTCATGCAACCTGTCAGGAAGGTCCAGTCAGCTACCCACTTTAAACGGGTAGGTCTCCATACAGCCGCATGCTAGATTATGCTTCAGTAGACCATTGAGTAGTTGCTGCCACTTGCGATCTCGCTCCACACTTAAGTTTTAATTAATTAATTGTGGTTTCCAAGGTACGAGGGCCGTCAAGAGATGACCCCAATGTTCTTGTAGATGACCTCTTGACCCCGTGCTCACCTGGCGATCCCAGTGCTATTGAGATGACATGGATGGATGTTCCTAGCGAGAAGCTACTGGAACCTGTTGTTTCCATGGTAAGAGTACTGAAATGCTGGCCTTCTACACACCAAGTGCATGAGAAACCATTATTGAATATCTTGTAATGTGTGCCTGTTCATTACTTTGCAGTCCGACATGCTGAGGTCCCTGACCAACACAAAGCCGACAGTTAATGAACAAGATCTGGAAAAACTGAAAAAATTCACAGAGGACTTTGGTCAGGAAGGTTAATGGGATGTTCGAGCCAAAGCAAACCAAAGCAATGGAATAGTGATGTTCTTTTTCTCCTTCCTATCATTCTCCTTTTCTCTCCCTCTAACCCTCCACCAGTCCTAGGGCTCTATTCGTATATCACAAGACTGCTATATTAAGTTGTGTTGGCCACACAACACAAGGGATGGAATACTACATTGTTTTCTTGGATATCCTCTGTTGTTCAGGGGTTTCTCTGCAGCATTTCTGCAGTTGAACTGTTAAAATGTGGATTGATTGCTACTTAGAATGGATTATTTTGGTTACTTGTATTATGCACTAAGGTCTAAATGTATAGCTGTGCAAAATTCCCAAGCAACTTGGGACACTTCTGATGAGAAATATACACATTGATGTAAATCAAACTATTCAATTAATCTGGATATATGAGGCATACGTTATTTCACATCAGGATTATCCCATCGCCTATGTTCACGCCTAATTTACCTACCATCGTAAATAGAAATTTAACTCCCTGTCTGTCAAATTTCCGTCATGCCACATCTCTCTAGTTGAGAGGATGTCTTTATTGCACCTGTATTTTGTATCAATGAAAGAAGATTTATTTTAAATACTCTATAAACCTGTATTACTGTTGAGCTGGGGAGAGCTAACAATGCATGCAACATAGGCGTTTTAGTCACAAGGTGGTGGATGTGTTACGGGGTTGAGAAAGTGACTCGCATTCAGGGCAGTAGCTGCATCTGGCAAATTTTGATCTTTTTCTTCCGTTTTTTTGGACAAATCCAAGAAGGAACGAGGATGGATCACCAAAGGTGCCAGACCACTATTATTTTACAGTTGGAAAGGACTCGAAGTAGTCTCTCATTTCAACTCCTCAAATCATTAAGTCTTTCCACAGCGGAGCCTACGTCTTTCTATGATCACATTTCCTTACAAGGCAATACAGAATATCCTTCACACAACCTGAAAGAAGCAATGCCTTATTGTTGACATAGCCACAGCATCAGTGTTGGTTTTTGAAGAGACATGGCTCAGGTGTTGAATTCTGACTCTTCTGACATGGGTAGAGAGATCACTATCTGTTACACTTTACATCACTGAAATACAGCTCCAAGCATGATTCATCTTTAATATGTAGCCATTATAAGTGGCAGTGTGAACCATGTGCCTTCTAAACAAGTTGCAGGATTTCTTTCTCTTTTTTTCTTTAATTGGAAGTCATTGCTATGTAAGGGGTGCTTTGCCACCACTGAAAAGAAATGTATATCAATTTACACATTTCATGTAAACTCTCATTTAGACATTGTATTCATCTGTACTCTTATGTTCTTATGGCGTTCAGAATACAAGACTGTCTTTAAACATGTTGATAGGGAAGATCTCTCATTTTACTTTAAAATGCCTTTGGAGATGGCTCTATACTACTACAACTATTTGCCCTTTTCTTTATGAAGAGGCCATATAAGAATCTTTTCATGTATGTAAATAAAGTAAGTCACAAGAAGCATTTGCTGTATTTTTGTTCCAACAACATAACCGGAGCATTTTCATTACAAATTAATATAATGGGAAATTTAGATATGAGTGAGAAGGGTGGTGATTTAAATGTGGGTTTAATCAGCTAAAATGTTTGTTTGCTTCTGTTTTCTGTCTGTGGCGTGTGTGCTGTACAACATAAGGGTTTTACCCAGGAATGAGGAAGCTGAAGCATTTAGGGAGTTGTAGTCTATCTACACTGGAGTCAGGGTAATATGCTGCCGAATTGTTATACCGAGGACTACATGTACCGAATGATCTAGCGGCCGTGGAACAGACGTTCAAAGTTCACAGTTCGATTTGTTTTGGTTTGAGTGCGCTTTGTCGTAGAGAGGCAAGGTCCAGTGAGGTAATTTTATCTCCAGTGTTCGTTCTCTGGCTGACTGGCGAATCCTGCTAGAAAAAACCCAACTCCACCTCCAAAGTGTTTTTTTCGCCTCCCCTTTCTTTTGTACCGCCGCTATTCGTTATCCAGAAGCTAGCTCGCTAGTTAGCAAATAAGCTAACGACTGACAGATCCACCCATGTCCTCTGAGGAAGGCTTGAGTTCAACGATCACCGATTGGCTTTTCATCAATTCCTGGTGGCTTCTTCTGCCATTCATTATGCTCCTGGTCGTCGCTGCGTTCATCGTTGCCTTTGTGTTATTGTTGTACATGATATCACCTCTCATTAGTCCCAAACCTCTGAAACTCAACGGGGCCCATGTCGTGGTAAGTGCACAACACAGTGGGACGTTAATAATATCCACCTGACGCTGGTTTAATATTCATCGTTTTGTAAAACAACGTCTTCTCAAGCGTTTAAAGTCAAATTATGTGTTAAATTACAACGGTTTCTTACTCTCTTTGTTTGCCCGAGTGATCACGTTACACTAATTTATAACGACTGGCTGTCAACAGGATGACACGCCCACACCAATGAATGGAAGTCGTTTCAAAACTAGGATCATATTTGCATGTAATATTGGCAGTGGTGGAAAAAGTACTCACATTTTTTACTTAAGTAAAAGTATCAATACTGCAATGTAGAAATATTGTTACAAGTAAAAGTCCGGAATTCTAAATGTAAGTAAAAGTACTGGTATCAAAATGTACTGAAAGTAGAAAGTACTCATTATGCAGAATGTCCCATTTCAAGTTTTTAAATGTATACAAATCTTTTGAAAATAGCAGATCTACAAGCTCACAACGCGTTGCATTGTGAGCTTGTAGATATGCTATTTTCAAATAGCCAAAGTTTAAATAGGGCTGAAGTGGTAAATGTATGTTTTGTAATAAAAATAAAAAAAATAAAAAATCTACAAAGTTTTCAAATGTAGTGGAGTAAAAGTACAATATTTGCCTCTGAGATGTAGTGGAGTAAAAGTAAAAGTATTGACATTTGTTGACAAGTAAAGTACCTCAACATTGTACTTAAGTACAGTACTTGAGTAAATCTACTTAGTTACTTTACACCACTGTTAAACTTTAAAGGCACCTTTTAAGTAGAGTGCCTTGCTAGTAGTTTGTTTCCGTCTGCAGGTGACTGGTGGATCCAGTGGGATAGGAAAGTGCATTGCCATGGAGTGCTACAAGCAAGGAGCTTTCATCACTTTGGTGGCACGGGACGAGGTCAGCAGAAATCCTACAATAACCTGCCATTCATACCCTTTGTGCAACAGTATAGTCTAGTCCTAACCTGTCTCTACCAAGAGCCAAGCCAACTTATTTGTTGCCAAACATGGCAAAATGGTATCAACTGTACACTTTTTAAGAATGGATAATATTCCATGGATTATCCATATTTTTTTAAATTACGCATTTATACATGCTGCAAAACAAATTAAATGTGTTTGTGCTTTTAAGGAGTAGTAGAAGCAGCACTGTAATAAATATGCTGCTACATTGGCTCTGGGTGGTGATATGGTGAAAAAGTGTTAAAGTGTAATATACCCATATGCACAGACTTGTATCATAGCTTTAACATCATACCACTTTTTCCTCAGACCAAATTAGTTCAAGCTAAGAAGGAGGTGGAGAAATGTGCTATAAATGACAAACAGGTAGGTTTCTTTTTGTACTGTATGTATACCAACTCGATCGTGTTTCTAACAATATAGCGCATACCCTTATATTTTTGCATAAGATTGCATAAGATCTTTTACCATCTCCTATAATCAGGTGGTGCTCTGCATATCTGTGGATGTTTCCAAGGAGTATAGTCAAGTGGAGAGTGTGATAAAACAGGTACATTAACTCACTTAATCACACTGGACCTTCTCTAATTTTATACAACAAGGTTGTAATGCTAAAGTCACCTTTTTGTGTCACGTAGGCTCAAGAGAAACTGGGACCTGTGGATATGCTGGTATGCTGTGCAGGATCATCCATTTCTGCAAAGTTTGATGAAGTGGAGGTGGAGCGCTTCAAAGTAGGCTAAGTGATGACAACTAGGTCCCATAATTAACTTGTTTCATATCATTACTCTCAGCAATCCTATGAAAGGTTTGTTAAATATATTTACAACTCGGATTAGGATCTGAGAGGTAATGTCATAACTTCATATTCTATTTTCATCATTTTCTTTCTTCCCTTCCAAATGGACATGTTTTGCTACTACGGATTGGTTTACTCTTTCATGAGGTCCAGGGGAGTTGTGAATGTTGCCACTTCATTATGATTGTTGTATATAACAGGTACAATTGTACATTTTGGGTAGTTAGGCTCATTTCACACTCTTAGATGCTTGATGATAAAGAGCGCATGTGTAAGGACATACACCTTAAAATAAAAGCCATAACAGAACACATGTTCACCTAGTCATGCAAGATTGCTTGTTCAAAATTCAGACCGTTTTATTTCTATGGCAAGCTGAAACCAAGGATTCAGTAGCAACTTAAATATGCACCTTATGCATGTTTTATTCCCATCCAAACAGCTTCACAGATAGGCTTTCACAGTGGAAAGTATAATCATGGAAAGAGTCTTGAGTCTGTTATGCGTGTCCACAATAGCCACGCCAAACTGCCCCAGTGTATGGGTGTGCCTAACGGGGTTTCTTTGGCATGGCATTGTTTCCTACAGAGTATGATGGAGGTGAACTACCTCGGCAGCGTGTACCCAACGCGGGCCGTTATAACCACCATGAAGGAACGCCGGATGGGACGCATTATGTTCGTGTCCTCACAGGCAGGCCAGATTGGCCTGTTTGGCTACACCGCCTACTCCCCTTCTAAGTTTGCTCTCCGTGGCCTGGCAGAGTCACTGCAGATGGAGGTGAGTCTTCCCAGGGAAAGTCCTATTGGACAGCCAACGAGCACACAGACTGTAGCGTTAAACTTAAACCCTCTATTCTTAGTAAAACTGTACTTGGACCCTTTCTTTCTGTCTACACCAAATCTCTTCACCAATAATAACCCATCTACAAGCTTACAATGTGTGGCATTGCGACGCGTTGTGAGCTTGTTGATCTACTATTTTTGGCGAATGATCCCCCCAGAATAGGCATGCTGGGGGTTCAAGTGGTTTATCTGAAGACACACAGTGAATTATAATATACTTGCCTCATGAGATTTTATTTTTTTATTACACTTCCCAAATATCTGCACTGCAAAATCCTAGTGTTAATTTAACTTTGAGAGGATGGGTACATTTGGGTAAATGTTAACACAGTTATATTAACACATCGGATGCCAGCATTTTTTCACAACAACTTACCGTGGGTGCCAGCATTCTCCCCATTGACTGCGCTTTGCTGTTTAACGTTTCCGCGTGCGTTACAAGCAAATCCACGCAAAAAAAAGCATCGATTCATGTTCTGCCATGAGCCTGGCTACTGCCTGGAACCATAACATTCCCCTCGCGGGTTACAACGGGAGGGGATCGCGCGTCGCGCATGACCGTTTTTCCCCACAGGAAACAGATTCGGAGATATAGGCGTTTCAAAGTAGGAAATAGACAGGAAGCGGATGGGGGAAAAAAATGTGTTTCCGGTGAGCGATCTGGCACTTCCTTCGCAGGATTACAATGGGTGCTCCCAGAGCTGCTCTAGCCCCGCCCGTGCGGAGAAAAATGAAAAAAACAAAAAGACTGAAATCACGGTTCAGACCGTGTTCGGCACCGAAGCTTCGGAACCGCCACTATGTAAACAGACGGTTCAGACCGTGTTTGGCACCCGATGTGTTAACACAGAGGAGGACAACTGATAATTCAGAGTCAGATATTGATTGTTGTGGTTGACCATTGGAGACAGCCACAGCGTGTTGGTTTGGTAAGACTTCCTGTGTTCTTTCTTGATCAGATGAAACCATACAACATCTATGTGACTGTGGCCTACCCGCCTGACACAGATACTCCAGGACTCGCAGAGGAGAACAAGACAAAGGTAAATGCTCTCACGCAATAGCATTTGAACAAAATTAACCAAATTGATCAATTCACCAATCAATACCCTGTTTTTCATTCCCCTCACAGCCGCTAGAGACCAGGTTAATCTCTGAGACCTCTGGGGTTTGTCAACCAGAGCAAGTGGCCAAGATTGTCGTTAGGGATGCTGTGGTAAGAAACACCATCTATCAGCCTTTTGACCCGACAGCCACCTCAAAGTTTAATCTAGAAAATTACTTATTTTTGTTTTGATACATTCTTCTTTCTTTTCTTCTTCCTGCAGCAAGGCAACTTCAACAGCTCTGTGGGCCCTGATGGCTACATGCTTTCAGCACTCACATGTGGAATGTCACCTGTTACTTCCATCACTGAAGGCCTCCAACAGGTACATACTGTACTCTTGATGTCACTTTAGGTTTCCCATAGGCGGTGCTCTAGGCCACAGTTAATAAGCGAGGCCAGGTATTTACAGTAAGTTAATCATCCCATCACAGTAAAATCCTCTGTCTTAATTGGGGCCACATACCAAAGGTACAAGGTCCCTCTTGTCATAGTTGGCATTCTTATTATTCTCAAATGGGTGGTTATGGCCGTGATGCGCCAGAGGGCGCTGTTCCCATAGCAATACATGGAGTGAGTAATATGGAAAAGAACTGAGATATATCCACTGTTCCACACATAATAATTATGAAGTCAATACATCTACCCCTCTAGTGCCACCTCTCAATGTCAAGTTTTTGGCCTAACTTTTGAACCGTAAGACATAGACAATTACTTTCCATAGAATACCTGGCTCAATCGGTATCACATGCAATTTTCTTTACTTGCCCCGGGCAATCTGCAAACCGGTAATGTCGGACTCTGATAAATTAACAATGAGGATTTTACTCTGAATGCACCTAGGCGCATCCTGATGTTGACCTCTGTCCTCAAACCTCACCTTGATTTAACTCTTGTGCAGATTGTGACCATGGGATTGTTTCGGACCATCGCCCTCTTCTACCTGGGGAGTTTTGACAGCATCGTGCGCCGCTGCATGATCCAGAGAGAGCAGTCCAAAGCAGCCAATAAGAGGGAGTAATACTATGATCACATGCAAAAGCACCCCTCACCCCACCTCATTACACCGTCTCCCCTCCTTCTATTATAACCACTGGAGGAGACCAGCTACACACATCCACCCCCACCCCACTCCCTAAAGCACGCCACCCTGGGTGGCCATTAAGGCCAGGCGTGGTGTCTACCAATGATATCAGCTCAACAGATGGAATGAAAGAAAATGCAGATGGGTCCTTTTTGCTTGTCCATTGATGTACTGTAACTCCTCCATTAACTTGACAGTCTTTTTTTTTTTTTTTTTTTTTACCACTCAAATGCATTCCAGTGACATTTTGGTTTTCATGTGCGCACCTGCTTCTTTTGTGGGTGGGGGGTGAGGTCTGCAGTGGATGAGGGCAGACTAAACACCCCACAAGCTGTTCTTAAAGTCGACCTTGTCAGCAACTGATACTAGATGTATTAAGCCTCACTGCCACCACCCGCACACATGCTTAAAAGTAATGGATAGCCTGTCTGACTGGTTGTGTCAATATGGCCTGAAATCCCTTCCCACTGGGGAAAAATGGAATGCTAACACTTACCTTTTGTCATACCATTGCAAGCACCACACAGCAAGCTTCACCTTATTCACCCTATACTTTTCTCACCAAATAAGTGAGAATGTCTTCTGTACCATTTTGTCATGTGATTGTGAGTCTTTGCAGGCAAAGCACCTCCCTTTGACTTGTTAACCTATGTTACTTTGAACACAGTTCTTACCTTCCATGGTTTGTCTACGTTAAATGATGTTTTGCTTGTGTTTGCAGTGTTTGTCAAGCTGAACGGTCATTTGACAGTACATTGCAGTGATGAGAGTGAATATGGGTTTACTTTTATTCTTTATGTAAATTTTTCTAATGCAAAAGTAATTTTGCTTCTGGGAGATTATAATCTTAAGCATTTGATGGAGTGTATTTGCAAGTGAGAGAGAGTGTTACTGAGGCTGATGATGTCAATGTGTGTGTGTCTGCTGTGACTTGAGCCAACCACAGGGAGCGAGAAAAGCCATTCGATTTTGATGTCTTGGAAACATAACATACCAAATTATTTCTCATTATATCGGTTTGTTGGTCAGTTTTTCGAAGAGGCCGCATTAAGGCATGCGTTAAAGTCATGATGTCATGGGGATGGAAAAAATGTGTTCAGTAGCAAATGGTGATGTCACCTTTCACCTCTGAATTTGAGCTTATTCACCAGGCCTTTTGTCTCTGCTTTCATTAAGATAGTGCACAATGAAATGTATCTACTGTGTGTGTGTTTTTATGTGTCTGCACATGTTTAACCACCTCCAGTCAAGATCCAAGCAGGATCCAAGTATTGATGGGGTGGTGTTAGTCAGGGCAACATGAGGGATGACGCTTGCTGGTTCAAGCAGTATCCCTTTAGGCCTCGTGGGGGCGTTGGAGATCTTTTTGTGTGTGTGTTTATTTAGATTTTCTTTTTTAGGCCAAAATGTAAAGAGGGAAGACCATCTTTGTGTGCAGGGGAGGAATGGCTCCTTTATTGTTGAGTTTTGGTTTGATGTGACCCTGTTATAAAAAGGTGGACATTTATACTTACTGAGATCGATTCCCTCTCGATGTCCCTCAAGCCTGTGAATATCTATTTACCTTGTAACATTTCTCCACATTCTGCTTTTTAGGGAGCAAGAAAAATGTCAATGTTAACGTCTCATACAAGTCTTCCTTTTATCCATCATGTGGGGAGAATGTACTTTACTACAAATATGTACAAATCAGAAAGTAGGAATATTTTTTAAAACACACAAATATTTGAATGCCAAAATGTATTAAGACAATTTCTCTAGACGTAATGCAACTATTTGAGATTTATTTTGATGTCGCTGCTCAGTTTAACTTAGAACTAGCTTGTTAATGCAGTGGAGCACTACCATTGTGGGGACCCATTCTAAGCCTTAAGAAGTAACTACTGATGAAGCTATTGCTAAAAGAATGGATCTGTCCACAGAATAATGTGGCCCCACTTCCGGGCTACCAGTTAATTTTATCTGAAATAAATGTAAAATGCCAACTGTTTTGTGAATTGTCAATTCCAGTTTTGACAAAGGCCTTACTCAAATCCAAGATATGAAAGTGAGAATGGATGACTCATTTGTGATGATGTTCTCATTTGACATTGGTTAAAGGCTTACGGTCCTGCACTCAGTAGCTTTTCGTTTATGTATACTATTGCTTTCAGAATCACTCTCTGACCTTGAGGTAGCAACACGTAGTTGATAGGACATGTAGCTCATGGAAAAGCAGATTTGTTTTAACACTTTTAAGCTATGCAAATCAAGCCTATTTCATTGTTAAAACATACAACTGAGATTTATGATTTATTTTATTTTTTATGATGCTCATGCTAACATTCCCCCTTTCCATTTTTGGTGTCAACAGATATTTAAATGAGACTACAATAGAGTTTATAAGTAATGAATATGGAAGTCTTAAAGCAATCTGCTTATGTTTCCATGTTCTTCTTTGATTGTTGTTTTTTTGCTGTCTTTCTTTGCCAAACTTGTTAGAATTTCACCTTGTGTGCCATTGAAAGAAAATGTGAGAAGTGGAACGTTTCTTTGTCTTATTTTCTTACATGATAAATGAAATAAATACCTGTGGAGAGAACAAAAAAGTGATGACATTTTGTTGTTGTCGCTGTGCCTCCTGCCTTGTTTATTTATTCTGTAGTGGTGTACAATTTAAAATTTACTGTTGCACTATTGTAAGTATAATATAGTCACCACTTCCTTTGAAGTAATGTAGGTTATATCGGATGTAGCCATATAGGTGGATTACGAGACAATGGGCCCCTGGCACAGACTTGTAAAAGCCCCCCATATCCCCGGCAGGTACACTGACCAACCCTAACAGGATTTTTGAGATTCCAGTGCTGTTTTACACTTTGCTTTTTGCAAGTCCTATAAATATACTGGTGGGATAAACATGCGCTTAAAAGGCATTATGATATTTGTTTCTTGTAACATCTACAAAGTGATTGTTTCCTTTAGCTTTGAGTATGCCTTTTGGAGCTCTGTTATTGACATGAATGACTAAGCCTTTTGATAAGAAATGCAAAGTTAATAACAGCAACGCTTCATGCTCATGGCTCATGGCTTGGGCCCCCTGAGCTCTTGGGCCCCTGGGCCTGGTAGGCCCGTGCGGTAGTCCACCCCTGGGTGTAGCTGTAAGCCTTGTTTTTTTAAATTCAGTAGAGGGAACCATACTGCTCCTTCAGAGCAGTGGTTTTCAACCTTTTTCATGCCAAGGACCCCTAAATTGATATACATTTGCCCGCGGACCCCCAATTGAAAATGTTTTGTGCGAGGGACCCCTAGAAGCAAATTGAGTTCATTTTTGCTTTAAAAAATATAAATATTCAAAGATATGCACACTTTTTCAAGGTTTTTCAAAAATAGCAGATCTACAAGCTCATAGCTCGCTATGAGCTTGTATATCTGCTATTTTTGAATAGCCAAACCTAAGTGGTTAAAAATGATTGTGACGCTATTAACTAATTTTGCTGGGGACCCCCTGGTACTCCCTCAAGGACCACTGGTGGTCCCCGGACCACTGTTTGAAAACCACTGCTTTAGAGAATGCAGTGAGAGGGGTCCAGAGATTTTATGCACAGGGTTTTTTAGGGCTTGTAAAGGCTGAGGTGTTACGCATTCTGTTTAAGATGTCGACTTCAATCTTCCTTGGGAGGATCAACCTGGACAGCACTCTCTCAGATCCACAGAATACTGAGATTTTAGAAGCTTTGTCCTGTCAAGAGTCCAGGAATCCAGAGTTTTGATTGATTGATTGATGTACTTTATTTAGTAAGACATGGAAGTACAAATTCACAATACAAGGTCTACTAAACTGGATAGCTCATTAAGCATTTAGCTTGTTTAAGATGAGATCCCCATGCACACAAATCATGATGACATATAAGAGACAGACAGATATACACACTACTATACAGCATGTCATACAATCAGTTTACAGAGCGCGATAGAGATATGGGGTTTAAGAAGTTGGAGAACACAGGGAGGTAGAAATGTAGGTTCATCAATGTACAGGATGATGAGGACATGCACCCACAAGGGGCTAGTGTACATCAAAGCAACCCTTCAAGAGAATGTGGTGGTCCTGTGCTATTCAGAGCATCTTCCAATTTCTAGATGGGCAAGATTCAAAGAAGAACCTTCTCAAATATGTTTGTCCTTATAGTCATTCTGCCTATCTATAGTTGAACTGCTGAAGGAGCTATATTTGATTATGACTTGCATACGTTTTGCTTTTAGTCATAAAGGCTACAGGCTACAAGTACAAATATCGTTAGGCTATATGGACCAGTGTTTGGTTTTTAATGTTCCTTCCTGTGTCCTTGGTGTACACGTGAAGTCTCCAAGCGCTCCCTCAAGGAATTACTTGTCTTGCGTGGATGACGTATGAAACACCGCCCTCGCAGTGGGCAGGGAGCTGCGAGAATATGAGGAGCATTCAGTCCGACCTTGTCTGGCTGGCTCACAGTTCCGTGCATAGACATAGTTGTGCGTAAAACGCTGCTAAAATAGTTGGCGGCGTTATAGCCTGCTCTGGACACGTGCAACTTTGGCTTTCTTTGACGTTTTTTGCAACACGTTGGCCTGTCTATCTTCTCTGTGCAATATGCACAGGCAGACAGTATTCTAACCTCTTCCGTATCTTGGATTTGTATGCAAAGGGAAGGTCGCCACTTTTTTTTCCTTCCTCTCGTCAAGGCTTCGGGACACCTTCGTAGAAACTGTTCTAACACGACGCAGTTTGGACTTTTAAAGGGTGATCTTGCCCTGTTTGCCAATGGGTCTTTTCTAAAAAAAATAAAAAGAAAGCCCTGAGAAAAAATCTATTGGCTCCCGATCAGACGCATTGGATCTTTTAATATATATATTTTTTACAGGCTACCTACCCCAGTTTTCCACTATGCATCACACGGTATTGTGCACTTATTGGGTCGTGATGCGTTTTGTGTAGATATCTGTATCCATCAGTAGCATTACTTAAGTGCCAAATTACGCCGTTATGGAGGACGAGCATAACCGCAATATTGTGGAAAAGTACATTTGTCATAAACTGTCAAAACGAGGATATGTATGGGAATTTGCCGATGACGTCGGGGACGAAGATGCTGCTAATAATGGGTCACTCGTCGTCCCTGCTGCACCGACTCTGGTGACCCGACGATGTCGTGGAGATTCATCCGACGCAGGGCCGGATAGGGAGCACATCCCTCACCAGTCTAAACTGCTCTCCCAGTCGGACCCCTACGCTCCTATTCACAGAGTACTGCGCGAGGCTGGGGATGAACTCGAACGGTTGTACCAGCCCGACTTTATAGAGATGTCACATCAACTGTATCTGACGTCCACCACGGCGCAGCGGCGCTTCACCGAGGTCATCAACGAGCTGTTCAGGGACGGAGTGAACTGGGGCCGGATTATCGCGTTCTTCGAGTTCGGCGGCACCGTGTGCGCGGAGTGCGTGGGCAAGGAGATGACGTCGCAGGTGGACCACATCGCCGAGTGGATGACGGAGTATTTAAACGGGACGCTAAACAGCTGGATTCGAGACAACGGGGGATGGGTAGGTTGTGATTCTAGTAGTTCATCATCATCACCCTTAAATCTCCCATTGCCCTAGATGCGCACATAACGCAGAGATAGAGCGAGCGCCCTGCACTCAACGGCGTCACTCGTGAAGCAGCCTGATTTGAAAGTGTCGCTGTCTGTCAAGCTTATCGGGCCAATGAAACGCTGTCTTCTCTGTCACACCTCCCGACGCTCTCCTATAAAGCCCGCCCCTCTCCTCTGTGTAATGTCAGTGCTAGGTGTAAGCAGCTGTCGTTAGGTAGCTCTCCATTATCCAAGGTAAGAAATATAATGCACTTGAAGGCAACATTTGATCTCCTCCCGGGGGACACACAACATAACCTATATGTTTTCCTTGCCCCACTAAGCCTGTCATACATAAGGTGCTGAAGGTGCTACAATTCCCTGGCTTGGTCATTATTCTTGAGGGAGGTAGCAGTCCAGACACATGTCAGGGGACCCATAGCTATTGAGTTAATGTGTTCAGGCCTCTAGGCATGGCTGAACCAACCACCACATATGCAAGGACCACTGTCAGGAGATCTGAATGGCAGATAGACGTTTCAGGTGCAAACTAGGACAGCCCACTACACTCCTTACACACACACACACACACACACACACACACACACACACACACACACACACACACACACACACCATCATGCATGCAACCGTTTACATTTATGTAACTATTCTGCTCTCTTGTGAATGCAATAGGAACACATTATCGACCCCTATGAATACTCATCCTGTGCTAGACGGCCATGGAAACAAGCTATGCCAGCCTACCACAATTTAGCCTCTAATGGGTAGGAATGTTCGTAATGAGAACATTATGTTTGTGCTGCTCGGTTATCTTGCCAGAAGGTGACTGAGGGTGGGAGGGAGTGGGCTAATCAATGATTTATATCGAGCATTTGATCTCGAAAGGGAAGGAGCGTTTAGCATTCCCCTTTAATGTGTTCCTTGCCCCCGAAGGTAGCGGTTCGTGCCACATATCAAAGGCACACACAGTGGAGGGAGTTCCCTGCAGCAAGGCAGAGCTCCAATCTGCAGCCTGTGTGTTTAACATGCACCCCTCTGTGCATCTGGGTTGAAACTCTTTTGTCTGCTTTTCAAACCTGTGCCGTGGCTCTGCCAGTGGCTGGGCTGCCTTGATGCCTGCGAGAAGTCTCTATAGACAGAGCCTGTGCCTGCTGTACAATGTAGGTCATCATAGTCTGTGTTTTCCAGCTGGGTGGAGATGACAGTATCTCTGCTGCTGCTGCTCCTTCTTATCCATAGGAGAGTGGAGTGGACTCTCATAATCTGAGGGATTATTCAGGTTTGAGTGAGGGCATGTGTGTCTAATTTAGGGCATATATGTATTTTTATGCTAAACGGGAAGAAAGCCATGTCCACTCCAAATGACTATGGCTTAAAAATACTCAAACTAAAAAGTACAGCCTAGAACAGAAATAGTGTCAGTTCTTGCACAGTGTTTCAGTTAGACATTACGTTGATCCAGTTTTAACAGACCGTAACATTGAATTGTTGATTTGAATGCCTGGCAGGTTGGGGGGAAATTCCCTGCCATGTATTTCAGTTACCTGAAATCTGATAAGTGATGTTGTACTGCTCTCCTAGAGCCTTGTCTGGAATCTTGTTTGGGTTTGTAGATTTCCGCCCCCCCCCCCCCCCCCCTAGCTTTACAGATGTAAGAAAGGACTAAATGTTTTAAATATTGCAGGCTTGCAGCTAAAGTTACAGAAAGCAAATTAACTAAATGTAAACTGAATCAGTCAACATGTATACCAGTCTGAGAAGTTTAGTTTTTTTAATTTATTTTATCAATCCTAATCCTGAGCCTATAGTTATATAGGCTTGTTTAACTGTGTATTTAAAAGTGGCTAAAAGTTGTAGGTGACAACTGAACTGGTTTGTTTTGTTCTGATTGGACGTCCTGCTTTCAACATCCCACATCTCATGATGTTGTTTGTCTCCCTCTCCCCCAGTGAGTTGTCTGGACACAGACGTCAACCAATGTGTCGTAATATACAGTCAAAAGTCTTGGGCAGAATATGATTGGGCAAATTAGCTATTTGTCATTTTTCTAGCTTGAGCTTTTGAACTTCGCTTAGCCTAAATCTTGAAATTCCAATTTAAAATATTTATTGTAAATGTTTCTCACAAATCAGACATTTGAAATTTGCTCGGTGATTTGCAGAAAGTCAGTTGGGATAAAACTGTAGAATAAAATTGGTTGGTTGGTTTGTTTGTTTGTTTGTTTGTTTTCCTTCATATACATTGACTTGCTATCTTGAATGCAACTGATTTCTGTGCAGCTCCCTGACAATTATTTTTGTTTGGCAGTGGGACACAGGCCAGAATAAGAAACATGACTTTTCTGAATGTCATTTGCATAATGTCAATAGAGAGACTGGATGCTCGTGGTCACACATCATAATGCTGTACACAGTAGAGTCCCAAGGGTTAGTTTAACTCTGAGAGTGTACACATGGAACCAAATGGACCTATAAAGGATATTCACACTCAGGACTTGTTTTCCTCATTGTACAAACAGTAATGGGTTTTAATTAAACCAATAATGATATTTTGACATGTGAGAGTGGCATGAAAACCCCTCTCTATCAGCCACCCTCTGGTTTCCTGTTGTTTTGACACAGCTGGGGCCCAAAATAGGAGTGCCCATTTGCTGGTGTTGAGTCTAGGCATTGCCGGTGAGAAATGTAAATATACTTTTAGAAAAACAAAACGTAAGGGCCTCTCAAAAATAACAAGGTAGCAGTTGTTTTGTGTGGAAATGGGTCCTATTTAGCAGTGATTACCCCCCCCCCCCCCACCCCTCCATCTTCCTCTGCTTCTATAGACTTGGAAAAGACTGTCCTTTCATTGTGTGCAGTCAGTGCACACTTTTCTCCACCTGTATAAATCCATCCTTTCCTGTCCTTTTGTGGTGAGAGAAATTGCACTTGTTTGGGGACAGGGCAGGATAATGAGTGTCAGAGCGAGACAGGAGCACACATGGATGTGCGCTGGCTGCATCCCCACCTACGCGTGGCACACCTATGTTTATTCACAGGGGCTCTCGGTAAATATCAAGTGATTGGACAAAGTGGCAGGCGGTGACCAACTTCTGAAATTGCAGGCTTGACCTCAGACATTCTGTTGTCTGGCTGAGGGGGCGGCATGGCAGTCGGGGTCCTGCCAAGATGTGCTGCATAAAAACAAATGATTTCACAACTTGTGATGGCTAACACAAAACAGGCTCAAAGTTGAGAAATTAGTTTGTTTCTGTGCTTATTTTTCCCTCCTCAATGGCAGCACAAAGGCGGAGGAGAGGGAGGGGCTGAGGGAGGGGGAGGAAAGTGCACCTGGAAAACCATTTGCCCGTAGCCAACGGATGATTGGCCGATGGGTTTCCCCACCTTAAACCAATCGAAAACAACCTAGCTGAGGTTGTCTGAGGAATGCCACTAGCTGCTGAGAGACAGACAGAGAGAGAGACAAAGAGTAGCATGTTGGATTGGATCCATCCTACGGGGGGATTCCCTCAGTATGTCCTGGTAGTGGATAGGTGTTTCTACGGTGTTGTGGGTATCTGTCTGCACCCCTCTCCTCCCCTGTCGAGGCTGAGCGGGATCTAGGACATCGGAGAAGTCATTAATCTTTATCAGGTTGACACGTCTGCAGAGAACGAAGGGGAAAACCTGAACAACTGCCTGACAAAGGAGGCACAACCGCTCACGGGAAAATATCATTTTGTGGGGAGATCTCACTTACATCCTATTTATGTATCCTAGACACGAATGAGATGTGTTTTTTAATGCTAAGACCAGACTTGACAGGGAATAATTTCAGAATTCACACATTTTATTACTAGCATAACGTTGCTGTCGAGTAGAAACCTTATATCTCCATGTTTCAACTTTTTATGTTTTTTTATGTAAATTAATGCCCTACTTCGTCATACTACAGAGTCATCTAAAAGTAGCAAAAATAGTAGATCTACAAGCTCACAACGCATCGTGATGCGACACGTTGTGAGCTTGTAGATCTGCTATATTTGGCGAAATGTTCCCCCCAGAATGGGCATGATGGGGTCATTTGTTTTTGCTATTTATAAAAACAATTTAAAGTGTGGTTAAGTGTGGATTTACATATTATATATGTATATCTCTATCTCTCTCATCCAACAGCTAAACCATATATTCATAAAAAGAAGCATTTCTTCTAATTCGTATGACGTCTGTCATTTTTAGCCCCGCTAGTGGCATGGTTCTAAGGATGGCGATGGTCAGTTGGTCCATCCAATCCAAACAACTAGTCGCAAACAAAGTATGTCAAAAACTACTGGCTGGATTGCCATGGAATTTGCTGTGCAATTTCATGCTCCCTGGAGGATGAACCCTACTCATTTTGGTGACCCTATGGCCTTTCCTCTAGTGCCACCCGTAGTCCAAAATGTCCACTTTCACACAAGATATCTGAAAATCCAATGGGCATTTTGGAGCAGCATGATGATGAGTGGCTGCTAGTGGAGCGTTTAGCCTCTAGTTTTGTGGTGTTGATGTTTATCGGCAGTGCCATTGATGGGTTTGGACGTTTGGCACAGCAGTGAAGTCAGTATAGCTAGTGCTAACAGAGGAAGAAGGTGAGCCTAATTAAAAGGGACAACCCACCAAAAGAACACAGGCTTTTATTGTATTTTATTATCCGTCTGCACTCCCTATCCAGTCTAATTGGTTCTCCAATAAAGGGGAAGAGTGATGTAATATTTGTTTACTGGTTACATATGGCTGTCATTAATCAAACTTTCACATTGTCAGCGGAATACCGGCAACAGTTTAAGCTCGCAATATGTCGGCACTGATGGGAGTTTTTGTAAGTGTCTGGAAATGGGAGAAAACCCTGCTGGGTAGTTATAGGCTGAATGCACCCGTTTACCACCCTCAAACTAGAGGCCATAAGCTGGTTTTACATTCTCGGAGGAGCTGCTGTTTATCAGTTTCTCTTTGTAAATTAAGGTTTGATGAGCTTATTTCTTTCTGGAAAACGATTTGCACGATTTGCCTCAAGTTCATTGATGCAAATGAATGTGCTCTTATCTCCCATCCATCAATCAGGATAAATAACTACATATTATTATTTCTTTCATTCATATGATCAGTCCATTGCTTGTTTTTGTCTTTTCTTTTTTTCTTTTTAATCCCTAATTAATATCTGATTAGAGGTGTAATTCATTAATTACGTGCCATATGCTGGATGTCAGGATGCCCCCCCCGCCCTAAAATGCCTTTGGGTTGCGTAGATAATGAAACAGGCTGTATTATACACTGTGCACGATGAATGCAGTGGGCTGGGGCTGTGCAGATTGATCGGTTTGGTATGTTTAGTGGATATTGTGAGATAAGAAGAAATCAGCAGCGAAAGGCAGTCAGAGAGTTGTGATAGCTATAATATGAACGGAAACTGGCAAAAATAATTGTATCACTGGAAATGTATTACAGGCACTGTAATGGAGACTTGAATGCACAAAAGAGATTAGCTTGGCTAAAAGGGGCCAAGATTTCCCCCCTTTACTGTACCCCATTGCTGCGTAGGCCTCGGTCGCTCGCCATCTGCCACTGTGTTTACACCCGTCAGCCCTGTGACTGTAATCTCAGAAACATTTTCTTCTAAACCAGTCAGCTCTGGGCTGTGACTCTTTGACTCTCACTGACATGAATACCCTCATTCAGAAGTGGGCCTGGGGATGTTGCTGGGCTCTCTACTATCTATTTCTCTGAACATAGCCCATTGTTGCTTTGGAATACTTAAATATAAGTAACTTTAACCCTTTTAGTGTTTTATAACGAAGTCTCACAGTTTATGACTTTAAGGCTGTGTGTCCACCAGAGTGTTTTATCTCAGCTGAAAGCGCAAGGTGCTGTGCTAAAAATGTTCTTAACCCATTAAGACCGGGAACGCATCTGTGTCATTTTTTGATTTCTTTGGCTATTAAAAAACAGCAGATATACAAGCTCCGCGCTATGAGCTTGTAGATCTGAAAAAAAGACGAGACGAGATCGAAATCTCGAGATTTCAATCTCGTCTAGCAAGACTTCCGTTTTTCTTTGCATAGTGTTCTGTCACTATGAACGTCAGATCTCACCCAAAAAAAAAAAAACAGGTTAGGATACCAATTTGAAAGGAGATTTGAAGGAGAGAGAACTCCACAAAGTTTATTTATCAGCTTGAAGCTTCAATTTTATAGTGGTCCAGTACCAATTTTATAGTGGTCCAGTACCAATTTTATAGTGGTCCAGTACCAATTTTATAGTGGTCCAGTACCAATTTTTACTAAAGGGCATATTTTGGTTTTTATCACTTCCAATTTCACATGTTTATCCTGTATCCAGGATGAGTTCTTTCCTGATTGGATGTAATTGGCATCCCAATATGAAAATGTATTCTATTTTTACTAAAGAGCAGGAGAACATGGAGATGATATGACACATCTTTCACCTGCTTGATAGAGACAATTTCTTCCAATAAAGGTTTTGTGAAAGTCGTCGGTTCTTTCTGATGGATGATTGGATGTCAATTTGCAGCCATTGTCACCAGCATCTTTTGCAGCATTGGACAGACATTGTTAGCCTACAACATATAATGTTAGCCTACAATATATAATGATTTTATATACTCACTTTTTCATTTCACACAAGTACTTGAATTCCTTCAACCTCAATAATGCCTATCCAAATCCATTTTTGTTTCTTTACAGGTACTGTAGCACATTGGTTCTCAGCTATTATCCCAAAATGCTTGAGAGAAAGAAAATACCAAAAACATTTTAATCACATTTTAATTAACACAAGCACAAAACAAAATATTTTCAGATGTGGGTCCGCTGCCAAATACGTATCGATCTGGGGGTCCTTGACATGAAAAAGTTGCATGCTACAGCATGCTACAGCATGTGAGAGGAGACTAAAAGAGACTAAAAGAGAAAAGAGCGATACAAAAATCAGACATTCAGTTTGATCTTGTTGTTCCTGCTTGAAGTTGACATGACATTGCTTGTTGTGTTTGCACCATCTTACACATTCCAAAAACATTTCACAGAACTGAAGTGAACCGTTCCCCTAAGATTTGTGTCCCTTTTATGCTCTGCAACCCTATCATTTGAAGAACAGAACTCATGATTAGCATTGTATAAATTATGGCCACATCACAGTTTCATATGCATGATGGCTGTGCTGGTGTTGCCTTATCGCAGTGGTTCTCAACTTGAGGTCCGGGGACCCCCAGGGTGGCCATGAGGGGGTTCCGAGGGGTCCAAAGCTAAGTGATTGATAGTTAGAAACCAAATGGACCATTACAGGTTTGTAACTCTGCGAGTACGAATTGATTGACTGACTGACTGACAGATGATAAAAATGCATATACATGAACGTACAGTAAATCTTACTATTATAATTGGAGAGCGTGTGTGTCTGTGTGACTGTGTGTGTTTTGTGTTTCTTTGTCTGGGTCCCTCAGCAGACCATAGACCAACTGCCTCCAGTTGTGGGGGTATGGGAGTATTGGCTGGCTTTCATGTATGACAAGGCCAAATGCCCAAAGGGTGCCTTTTCTAGTTATACATACTGTATCTTTCCCCAAAAAAAAGGGGGTTGGGGTGTAGCAGAGATGTAAACCGAGGGTCCTTGTAATGAAAAAGGTTGAGAATCACTGCTGGATCGGATGAGGAGTGAATGTCTTGATATGATCTGGGTTGCGTTGGCCTGCCTTCTCCCCATAGACCCTCCACACCCGTCCTGCGTGTGCTTATTTCTGGGTCTCCTTTAGGAGAGGCTTAGGAATGTCTGCTAGGGGAGCAGCAACTGTAAATAAATAATGGAGACGACCTGGGTGTAGCTTTCCTGTCCAGCCAGAGGGTGTGGACATTTGTTCTTTAGTTGACAATCGCTGGCCCACGTGCTCCATTCAGGAACCACTGCATATGAGTTGGGGTGTGTGTGCATGGTTCTTGTTTGTTGGCCTCCTGGCTGTTTCCTTTTTTTGTCTCTTCATAGTCGACAATTTGAATGTTCCTTTATGGGTACATTTTTACTCTCTCGGGGGGTAAATTCACACAGACTTCGGTATATTCATACATGTGATTTCTTGCTATAAACTTAAAAGGGTGTGAAGTGCTGCTGAACATTGGCCAGCATAACAGTTCTAAAACCCTTGCATCCCAGTGACAACACATGCTGATGAATTATATATGGGCTAGATAAACTCACACTAAATGGATATCCCTCAACTGGAACCCCAAGGGCTGTCCATGCACCAAATGACGGATTATGTCTGTCTCTCGTTCCCTTTATTGCGCTCATTCCCTCTTTCTCTCTCTCTCGTACTCTCTCATTCTCTCTTACACTTTCTTTTCCATAGTCTCTTATCTCTCTCTTACACTTTCTCTTCTTTAGTCTCTCTTTATCGCTGTCTCTTATCTCTCTCTCTCTCTCTCTCTCTCTCGTGCTATCTCTCTCTCTCTCTCTCTCGCTATTACCTCGAGACCTGGCTTTCCGTGTCAGGTAACGTGCAGATCCTTGAAAAATGCAGGGACATGTGAGAGGCCTCTAAATATAGCTGTTACCATCACAGCTCCCATGTGGTCTTTAATTGCCACATTACGCCCCCTCCCCCCCATGCAAGAGTGTTAATTAAACTCAGAGTGTACAAATAGAACCAAATGGACCCCAAAGCAATACCTGCTTTAAAGGAAAACACCATGTTCTATGTTGATGTGTGAGCCATTTCAGGTAAAAAGTGGTCCACTCTTGCTGCGGTGGTGGGTAGATAATGAGACCACCGCTGAGACTCTACACGGTGAAATCTAGAGTGTCGGTTTAACTCTGAAAGTGTCAAAATGGACCTTGGTTAATTTTTTTGACACTTCTAGAGTTACATTGACACTCTAGGTTTTGCAGTGTAGTTGACATTGCCATTGGGCACAGCCTGGAAAACTCTGTAGGATATCAATATAGGTCAAGGTTAACTAGTTTTGAGAAACATCTAGCTGTCTGTGGAACTTTGGAACAAGCCCTCAAAAAGGCTTTGAAGTCAATTATATTTACATAAATAGCTATTTAGATTTCTTTGTACTGTAACCCTGGCCACTGCCGTTTGAAGTGCAACTGACACTGTCCATATTTCTTGAATGACTTCCCCAGTCAGTCGCAGAGATACAGTTGCATGGATGTAGTATAACCTAAACAGTTGTTGAGGTTCATTGAGTAGCCACTCAAACACATAATCTAAACACACACACACACACACACACACACGCATACGCGCACGCGCACGCACACACGCACACACAGGCAGGCAGACACAGAAGCGGATGTACTTGTGTGAATCAATTATCTGCTGTCCTCACAATGGATCTGTATACGCACACATACACATGCACGCACACGCACCAACACACAGATGAGCACACACAGAAGCGGATGTGGTGGTGTGAATCAATAATGCTGTGTTGTCACAGAGTGACATGTGAGCTGTGGCAAGGAGCAGATGGCCCCAGGGTGCCTAGCTTCCTGTTAGCCATGCCATGCAAGCCTAACACACACACACACACACACACATGCGCACACACACACAACACCACCAGCCCTGCAGGGATTTCCCGGTGCCACTGGCTACAGTGCTGACCATTAACAAACAGCATGCCATTATATGCCCTTCCCTGAAATGCTGAGTATATATGCTCCCCCTCCAGAAAAGATGATCTTGGCAAGATAATGGTAAATAGATTTCTCTGTGCTGTTCCAAGAGGAGGTCTGGGGGGCAGTGATCTCTGCATAACCCCCCATTTCCTCCGCCCTAGGGTCCGGAAGCTATGGGTCTGGGCGATATATATAGGTCATTATTGGACTTTTATGATGACATCGGTATTGGCAGTTATGCAGCCGATGTGCCCCGATTTCTAACCACTTTCAACCTTTCCGGCTGTATATTATGGGCATGTCATTCTTGGTGAAAATGTTAAAAGGTTTTCAAAAACATTCAAAATAAAACATAAAAAAATAAAATAAAATATAACAATTTTCTTATTGCTTCGGAAATGTTGCGCTTTTCGACAAAATATCGGTCAAAATTGGTAATCGGTGGTCTAGGACTCTCCAAAATCAGGATCTGCATCCGACTCTGGCTTTGGTCGGGCTCTAGTCCTCCCCACCCCATGTGATTTGTGGCAGCAGAGCAAATAGCCCCCCAGAAATCTGATCTGGTCCAACCTCAACGGATGTTGGGTGAGGTCAGCCACTGATCTGATATCATTTTGACTGTGTTCTATTGATTCACAATTTCCTATGATTCTGGCTAGCATCTGGATAGACTCAACTAGTAAAAGCCGTCGCTGTTGGACAGAAACCTTATATGTCCAAAACCGTGACTTTTCAGAAAATGGAAAAAATGAACCAAAAAAGTGTTCCAAACTTCCAATGGATCTTTTGTCACAAGCTCATATAATGCTTTTAATGTTGTGAGCTTGTAGATCGTTTTCGTTACTTTTGCATGACACTCATATGATGATATATATAATAGAATATTTATTTTTGTATCCTAAAACATGAAATATGGAGAGGTTTCTGCCTGACGGCGGCAAAGTTATAAATGTCAGACTTTGTACTGCGTTGACGCAGTAAGACGGATGTCAGGATTATTTTATTTTATTCCACCATGATGACAATGGTATGAAAAGGAGAACATGTCTCCCTCGAAAGACCTTGGTTGGAATGACATTTTAGCAGTTGTTTTTGCTTTCAGCTGTTGTCGTTCGTTCGCAGGCAGCTTGGCACACATTGGCTAGCTCCCCACCGCCCCGGTTGGCACCTTTGATGGCGTCTGATTGGTTTTGAAGTGCTGGGAAGGTGATGGTGAGATGATGAAAGGCTGCAAAGGGAACGCTCGCTGTGTGGTTTAAAGCGGCGATCAGCTAAACTTTGCCCATGTAGTGAAGTCCTTTGCTGCATTGAATTGTTCATGTCCTCCCACACCTACAAGCGGATACCGTCAACGCATTGCGCAGAACAGACACTTTGACGTCGTCGCGGGTAACCTCTGCTTCTTTTGGAGGGCTCTCGGTGCACCAGCATTTATACGTTGGCCCTACCCCGTACAGAACCGTAGTTCTTCCATGTTGAATTTCTTCACTAGGCCTACCAAGAAAGCGTTGCCTTTTTAATTGGTTGCTGGGCTGTCATAACTTCAAATAGTGACACATAGTTCAAAGAAAAGTGAAAGAATGGAAAGTAAACAACTGACAGTGAATCCCTTTTTTCTTGAGTATTTCTTGGCCCTTTTTGACAATAGAGTAATTAGGCATCTGTATTCTATGATGCGGAAGTTGGGGGTTTGTGACTTGTGTCAAAGAAAAATGTTTATGATCCCTGAATCCAGTTACAAGAGAGACAGCATTTTGCTTTATAGGGAAATGTAACACGTTGACATGTCTAGACAGCATTTACATCTACAAACCTAAACCACCACAAGTTAATCAACGTGGCAATAAGACCTATAAAGTTTATCTTCTTGGAAGTCTTATTACATTAGCTTGTGAGGAGTGTTGTAAAAGTAAAATAAAAGAAGAAAGAAAATCACCCGGCATCGCAAAGAAACGGCTTCATATTCATGCTTTTTAGAACTTCGTCTAACCAAAGAAGTCATAGAACAAGCTGCCAGAGAACATTGGACATCTCTGTTGATCGTTGATGTGGAAAATACAACTCACAAGTAGGCCTTCACCACTCATTGAACTTCTTTTCCATTACCTCTCAACCTATTGAAGCAGCCACTCAGCCAACAGATGACGTCCAGTAAAATGCTCAGTGTTCGATTGAACTCCAGAAATGAAAAGGTCCATTTGAGAACCAGATGACTCTTGTCAGTCCAGATGACGCTCTGTGCTCAATTAACTCTTATTGAACACAGATAATTTGTACTGTGCACTCTCTCTATTTTCGCTTCTCTGCAAATTATCTGAGGAGTGTACTGAGCATGTGTCCCTCATTTACAAAGAGGGCAGAGGGTTAAAAAGTGTCAGGATGGAATGGACAGACGATGGCGGATGTGATTTAGGTGACTTTGATCAGGGTGATGCAGTCAACAGGGGCGATATGGGGAAGGCAAGGAGGGGAGACCTTCTGAATCTACAAAGAGGCAAAGTAATTAGAACTCAGGACTGCAGGCTAAACAGGAGCCCTGCCACACCACACAGCACGTCCCCTTGGGAATAAACCTTCTGCCAGTCGTATAAGCGAGCAACATCGCCTGGGAGAGGCTGCCAGGGTTATGTTTGGCAAAAGCATAGAGGTTTGGCCACAATTCTAACCTGAAAGTCCAAAGAATGATGAATTAGGAGGAAAGAAAGACTGCTGCCATGTTACAATGAATGCACTCTGATATGTATGGAGGGTTTACGCCTGATATTTACTTTGTTGTACAGCCAAAGTCGTGCACCGAAAAATAGCAGTTCTACCACCCCACAATTTGTGCCTCTGTCGTACTACGGAGTATAAATTAATCATTAGAGGGAGGTAGGGGAGGGTTAAACTCACACCACAGAAATGGAAGAAGTGGAAGAAAACCTGCATCATTTAGAGTAAAAGTTATTAGTAAAATGTCAGAAGTCATCTGACATATGACGGTCATCTGGTTCTCAGCTGATATGCCTGCTGACTGGAGGGCTGAGGAGCTGCACAACATCCACGTGGGTGTTACTAAGCATCAACATGATATTTGGGACACTTCACTTCATTATACAGTGTATGTTTTCCACTGGAAAATGTCTATTCAAATCTTAAGCAAACAAGTCGGGTACATGTTGATGGTGATGCGGCCTCTCTACCAGACAATAGGCCATGCCTCTAACAACATTTTCCATGTGTCCTTATTAGCCGATAGTTGTTGGAATAATGCCCGAAAATGGTCTTTGTAAAAAAAAAAAGAAGAAGCACCCAACTAGCTTTCCACACATTTTCACACCTGATTTACAGTGTAACAGACAATACACATTATCATTCAAGAGGCACACTGTGCTTGTTTCCACTTAGACAGGAAAGGTCACACAGCTCCGACTGAGCCTCCCGTTTCTCCGTAGTTAATACAATTGTTCTTTTTTTCCCCTAACTAACTGACCAAAATAGTTCTTTCCGAGGCTTTTCCAACAAGTCACAATGGATACAGATTTGTCAAACCAAAGAAAGGAACAAGTTCCTCGAATAGAAGCAAGATTTCATCTGTTGCACGAGTAGCCCAACAACACAGTGGGCCTCTAGGAACACTGCTCTGTCCTTCAAAAGGGTACAGTCTATTGTAGTTCGTCAAAGTGCACTTTACATTTTGTCGTACGGCCGCATCGCTCAACAAAAATAACTGACTTTGAGCTGAAAATTGTATTTTCGTCTCCCGACGTGGTCGTATACGACAAGTTTGCCTTTATTTAGGCTGCTGTAGACCCTGGTTATCGGAGGCTGAAATGCCTCTCATATCAGGCTTCTCTCTCCAACACAGCGCAGTTGTTTGTTTCCACACATCAATGCATTCCTCTCATTCCTATCCCCCAGCCTGGATGAAAATCAGCTGGTTGCCTGAGAGAGGTCACTGAACTCCCAGTCAGAGAAGCAAAGGGTGGGGGTGGGGGGGGTGCCGAGGGAGAACTTTTCGTGGTAAAGGACATCCGAGCTAATTCTGAGATTGTTTGCGTATTACGCGAACAGATTTCTTGTTACATCACCCATGAAAAGTATACAAGTTTGGTGCAAGTAATAGTATAAGTACCGTATGTATAGAGTATACACGTAATGTATAATGTATGTTATATGCACTGTACATCCCTGCCCTGTGAGAGGAAGGCAGGCAGGCAGACAGGGGAGGTTCTCGTTCAGTCTGAAGTCGAGTTGGGTAAGATTCATTGTTGCCCCCCCCCCCCCCCCCCCATCCCCCTGTTTCACTATGACCTCATGTTCCGTGAAGGACAGAGACGTTTTGTTACGCATTCCACACTTCCAGCCTTCAGCCTTCTCCCATCTGAGTTCTACCTGCATGTGTTTCTTTTCTTCCCCTTCAGTTTTCAGCCATTGTTTTCTTGGTTTTCGTGTTACACAGCCCAGTCCTCAGTGTTACGCACTAGTCTTACTCAGATTAACACATGTTAAATTAACACTGAGGATTTTTCTACGTAGTAAATGAGAACTGGCTTGACTGTGACCTAGTGGAAAAAGTTCAGTGAACATTGTACATTAGCTCCTCTCCCCTCAGCTTCAAAGAGGTTCCTGAGGGAGAGGCCCCTCACACAGATTATTGTTTTCACTGACATTAATGGACATCTGAGATCCTCTGCCTGTTCTGTTCACAGCACCCTGTTCCAGACTGTGGCCTTTCTCATTTACATGGGCACACAGAGGACTCCACAGAACCTGAAACGGGGGGCCTCATGTACGCCAGTCACGTAAACTGCTCCACTATCTTGTTGCCAAAACTGACGGGCTTTCATCAGAGACCTGCTTTACAAGACGTCTCCTGTATGAAAGGGGAGACTGTGTGATGTAGGGACTGTCTAGCTTTGATGTTCTAATACTTTCTCCTCCGCTGACACGATTAATTGTCTACTCGATGGCATGACAGTCTATGCGTTTAGAATTACATCATATAAATTAATAAGGGTGAGTCACGATTTCAGCGAATGAAGTGAAATCACAATGTTCCCCCTTTTGGTGAGTCAACTAGTGGTTGCATAAGCTTTGATTGCCGTTTGAAATTGCTGAAAGTTGGACTGAGATTTGGAGAGAATTTAAACAAATTGAAAACTCTTAGTTACAGTACATCTAACCAACTGTAGCTCTCCCCGGCTCCCCCACCCCTTTCTTCATGGTATTAGTGTGACTGCATGTTTGGCTTGCCTCTAGTCCTTCCCTAGTTACCGGCTCAAATGATTTAACCATAGCTGGCCCAACCGCAGCGAAACCTCAAACCAGACACTGATGTCATCTCCACAGCCTCTGGCACAGGAAGTGACGTAATAGCAACCCAAATACTGAAGGCTTTCACTGCAAGTGACCAATCACTGCCTTTGGAAAAGAACCCCCCATGTTTTTCCAGGATTGTGTAATCCAACATGGCCAGAGCCTTGAAACAAAAAGGGCCTCTCATGTGTTTAGAAAAAATAAAAGAAAACACGCCTCTCACATTAATTGCAAGATTAGAAAAACACCATAATCTAAAACCCAATATTTACATGAAGGAAAATACTTCAATATTGGCCTGATCAGAATCAGATTGCAACTGCACGACAATAAGCTAACATATATGTAACTGTCATTAGTGTGAACGCGGGCCCACAGATGTTATTCCCATATCTCCCCTTCATTACTCTATAATATACAGTACAGTATAGCTTCAGTGGCTCTGGACTAGGATCACTCGGGTTTATTTTCAACTCTATGGGAGTTGCCTGCTGAGATGGTGGTTGTGTGGTCTTGAAGGTCTTAAGAGGTCAACGGATATGACTTTTAGGGCTTGAAAGAGTGTGGTGCCCCTGTCACAGGAAATGAACCTCTCCCATGGGCTATGTTTGTCACAAGAGAAGCTACAGGCCAGCAGGGAATCGTTGGTTCCCACGGTCCACGACTCCGTATCGCAAGATTCTATCTACAGGCACAGCTTTGCTTGGCTATGCAGGAGATCTTACACTCTATCAGTACTCTGTGTTTTGTCAATACCCTTTCCTCCCTTCCTCGTTAGACAGTAGTTCCTGCATTACAATCCAAGGCTGATTTCAGTCTGATATAGCGCACCATTAGGCAATGTTGTGGACCAGAACACCAGAATGCTTTACCTTGGTTTGTAATGTTTAATCCCAGACCACAGGGCAATAATCAAAGCAATATCTTTTCCCCCCTCTCTTTTCCACGGAGTGCTTCTGCATGCTTTAAATGCCACACCACTTTCCATTTACTAAGTGGCTCGTAACGAGAGTGCCTTCGCATTTCTGTGAGTGAATAATTATCCCAAACTATTCAGACTGGAGCCTTTCCCAGGGTTATCTCTCAGGCATGAGGAACATAATTTAGTTTGGTTTTGGTTGGTAGTTTTGCATAGTCGCAGCTTATTGGTTCCCATGGAGTCGTGATAGCTGAATCCACGCCACACATCACTTCAGCAGGCTGTGTTTCTTGGAAGGCATCCTGGGAGAGACTATAGTGGCAGACATCCTGTCTTTACCTGAAAGCCACTCAATCTTGCTCTAATGCACCCCAACAGACGCTCACAAGCACACCAACGGAACCACTTACCTCCCAAGTGTGAATAATGACTCAGCAACACTTTTCCATTTTCTCCTGTCCTCTTGCACGTCATCAGTGGCCTTTTAAATGGACTGAGCTGCGGAGATGAGAGTGGCTTTATTAGATTGGCCGGCCCTGATCCAGGACCTGGGACGATGCCTGGTGATATTTTTAGAGCACAGCAGTCATTCTGCATTCTGTTCTGCTTTATTCTGTCACTTCCTCCTCCACGGAAGACCGGATAAACTCAATGGAGACATCCTCTGACCACGCAGACATCCCCTTTTTGTTGCATTGTGTTTATTTGAGGGAACTATTGTAACCAGTCACTATGTTGGTGATTGTGTTGTTTGCAGAGTGTTTTATTGGTTACACTGGAGACATTTCAATTCCAACAAGGTGCAGGAACAGTTAACAGTATTTAACCACTTGAACCCCACATTATGTAAAGATAGGCGAACATTTGTAGAACTTAGCCGATCTACAAGCTTACAGCGTGTCACGTGTTGAGCGCTTGTAGATCAGCTATTTTCAGTTAAGAGATATGTGTACAGGGAGAAAATGAGGGGGCCAAGGATAGACCCTCGGAGGACTACAGTGTGGTTGTACAATGAGAGGGAGTTATCGCCTGCATTACTTTTCCCACATTTTAGGCATGGCATTCAATTCATATACTCACACAAGTGCAAATGGAGAACAAACAAAGAATCATCTGCCATGGCCATTCATGTCTGTGGTTTCACTCCTTCTTTGATGTGTCTTTGCCCTGTATTCAGTATGTCTGCTTGTGAATCATACAGTATGCTTGGAGCTTCAGTAAGGTGCCTTTTAAACCAGCAGTGACAGGCGAGAGCCGGTAGGAAGGTAAATAACAGGAAAGGAAGATGCTCTCTGCACCCACACACCCTATGGGCCAGTAAGGTCACCTTGGCCTTTTGTTTCATCTTGGATCAAAGCTGCTGAGTGGAATCAATAGGCTCGCTTGATCACAATAAAGGACCAGCGAGAATCCAAAACACAGTCAAGTCAAGGTCGAGTGGAAGAGTTCTGTTTTCCTCAATCCTAATGTTTCCAAACCCCTTGACGTCACCCACACAAATGAGATGTCTCAACCCAGAGCAGAGCATAAATCCGGGTCCACGGAAACATAATTCATCTCTAATGAAACCAAAGTCTCACGTGTAAACCTACAATTCTCATTTATCTGCCAGTTTAGACAATGAATAATGGAGACAATAAAGAAGGTGGAATATCATGAGAGGTGAGGGTGATTTACAGGCTATCACGTTGCATGTTCCAGTGGAGTAGGCACAGTCCCGTGGGAGAGCGCACTGTTTTGTAAACATCAATGCTGCTGCTGACACATATTTGAATATTTATGAGCCATAACCCATAAAGACCGGGAACGCGTCTGTCATTTTAGATTTCTTTGGCTGATCAAAAATAGCAGATATACAAGCTCATAGCACGGCACCGAGTGCCGCGCTATGAGCTTGAAGATCTGCTATTTTTGAAAAATCGTGAAAATGTGTGCAAATCTTTGAATATGTATTTTTTAAAGTGAACATTTGTAAAATATTTTGTTCCAAAGATTTGAGTTACAAATGTTGCTTAAAAATATATATATATCCAAAGATTTGCACACCTATTCATGATTTGTTTTTCAAAAACTCGGTGCCGCGCTATGAGCTTGTATATCTGCTATTTCTTAATAGCCAAAGAAATCTTAAAATGACACAGATGCGTTCTGGGTCGTAATGGATTAAAGGTAGCGTCCCCTGAAAACATCATTTTCCATATAGTGTCCAATGTTATGATTGTCTACTGAAAATGGAGTATGCCAAGTATGACAAGTAAGTCATCGATGACAGTGCAGTTAAAAACAGAATTGTCTGTTAGTAATTTTAGTGAAGGTTTCTCCGCTTCCCTTTGTTGTCTCACGCCAGGAAGTCTTTTCTGCTCTTTATGTTGCATTACTGTCTCTGTCATTCAATAACCATGATCTAATAACCTGAACTGTTTCCCCATCATCTGGATAAAATTAGAAGTTTTTATCTATCAGGCCTATTTGGCTGTATTGAAAATTTCTTAAAAGCAACTTCTGAGACAAGACACTAAACCTTAATCGTGCCTAATACTGTGCCTTTTATTGGTTGACATCACCAAACCATTATGCGGTCTATGAGATATATTTACTCGATGTTACCCTTTTACCCACTTAAACCTTATATGTGGAGCGGGGTCCTCCAGGGTTCTCTTCAAGGCTAATAGCTGATCTTCAAGCTTGTATAGATTGACCATTTTCTGCAAATATTCACCAATTTTCGCCGAATGTTAGTTTTATTATGACATGCCCAGAATAGGGAAGCGAGGGTTCAAGTGGTTATGGGTGGCATTTCCAGGTTATTGTGGAGTTTTTGCCCCATCACATGCTTTAAAGTAGTATTTGAAGACATTCAAGAATGCCTTGATTGTAACCTCCAGGTACACCATAAAGTCTACGAGTAACATCTACGCTCCGGATTTGTGCAAGGCAGAGACTTATGGTTAAAGCTCGTTTACAGCAAATTCCTTTTTTATGATACTCTTATGATATTTAACAACCCTAAAAATATGCAATAAAAATGGTATGCTGTATTTTTCTTAATCTCCCCTTTTATATTATTTATTAATTTGGCATAATTTGTATATCTTTCCTTCCTTATTGTCCAGACTACAGTATGGGCATTTGTCACAGTATAGTCCACACATAGTTCCATGTCCTCAGCTCATAGGTTCAGTGTTGATCTGTGCTGACACTGGGGATTCTCTCGGTAATGGGTATCCCTACAAACTCCACCGTCATCGTTTTATTTGTCTCTTTCTTTCTTTTTTTTGCCACATCGGTCGATGGATGACACTCCAGAGAAATCGATCGGATGCGACCTTGTTGTGCCAGACGCAAGGTTGCTGCTGTCCTGTCACACATTGTGTCTGGAGAGCATGCTAAGTATGTATAGGTTCACGTCTGTTTGTAAGGCTGAAGCAAGAGGAAGAATACATTTTCTGTCTCTTATACACTAGTGTACACAGTACAATACTCAGTGTTAATGTATCTATTTGCAACTCTTAGAGTCTACAAATGTACCTGAATGGGCCATAAGGGTCCATTTATGCCAGACATAAATGAACACTCACACTTTTGCAGTGTACAATATTTGTTGATCAAAAGCAATCCTTCACAATGGGAATTAATGCCTTCCCATTCTTGTTTGTTATCTCCTATTCCCCTGCCCCTAACCCCATAATATGCTTCTTAAGTGGGAGTTTTGTTTGAGTTTAATTAGCTTTGGAGGAGTCTGCAAGAACCTCATTAGAAAAATGAAAGTAGCGAGAGGTGAGGCAGTGCATACAGTATAGCAACTGCTTTGTATGATGAACACTTAGCAAACAAACAGCTGGGACAAGCAGTGAATATATAGCAATGAAGCCACAACAGGGACTTTAATTACAGATTGAACTTTAACCCACATCCCTTTCTCCTTTCCTCATTGAGAAGAAAACTCCGTGGCTGGCTGTAATTGCCCACAGAAATGTCCCTCAACAGAGCTGACTGGTTAATATAGTAGATTTTTTCAGTTTTGGCTAAAGTGTAGCTGGGGCTTCTAATCGTGTTGGCTAGTCAAGCGCACAAGATGGCTCATTATCTTCCACATAAGACAACGGATCATCTCAATGATGATAAGGGAATACCCCAGAGGAATTGGCAAATGCCTGGAATTTCCTGTTTCCCTAAATGACATGATCAGGCTTCTCCATGGCCGTGAACATGTCTTGTGTCTGACATGAGGAAGAGGCAAAAACGTAACTCCTTCAAGGTCTAAATCATGTGAAAAACTAATTGGAGGTCACAGTGAGATTCTCCTCCGCTGGTGGGAAAAGCAAATCATGTGTGAAGCCTCTGCACTCAGTAACCATGGCGCTCGGGCAACAAGTTGCCACCCCATGGCCAAGCTAGGGATCCTCCCTACTCCTCAGCGTGAGTCTGTTACTCTGTTTTCCTTGCAGAGCCTCCAGCATGTGTGTCTGTCTCCAAGGGATTCATTGTGTGTGCTGTTATAAGAATGAAGGACAGGGATTTAGTAAACCTGCCTACAATGGTAGCAGGGATTTTCCCATCGGACTCTCTTGGCTTCTGTGGGTCTGCCGTGACCTTTTTTAAAAGGCATTGATCTGCGAAGCAGCACGGAACAGTCGGGCGGCAATATGGGTACTGTTGAAAAGTGTAACCTTGGTTTGACTCATTAGTCCCTCACCTGCTGCTAATAGCAGATGGTCCGCTGAAGGGCAAAGATGGGATTCCTTGTAACTATTCAAAGTGTTTTGTTGGTAGGATGAATGCAATTGTTCCGTCCCTTTCTGCTTGGGTCATCGCTTCGTATTCACTCGAAAAATGGTTCAATGGCGTGTGCTGAATATTTCTATTGTGCTCCACTTTGGCAGAGATAGATGGTACACTAGAGTCATGCTAAATGAGAGAGAAAAAGAGAGAGACAGAGAGAGAAGGAGAAAGGTCACCATGGCTGAAGTTGTTTTTCCACAGAGCTGGCTCACATGGTCATGGCAGGGCTGCTCAGTGGTGTGTGGGTGAGAAAGTCCTGGGAGATGAAGTGGAGCCTGACAGCAGCATGCCTCAGTCTCATGATATCCACCTGACCCCCCTCCCCTGTTTCCCAGCAAACCCTGCTGGTATGACTGCTGCTCAATGTCTGTCCAGGCTTATTACTGTTACTGCCCCCTGTGTACAGCCTACACAGTCAAATCCCGAGTGTTAATCTAACTCGGAGAGTGTACAAATGTAACCAAACATTTGTACACTCTCTGAGTTACAAATGGACAAATTAACACTGAGAATTTTCAACACTCACCATTGCCTTGTCAAAGTACTTACTGTAATTGGATAGCCTCTTTTATGACTTTCACTGTCTCAGATGATAACTTATGCCTTTGGCTTTCAGGGACACGTTGAGGGCACACTTCATGAGCTTGCCCTTTGTCGCGCCATTATGCTGGTCGGTCACATGCACTTGCTGTGTGGGACCCAGTTGTTGGCTGCTGTTGTTGCCTCAGCAAACAGTTTTTTTCCCCCCTTCTTTTTTGTCTGCTGTAGGTGGGAAAAAAAGAGTGGGAGGCTGTGTTTTGTGGCCAGAGGAGACCTACTGTGAACACATTCCTCACAGCTGGAGGTCTTACTGGGCCACGTGTTCCCTAATTAATACCTGAATGCTGCTTTTACTATTATTATAACTGAAAAGGAGGGAGCTATTGTGGGTACCGCTACCACATGCCTTCTGGAATAAGCAATCTGACATTTTGGCTCCCCCGTTTGCACCGTTCAACACGTTTCAATCGCCGGCTAATTAAAAGGTTTGACTGTTACGAACGGAATGCCTGCTGGATAAAGATGTTGCTGACTGGCTCCTCCAGAGTAGACCACAGTGCATTTCGATGCCAGAGGGCCTAAACTGGGAATAAAGTGCTGATCCTTCCTCTGTGTGTCACACAGCCCCCAGCCTCAGGAATGCCACGGGAAAGGAAGGGAGGAGGAGGAGGAGATGGAGGCAGGAAATACTTTTTGTCTTTTTTTCCCCGCTGTACTGTGGAATAGATGATCCCTTTTTTGGTCATCCTCTCTGAGGTATAGGGCTGGGTAATTAATAGAAAATATAACGAAACCGATATAGAACCAATTAGAGACTTGTCATTTTTTCTACCTAATCGATTAGTCTTATTAACCACTTAACCCTGTACTATACTTCGTTGTACAATGGTGGTGTACAAAATAGTGAAAACAGCCAATCTATAAGCTCGCAATGTGACACATTGTGAGCTATGGTAGAGCTGCTATTTTCACTGTTGTTTAAAAAAATCATTAACTAATTGTAATTGAGGCAAAGGTTTGACATAATCGTGATATTGTTCTGAAGTCTTATCACCCAGGCCAACTCTGAGGCTTTTACTATGGTAGATGACACTATTATTGAGATCTTATTCTACAATGAAATGTGACACTTCTTAAATAAAAGATATTGACCTAGTTTTCCTTCTACCGGCCCAAGGGCAAATAAACGTATATGCGGGAAATGATATGCAACATAATTAGGGTACGTAAATTTGACCTTGAATTAAATTGAGACTAATAAAAATAGACACTCTCCCAGGGGAGCCGACACAATAACACTGCAGTGAATTAAACTTAACAATTCAACGTTGTTCACAGATGGGTCCGGTTACAGCTTAGGTGCTAGCATCACAGGAACTCAAATCTATAGCTTTACTCCACCACTAATGTGATTATCTCCATGGCAAAGGTGCAAAGACTACAGGATACCCCTCTGCCGTCAGGATGAAACCTAATTTATACTTGAATTGTCATACAAAGATAACAGATGTTTGACTGGAAGGGAAAAATACATGATTTTTCCCTACGTTATTTTCAGCAAGCGATGTGGTCGCACAATGGAAGTATAACACATTTAGCTTTTGGGTTTATTCTGGACCTTACAGAACTACTGCCTTCCCTGCAGCTTTTTGTAAACAAGAATACTGTCATTTGAACAGTATGATTCTGGATTATTGTCTCCGCCAGGCCGAAAGGCATGGCAAGAGAGTATGTTTTGCCACCCGTCCGTCCGTCCGTCCGTCCGTCCGTCCGTCCGTCCGTCCGTCCGTCCGTCCGTCCGTGTGTCCGTCCGTCCTTCTGTCTGCGAGCAGCTAATCTCCGCCACCGTTTGCCCGGTCGCTGTGAAACTGCACACACACACTCCCTGGATGCCACAGCAGAACCTCTGCCCCACATTTTTCAGATCAGCCTGTCATAGCGCCACCATGAGGCCGACTTTTGCAAAACACATTTTTGGATATTACTTCTACAGATTTGGTCCAAACAACACGCGAATCGGTACACAATATCTCTATAGTCATGTGATCAACATGGATCTGTCCGATTTTCCATATTCCATCCTGATTGGCTAAGATTGGCTTCCAAAGTTTGCAGGATTGGTTCGTTTTGAACAAAATGCCTCAAATCATGAACGCAGCATGCGATTTCCGTGAAAATTTCCACGTAGATTCCCACTTGGCCCAGGAAGAAATGCCACTTGAAAACATGGTGGCGCTATAACAGGCCGATTCACGTTTTTACCTATAACTGCACCGATCTGCGTGAAACTTTAGAGGCCAAGGAAAAACCTTTTCCCTGCATTTTTCACATCTGCCTTTTAGAGCGCCACCAGGAGGCTGAGTTTTGGAAAACAAATGTTTTCTTCTTACTCCTTCAGATTCTGTCCAAAAAACACCCAAATGGGTACACATTATCTCTATAGTCATGTGATCAAGATGGATGTGTCCGATATTTCATATTCCATCCTACTTAAAGTTTGCAGGATAGCTCCGTTTTGAACAAAATTCCTCCTTCACATTGGCCTATTATAGCGCCACCAGGAGGCCATAATAACCTACCTGACCTGGCGGAGACTTGTGCTCCGATGAGCACTTTTTCTAGTCTGTATGTGTTTTTGTTCTTGTTCTTGTTCAACTACCAATGTGGGGAACAAGATTCCCCACAAGGATAGTAAAACCAGAAAAACGTGACCTTATGGGAAAATGTTTAGGTCCCTCATTTTCATGGCTAAGAAAGATTTGTAGAATTACATTTGTGTGTGTGTGTGTGTGTGTGTGTGTGTGTGTGTGTGTGTGTGTGTGTGTGTGTGTGTGTGTGTGTGTGTGTGTGTGTGTGTGTGTGTGTGTGTGTGTGTGTGTGTGTGTGTGTGTGTGTGTGTGTGTGTGTGGAGGTCTTAGTATCGTTGCTTCCTGGCCAGCTGTTCCTGCTGTCAAGGTTTGCATGCGGATGTCTATTTCATCATGTGAGAGACATCCATTGTGTTTGCTATAGGAGCCATAAATACACACACATGTAATCAATGTGTACCAGGCATGGTTGTAAAATAGCTTTCCTTTCTTTTTTTAGGACTGTGAAGCATCTAGATCTCATAGAACTACTGCTCACTTGTACAGTATGTGACATTAATATATTTATGGCTAGAATATCCTGCAGCACCCCTCAACATGCCAATGAAAACCGAGTTTGTTGACAAGTGTTATGGGACTGACTGTTTTGTTGAATCTCAGAGTTAAAGTTTGTGCGTGTGTGTGTGCGTGCGTGTGCGTGCGTGTGTGTGTGTGTGTGTGTGTGTGTGTGTGTGTGTGTGTGTGTGTGTGTGTGTGTGTGTGTGTGTGTGTGTGTGTGTGTGTGTGTGTGTGTGTGTGTGTGTGTGTGTGTGTGTGTGTGTGTGTGTGTGTGTGTGTGTGTGTGTGTGTGTGTGTGTGTGTGTGTGTGTGTGTGTGTGTGTGTGTGTGTGTGTGTGTGTGTGTGTGTGTGTGTGCGTGCGTGCGCGTGCGTGCGTGTGTGTGTGGCTCAGTCGTTATGTGGTAGAGGTGGTGAACTTGACCGATACTCTGCACCTTAATCTCATGTACAACGCACTGATACTCTTCTTGCACTAATGTCATGAACAGTATGTCCCAGCTGCTATGCTCACGCATCTTAGTTCGAAACCTCATGTACATAATGTTTGTTAAAACGTATGATGCAACAATAAAGGTGATTCTTATTCTGAGGATGTGATTGCCAGTTCACTGAAACGGATGTGCTGCCTTCATGGATGTAAAAATAACACTGAAAGAGATTTACATCTACAGGAACCTTCTAGGAAACCCCCCAACAATCTTTGAACGCATATAGACACAGACAAATCCTCAGTGTTATTATTTTTTTAGTTGATTCAAATTCTTTCATATATATACGTAATTAAAGCCAATATCTTTTGTCTTTTTCTATATGTCTTCCAGGAGGCGTTCGTGGAGCTGTATGACAGGCAGAGGGACTCTGTCTTCAGTTGTTCCTGGCCCTCCATTAAGACGGTCTTCGGCCTGGCTGCTCTTGGTGCAGCTAGTCTCACCATCGGAGCGTACCTTACACAAAAGTGAATGAGATTCTTCTATCAGACATATTTTCTCTCCTGTCTCCCTGCGCCCTTTTTACTTCCTTCTCTCTCCTTTCAAAGACACTTCTGCCTCCTCAGAGACGCTCCCGCATATCCGGAAAACCTGCCTCTCTTCAAAGCTGACTCCCATGAACTCTATGAACTCCCCTCCATTTCAAAACAAAGGCACAAATCAAAACTGTAGGAAATCAATTCGCTGCCCGCACAGTGCAAATAAAGTCACGAAAGAATGCAGCTTAAATGTAATCACACAAAGTTGAGGACAATGGAGGACTCGGATGAAAAAGGAGGGTTCAAGGGCATGTGTCTTTGTTTTGTTCTGCCTGCTTCTGTACTAGTTGTAGCATGAACCTCGAGTGTTTAGTTAGTGTAGACGTTGCATGTGTCGGTATGGCTAAAGAAAGTAAGCTCCTCCTGGACCTCTCATGGAAGACTTGATAATTAGGGCGCAATGAGTGCTACCACAGCACAGAGGGCGCCCACACACCGCCCCGCCCCTGCTTGTCGGGGTGAAGAACCCTGTTTGAACTGTGGACTCCGGTTACCCCCCTCCAGCCATCCTTCAAAGGACTTCCTCCGCACAACAGCTGCTCAGAATGTATAATGGAAACAGCCAGCCTGGTGTGTTTCTACTGCTCTCACTCCTCAAATACCAAGAGCAGATCCAGTGAACTTGCAACACACTGCAGCATTATGCTTTCCATGGGTGAGGGTTGGTAGACTGAGCTTGACTGAGTTTGCTCTGCAGAGTTTTTTTTAACACTCTGACTGTCAGGTTTTTTTTTTTTTTTTCATGGCACACCAAACTACAGCACCCATGCAGGTTTGCCATAGCAAAGGCAGAGGTGGAAAGGAATTTTGACAGAGTGAAACGCACAAAAGGTGGCCCAGAAATTCTGTTCTTACCGATGGGGTGAAGAATGTTACTACTACAAAGAAAAACGTGAGGTGGCTGAAAAATAAATGATTGCATATATGGTATTGCAGGAAAAGAAGACAGTGGGTGGCATGAATGGACAATCCCATGGTGTGGATTCCTCAGGCTTTCTAAAGCCCTTACAATACACAACCCTCAGGCCTCACACCCAGCCTCTGTTAAAATTCTTCATCTGGAGAGAGGTATACAGTACGCAAGTATAATCTGACTTGGAACAGCACCTGATGACAGCATTTCCACTAATTTTTTTCAACAACATCTCTTCAATTTTCTACCTCTGTTACCGTTTCCCCCCCTCTCGTTCTTTCACTCAGTCTCTGGATATACTGTTTGGCCTCACCCGTGTTTCAGAGTCAGAACTGAACTGCCAAACCCCTTTAACATGTGTCCTCCAGCTGTTGCTGGTCTGACTCTGAGGGGACAAAGGGGCCCCACAGACTATTGGTAATGTTAGAATCCACACTGACAAAAGACCATGTTCACATGGGTAGCAAATCCTAGCATGGATCTGTAGCAGCAGGTTACCGTAGTAGACAGAATACTAAGGCACACAGATTTCATATGGCAAAGACTGTCAGTCAATGGTCCATGTGCAGCCTTGCATAGTGTGCACTGTTGAGTTGGAATCTGAGATGTCCCTTGTCCCCAGCTGCAATACATTCAGTCTGCAAAGGCAACATTGATTTATTATTTTCAGACTATTTTATTGATGTTTGTCTTGCATTACTGTCTGACAGAAAATTCTGAAAGGCGTAGGCTATAATGCGTTTTTTTCTTTCAATGCATTAGCCTATATAGCAATTTTTTTCTCTCACTCTCTCTCGCTCTCTCTCTCTCTCTCGCTGTCTCTCTCATTGAAAATCTTCAACTTCTTTGTTGCGTCAGTGGAAAATATTGTCCTCACTCAATTAATACCCGCTATATATATCTATAACCATATTTATATTAGAATTGGGTAGAACATTACATATAACAACAAAGGAGTTACATTTTCTATTTATTGAGAGGTACCAGAGTTTTAACAATACCATGATGGAAAATCACTTATGTTTCACTTTTTAAAATTTTCATGGATTCACACTGTAACTATACTATTTTCTGGCTGCTATCGTATCAAGAAGACATGTTGAAAGGTGAATTTCTGTTGTATTAATCAGCTATATTAAGGCTGCTATACTATCAAGTCCTGATTTAATTTTCACTTACAGCTTAAACTGCCACACAGTTACAGTATAGTTCTAGAAAGCTGGAAACCAAAGTTAACTTGTATTAATCTTTTTTAATAATAATGATAATAATAATAATAATAAAAAAGAGAGCTTGAAGAGAATACTTGTAACTTCACTTTCACTTTCTGTGAAAGACTTTTGAGTGAGATTTTGTAACTTCTCTGTAAAGGGTTTGTCATGTAGAATATACTGACCTGCTTGGTGTAGTGTAACCTTTCGTCAGCTTGTGCGCCATTGATATACAGCACTTACCTGTAAAATATAGACCTGCCAGACTGAAACCTTACCTGTTAATTCTCTTAATCAGCCACACTAATGACACACGGTGTGTGATATCCCATATGTGTTTGAAAAGGACATATACAGCTGTTAATTTATGGACGGGAATAACAGTGTAACAGCAATACAGTCATTTTCATATTCTCTTCTGTGCATATATGAATGTAGGCACTATGGTTGCTGTAGTGTACTGTTTTATGTCTATAATATCAAACTTGTAGCACTTAACAAGTGGATTGTGTTTCTGTTGTTTACTGCTATATCCACAATAAGCTAGCGGGATCAATATTGTTCCTAATAAACCAGATTTCTCAAACAATCTGAGCCCAGGTTTCTCTGCTTTCATAATCATCATTGTGTGTGTGTGTGTGTGTGTGTGTGTGGGGGGGGGGGGGGTGCTTTGAGAGAGGGAGAGATGGAGATATGGAGGATTTTAGGCACAGAACAGTATCTCAGTTGCACTCTAGCAACACTGTGTCAGTTTGGAGTTGTCTAGCCAGTCCTTTGTAGAGCTGACTGTGTCAACATGGCTGTCTGCACTACACACTCTTGTTCTGAAGGGCTGTGCAGAGACAGTGCAGCCGCACCCCATCATACTTCAAAGCTGTCCCCAAACACTGCACTTGTCTGCCTGCCTCTTCTGCCTCCATACGCAGCTAAACGCGACGAGTGTAAGAATCAAATGCCCCGAGGCCAGGTTTCTACACCCTCTGCTTCTTTTCTCATCACACTGGTCTTCAAAGGCAGTGGCGCTCCACAGAATTTGTTAAAATGATGATGCATGATGCAGTAAAACTAATGTTGAAAGAGAGCGAGAGTATGAGGGAATAGAGAAAGGCCTCATGTGAGGGGATGTAGTATATCCCCCTGAGGAGACTAACATAGAAGAGAAGTTAATTTGGGCTGGAGCCCCCTGAAATTTGCTCTCTCTCTCTCTCTCCATGCATATAAAATGCATGACACGCTCTGAAGAAGGAGAATTTTAAATCAACCCCAAGACTTTCAAAAGACTGTCCAGTGTGTGAGAGAGAGAGAGAGAGAGAGAGACATGGGCAGCCCAAAATCAGTCAGTGAGCTACTAAAGCCCCTCTTCTTTAAGCCTACAAGGTGTAGAGGAGACGTTCCCAGTGCTGGATATCACAAGGGAGATTGTGAGATCAAAGCAGATTGTCTGGAGTAAGTCTAGTCCGGCTTTACCCCTCATTTGGAAGTCCATGTGATCCATTACCATCTCATTTAAAGTCAACATTTAATGCATCAAAAACATCCTATTCCACTGTAACAATTTCTGAATTTCAAGTGGAAGCTAAAGATCCAATAAGAATTAGAGGCTAATGATCTATTACACTTGTAATTGCTACTTAGTAGGCTATATCAATTGGATACCTACTGTAGCCTATATACTGCAGTAGAATGTGTTAATGTGTCTAACCCTGAAAAGTGTGTTATAGTGCCACCTTGTGGTTGCTGCCTATGGCTGCATGTAGAGGTTCTCAAACTATGGGTCGGGACCCCAAGTGGGGTTGTAGGTAGGTGAAGTTGGGGTCACACATTGACAACTGAAAATAGAATATGTTATCCTTCACCTTGTAGGCTATTTTTTCTCTTTTAAAAACAACGCATAGCTTGTGAAGCCTGGCTACAAGCTGTAATGCGTGCTTCAATATGCACATGTGTAACACCTCTGTAGCTTTTAAACTACAGACACAAAATCAGCAGGAGTCACAACATTGTAAATGTATTTTCTAATAAAAAATGCGATGCATCACATTAAATAATATTCCTATTCAAGGCTACCAGCTTTGTTTAAAATATTTTTGAATGGGTTAAGGGTCCATTTGGTTCCATTTGTACACTCAGGGTTATCGGGGTCCAAGTGAGGGAGAGGCCCGATTTCTATCTAATATGGCTGCAATCCTTTACACCACAATATGTTGCTTATAGGGCTGTGAAAGGAAGATAATAACTCTGGAATGGAGACTATGATGGAGACCTGAGTTGCGTGCTAAACCACTAAACTAACCTGCTACACAGCACAGTATGCTACTGTTCAGGCTCTCACAAAATTGCCATCTCACTATTTAGTCATACCTGCCAACCTCAGACCGTCCGATAACAAGAGATTTTTTTTAGGACTAGTAGCCTGCCAAAGTTTGTACTTTTCCCCCAGTTTAAATGTCCATTGCCATTGACAATGCATTGGGCGCTTATGATTTCGAAAACACAGGACATGATCCAAAGTGCCTTAAAGGATTCTGCATGGCAGGGGCGTCCTACTCCCTGGGCCAGGCTTGCACTTGGCCGCATACCTAAAGATGGAAGACTTGATGAACTGTGATGTTGAGACAGCTAGACAGACACTTCTTAGGGATTTTCAAGTGGGTTCCTACTTTCACCAGTTTCGCTGATTTAACCCCAAAACGTCTCCAGTAGGCTCAGCAGTGTATTCTGGCGTCCCAGAAACACTTCCCTCTGCATCTGTCCAGCCAGCTTATTTGGGAGACCAACTAGGGTATTTTCTTTTCTTTTCAGCCAAAGCCACTGGCTACTCTTAAAGTTAAATATTTCAAAAACTACAAATCATTTCAAAGTAAAACATCTCAAGGATGCATGTCCACAGTAAGGTGGAATTTTTGAACTGTGAATGGAGTTTCTAGGTGAAAGTGTTTTTTTGAGGTCCCAAAATCTTCCATGACCTCCATTATAAATCTCTGAACTTTTAAAGGAGTACAATTCTAAAACTATGCAACATTCAGGCAAACATGTCCACATTAAGATGAACATTTTAAAGTATGAATGGGGTTACTAGCAGTAAGTATGTAGGATTAGTAGCCTGTACTCGTTTCCCTTTAAATGTCCATTGCCGCATTGACAATGCATTGGATGTTTAAAGTTAAATATCTCCCAAACTACAAATGATTTCAAAGAAAAAATCTCACGCATTCATGTCCACAGTAAGGTGGATTTTTTGAACTGTGAATGGAGTTTCTAGGTGAAAGTGTTTTTTTGAGGTCCCAAATTCGTCCATCGACCTCCATTATAAATCTCTGAACATTTAAAGGAGTACAATTCTAAAACTATTAAACATTTCAAAGATTCCTTTTAAGGCAAACATGTCCACAGTAAGATGAACATTTTAAAGTATGAATGGGGTTACTAGCAGTAAGTATGTAGGATTAGTAGGTCAGGGGATCTTAGAATAATCTCACATTCTATTCCAATTCACTTTTTAAACAATTATTTTACTGATTTTCCTTTCAGACCCCAAATTAGATATTGCGTGGCTAGGACTAGTTGGCGCGGTCCCACACAATAGGGCTAATGGCTAGAGGACCTGTGTCGGTCAGATAGGTTATTCACTCAAGAGAGGGTGCAGGGAGTGGGCGCGGGGGCTTCTTCCCCCCGTGGTTTCCAGACAATAAAGCGGAGGGGTTATAGAACAAATATAAACGGGCAGCTGAAATATTAAATATTTAAAGTTATTTGTCTTGTTTGTTGTTCAAGTCAAAGCACCAGGAAGGCTGTACTTGTCAGCCATCTGTTAGCTCAATGGGTTGAGACGCAGTATTCATGATCCAGAGGCCATGAGTTCAAATCCCATTGATGTCTTTCCTATGATTCTTTCCTTTAAGATCAACTGAAAACTACCAGGAGGGCTATATTTGTCATCCAACTGTTAGCTCAATGGGTTGAGACGCAGTATACATGATCCAGAGGCCATGAGTTCAAATCCCATTGATGTCTTTCCTATGATTCTTTCCTTTGCAGACTGGCTTCCAGAAGATCAACTGAAAACTACCAGGAAGGCTGTACTTGTCAGCCATCTGTTAGCTCAATGGGTTGAGACGCAGTATACATGATCCAGAGGCCATGAGTTCAAATCCCATTGATGTCTTTCCTATGATTCTTTCCTTTGCAGACTGGCTTCCAGAAGATCAACTGAAAACTACCAGGAAGGCTGTACTTGTCAGCCATCTGTTAGCTCAATGGGTTGAGACGCAGTATTCATGATCCAGAGGCCATGGGTTCAAATCCCATTGATGTCTTTCCTATGATTCTTTCCTTTGCAGACTGGCTTCCAGAAGATCAACTGAAAACCACCAGGAAGGCTGTACTTGGGGCAACGGATAAATTGACTGATATCCTTAGTGATGCTTCCCTTTGCAGACTAACTTCTAGAAAAACAAGATAAAACCACCAGGAAACCTGTAACTCTCAGCCTACAGCATAGCTCAACTGGTAGAGTGTCTGTCCAATAACATGACTTGACTTGACTTGAGTGGGTTCGATTCCCACTCGAGTCAAGTGTCCCCGGTATCTTGGGGCAACGGATAAATTGACTGATATCCTTAGTGATGCTTCCCTTTGCAGACTAACTTCTAGAAAACAAGTTAAAACCACCAGGAAACCTGTAACTCTCAGCCAACAGCATAGCTCGACTGGTAGAGCGTCTGTCCAATAACATGACTTGACTTGACTTGAGTGGGTTCGATTCCCACTCGAGTCAAGTTATTGGACACTTGACTCGAGTGGGAACACTTGACTCGAGTGGGAATCGAACCCACTCAAGTCAGGTCAAGTCATGTTATTGGACAGCCGCTCTACCAGTTGAGCTATGCTGTTGGCTGAGAGTTACAGGTTTCCTGGTGGTTTTAACTTGTTTTTCTAGAAGTTATTCTGCAAAGGGAAGCATCACGAAGGATATCAGTCAATTTATCCGTTGCCCCAAGTTACCGGGGACACATGACTCGGAGTGGGAATCGAACCCACTCAAGTCAAGTCAAGTCATGTTATTGGACAGACGCTCTACCAGTTGAGCTAAGCTGTTGGCTGAGAGTTACAGGTTTCCTGGTGGTTTTAACTTGTTTTTCTAGAAGTTAGTCTGCAAAGGGAAGCATCACTAAGGATATCAGTCAATTTATCCGTTGCCCCAAGTACAGCCTTCCTGGTAGTTTTCAGTTGATCTTCTGGAAGCCAGTCTGCAAAGGAAAGAATCATAGGAAAGACATCAATGGGATTTGAACTCATGGCCTCTGGATCATGTATACTGCGTCTCAACCCATTGAGCTAACAGTTGGATGACAAATATAGCCTTCCTGGTAGTTTTCAGTTGATCTTCTGAAAGCCAGTCTGCAAAGGAAAGAATCATAGGAAAGACATCAATGGGATTTGAACTCATGGCCTCTGGATCATGAATACTGCGTCTCAACCCATTGAGCTAACAGATGGCTGACAAGTACAGCCTTCCTGGTGCTTTGACTTGAACAACAAACAAGACAAATAACTTTAAATATTTAATATTTCAGCTGCCCGTTTATATTTGTTCTATAACCCCTCCGCTTTATTGTCTGGAAACCACGGGGGGAAGAAGCCCCCGCGCCCACTCCCTGCACCCTCTCTTGAGTGAATAACCTATCTGACCGACACAGGTCCTCTAGCCATTAGCCCTATTGTGTGGGACCGCGCCAACTAGTGCTAGCCACGTAGTACTTGTGACCCTGACTTAGTCCACTGGGCCATCAGTAGCCCTGAAATTCAATGCTTTCTGTGTTGATTTTAAGGGTTTCTGGGTGTGTGGGTTCAAGCCTCACTCACTCCTTACCCTGAACCTCTTCTGTAAAGGAAAGGTTCAGGGCAAAGAGTGAGTGGGGCTTGAACCCACGGCCTCTGGATATGTAGGCAGTGTGTCTACACACTGAGCCATCAGCTGCCTTGCTATGAATGGTCTTCATTCCTTTTTGGGGAACAACACACAACAGTACTTTAAAAAAAAGAAAAGAAAAAAGAACTTCACAGCATATTACTTTGTCTATGGTTTGCTGTGCTGTTACTTGTCTAGATGTTTCAATGTTAATGAACACCAATGGAAACAAGCTTTTCTGTCATTGCCTATTTGGCCTTCAAATCTTGGCATGGCACAGTGGCCCACTGGATAAAGAGCCTGCCTGAGAAACAAAAGGTTATGAGTTTGATTCTTAACCATAACATCGTGTGAAAATATCAACACATTAAATAGATATATTATTTTTAAGTTTTAAATATAAATCTTTATCATGGGGGGCCCTGATACTACATCTTTTCACATTGGGGTCCACTGCCAAATAAAAGTCAATTTGGGGGGTCCTTGAAAACGAAATGTTTTAGAACCACAGATTCAAAGAAGACAGCAGTAGGCAAAGTACTACCAATCAACTCTAAATTGCCTGAAACGTACTCCTAACAGGTTTTTGGGGGGACGATTTCGGCTTCCACACTTAGTGATTTTTTCGGATTTAACTTTCGTTTTGGTAAAATAAATTTTACAGAAACGAAAATTACCAATCAACTCTAAATTGCCTGAAACGTACTCCTAACAGGTTTTTGGGGGGACGATTTTGGCCTCCACATTTAGTGATTTTTTCGCATTTAACTTTCGTTTCGGTAAAATAAATTTTACAGAAACGAAAATTACCAATCAACTCTAAATTGCCTGAAACGTACTCCTAATAGGTTGTTGGGGGGACGATTTTGGCCTCCACACTTAGTGATTTTTTCGGATTTAACTTTCGTTTCGGTAAAATAAATTTACCAATCAACTCTAAATTGCCTGAAACGTACTCCTAACATGTTTTTGGAGGGACGATTTTGGCCTCCACAATTAGTGATTTTTTCGGATTTAACTTTCGTTTCGGTAAAATAAATTTTACCGAATCGAAAATTACCAATCAACTCTAAATTGCCTGAAACGTACTCCTAATAGGTTGTTGGGGGGACGATTTTGGCCTCCACACTTCGTGATTTTTTCGGATTTAACTTTCGTTTCGGTAAAATAAATTTACCAATCAACTCTAAATTGCCTGAAACGTACTCCTAACAGGTTTTTGGGGGAACAATTTTTTTTTCGTTTCGGTAGTGACACCGTTTGCCCAAAAACCTGTTAGGAGTACGTTTCAGGCAATTTAGAGTTGATTGGTAGTACTTTTTAGTGACTTTTTTTTTCGTCCCTAACATTCATCAAGCTCTGGACTATGTAAATTTTCTTTTTACCGAAACGTTTTGCCGTAACGAAAGTTTTGGAAAATCGTCCCCCCAAAAACCTGTTAGGAGTACGTTTCAGGCAATTTAGAGTTGATTGGTAGTACTTTTTAGTGACTTTTTTTCCCGTCCCTAACATTCATCGAGCTTTGGACTTAGTAAATTTTCTTTTTACCGAAACGTTTTGCCGAAACGAAAGTTTTGGAAAATCGTCCCCCCAAAAACCTGTTAGGAGTACGTTTCAGGCAATTTAGAGTTGATTGGTAGTACTTTTTAGTGACTTTTTTTTTCGTCCCTAACATTCATCGAGCTCTGGACTGGAGCTCTGGACTGGTGACGAAAAATGACGAAAAATGCTGGTGACGAAAAATGCTGGTGACGAAAAATGACGAAAAATGCTGGTGACGAAAAAATGCTGGTGACGAAAAATGACGGAAAATGCTGGTGACGAAAAAATGCTGGTGACGAAAAATGACGAAAAATGCTGGTGACGAAAAAATGCTGGTGACGAAAAATGACGAAAAATGCTGGTGACGAAAAAATGCTGGTGACGAAAAATGACGAAAAATGCTGGTGACGAAAAATGCTGGTGACGAAAAAATGCTGGTGACGAAAAATGACGAAAAATGCTGGTGACGAAAAAATGCTGGTGACGAAAAATGACGAAAAATGCTGGTGACGAAAAATGCTGGTGACGAAAAATGCTGGTGACGAAAAAATGCTGGTGACGAAAAATTAGGAAAAATTCTGGTGACGAAAAATGACGAAAAATGATGGTGACGAAAAAATGCTGGTGACGAAAAATGACGAAAAATGCTGGTGACGAAAAATGACGAAAAATGCTGGTGACGAAAAATGACGAAAAATGCTGGTGACGAAAAAATGCTGGTGACGAAAAAATGCTGGTGACGAAAAATGACGAAAAATGCTGGTGACGAAAAATGCTGGTGACGAAAAAATGCTGGTGACGAAAAATGACGAAAAATGCTGGTGACGAAAAATGACGAAAAATGATGGTGACGAAAAAATGCTGGTGACGAAAAATGACGAAAAATGCTGGTGACGAAAAATGACGAAAAATGCTGGTGACGAAAAATGACGAAAAATGCTGGTGACGAAAAAATGCTGGTGACGAAAAAATGCTGGTGACGAAAAATGACGAAAAATGCTGGTGACGAAAAATGCTGGTGACGAAAAAATGCTGGTGACGAAAAATGACGAAAAATGCTGGTGACGAAAAATGACGAAAAATGCTGGTGACGAAAAATGCTGGTGACGAAAAATGCTGGTGACGAAAAAATGCTGGTGACGAAAAATTAGGAAAAATTCTGGTGACGAAAAATGACGAAAAATGATGGTGACGAAAAAATGCTGGTGACGAAAAATGACGAAAAATGCTGGTGACGAAAAATGACGAAAAATGCTGGTGACGAAAAATGACGAAAAATGCTGGTGACGAAAAAATGCTGGTGACGAAAAATGACGAAAAATGCTGGTGACGAAAAAATGCTGGTGACGAAAAATGACGAAAAATGCTGGTGACGAAAAAATGCTGGTGACGAAAAATGACGAAAAATGCTGGTGACGAAAAAATGCTGGTGACGAAAAATGACGAAAAATGCTGGTGACGAAAAATGCTGGTGACGAAAAATGACGAAAAATGCTGGTGACGAAAAAATGCTGGTGACGAAAAATGACGAAAAATGCTGGTGACGAAAAATGCTGGTGACGAAAAATGCTGGTGACGAAAAATGCTGGTGACGAAAAATGCTGGTGACGAAAAAATGCTGGTGACGAAAAATTAGGAAAAATTCTGGTGACGAAAAATGACGAAAAATGATGGTGACGAAAAAATGCTGGTGACGAAAAATGACGAAAAATGCTGGTGACGAAAAATGACGAAAAATGCTGGTGACGAAAAATGCTGGTGACGGAAAATGACGAAAAATGCTGGTGACGAAAAATGACGAAAAATGCTGGTGACGAAAAAATGCTGGTGACGAAAAATGACGAAAAATGCTGGTGACGAAAAATTACGAAAAATGCTGGTGACAAAAATGCTGGTGACGAAAAATGACGAAAAATGCTGGTGACGAAAAAATGCTGGTGACGAAAAATGAGGAAAAATTCTGGTGACGAAAAATGACGAAAAATGATGGTGACGAAAAAATGCTGGTGACGAAAAATGACGAAAAATGCTGGTGACGAAAAATGCTGGTGACGAAAAATGACGAAAAATGCTGGTGACGAAAAATGACGAAAAATGCTGGTGACGAAAAAATGCTGGTGACGCAAAAATGCTGGTGACGCAAAATGACGAAAAATGCTGGTGACGAAAAATGACGAAAAATGCTGGTGACGAAAAATGACGAAAAATGCTGGTGACGAAAAATGACGAAAAATGCTGGTGACGAAAAATGACGAAAAATGCTGGTGACGAAAAAATGCTGGTGACGAAAAATGCTGGTGACGAAAAATGACGAAAAATGCTGTGAAAAAATGCTGTTCGGTAGTGACACCGTCACTACCGAAACGGGAAAAAAATTAATAAGTCCACAGCTCAATGAATGTTAGGGAAAAAAAGTCACTACCAATCAACTTTAAATTGCCCGAAACGTACTCCTAACAGGTTTTTGGGGGAACATTTTTTTTTTCTTCGTTTCGGTAGTGACACAATGGTGTCACTACCGAAACGAAAAAAAAATTACTAAGTCCAGAGCTCGATGAATGTTAGGGACCAAAAAAAAAGTCACTACCAATCAACTTTAAATTGCCTGTAACGTACTCCTAACAGGTTTTTGGGGGAACCATTTTTTTTTTGGTCTCCACACTTAGTGATTTTTTCGGATTTAACTTCGTTTCGGTAGTGAAACAATGGTGTCACTACGGAAACGAAAAAAAATTACTAAGTCCAGAGCTCGATGAATGTTAGGGACCAAAAAAAAAGTCACTACCAATCAACTTTAAATTGCCTGAAACGTACTCCTAACAGTTTTTTGGGGGAACAATTTTTTTTTTGGCCTCCACAATTAGTGATTTTTTCGGATTTAACTTCGTTTCGGTAGTGACACAATGGTGTCACTACCGAAACGAAAAAAAAATGACTAAGTCCAGAGCTCGATGATTGTTAGGGACCAAAAAAAAAGTCACTACCAATCAACTTTAAATTGCCTGAAACGTACTCCTAACAGGTTTTTGGGGGAACAATTTTTTTTTCGTTTCGAGTCCAGAGCTCGATGAATGTTAGGGACCAAAAAAAAAGTCACTACCAATCAACTTTAAATTGCCTGAAACGTACTCCTAACAGGTTTTTGGGGGAACCATTTTTTTTTTGGTCTCCACACTTAGTGATTTTTTCTTATTTAACTTCGTTTCGGTAGTGACACAATGGTGTCACTACCGAAACGAAAAAAAAATTACTAAGTCCAGAGCTCGATGAATGTTAGGGACCAAAAAAAAAGTCACTACCAATCAACTTTAAATTGCCTGAAACGTACTCCTAACATTTTTTGGGGGGAACACATTTTTTTTTGGCCTCCACACTTAGTGATTTTTTCGGATTTAACTTTGTTTCGGTAGTGACACCAAAATGACTAAGTCCAGAGCTCGACGAATGTTAGGGACCAAAAAAAAAGTCACTACCAATCAACTTTAAATTGCCTGAAACGTACTCCTAACAGGTTTTTGGGGGAACATTTTTTTTTTCGTTTCGGTAGTGACACCATTGTGTAGTGACACCATTGTGTCACTACCGAAACGGGAAAAAATTACTAAGTCCAGAGCTCGATGAATGTTAGGGACCAAAAGAAAAGTCACTACCAATCAACTTTAAATTGCCTGAAACGTACTCCTAACAGGTTTTTGGGGGAGCCTTTTTTTTTTTGGTCTCCACACTTAGTGATTTTTTCGGATTTAACTTCGTTTCGGTAGGGACACAATGGTGTCACTACCGAAACGAAAAAAAAATTACTAAGTACAGAGCTCGATGAATGTTAGGGACCAAAAAAAAAGTCACTACCAATCAACTTTAAATTGCCTGAAACGTACTCCTAACAGTTTTTTGGGGGAACAATTTTTTTTTGGGCCTCCACACTTAGTGATTTTTTCGGATTTAACTTCGTTTCGGTAGTGACACAATGGTGTCACTACCGAAACGAAAAAAAAATGACTAAGTCCAGAGCTCGATGAATGTTAGGGACCAAAAAAAAAGTCACTACCAATCAACTTTAAATTGCCTGAAACGCTCTCCTAACAGGTTTTTGGGGGAACATTTTTTTTTTCGTTTCGGTAGTGACACCATTGTGTCACTACCGAAACGGAAAAAAAATTACTAAGTCCAGAGCTCGATGAATGTTAGGGGCCGAAAAAAAAGTCACTACCAATCAACTTTAAATTGCCTGAAACGTACTCCTAACAGGTTTTTGGGGGAACAATTTTTTTTTTGGCCTCCACACTTAGTGATTTTTTCGGATTTAACTTCGTTTCGGTAGTGACACAATGGTGTCACTACCGAAACGAAAAAAAAAAATGACTAAGTCCAGAGCTCGATGAATGTTAGGGACCAAAAAAAAGGTCACTACCAATCAACTTTAAATTGCCTGAAACGTACTCCTAACAGGTTTTTGGGGGAACAATTTTTTTTTTGGCCTCCACACTTAGTGATTTTTTCGGATTTAACTTCGTTTCGGTAGGTGTCACTACCGAAACGAAAAAAAAATTACTAAGTCCAGAGCTCGATGAATGTTAGGGACCAAAAAAAAAGTCACTACCAATCAACTTTAAATTGCCTGAAACGTACTCCTAACAGGATTTTGGGAGAACCATATTTTTTTTGGCCTCCACACTTAGTGATTTTTTCGGATTTAACTTCGTTTCGGTAGTGACACAATGGTGTCACTACCGAAACGAAAAAAAAAATGACTAAGTCCAGAGCTCGATGAATGTTAGGGACCAAAAAAAAGTCACTACCAATCAACTTTAAATTGCCTGAAACGTACTCCTAACAGTTTTTTGGGGGAACAATTTTTTTTTGGGCCTCCACACTTAGTGATTTTTTCGGATTTAACTTCGTTTCGGTAGTGACACAATGGTGTCACTACCGAAACGAAAAAAAAATGACTAAGTCCAGAGCTCGATGAATGTTAGGGACCAAAAAAAAAGTCACTACCAATCAACTTTAAATTGCCTGAAACGCTCTCCTAACAGGTTTTTGGGTGAACCAAAAACCTGTTAAAACAGTGATTTTTTCGGATTTAACTTCGTTTCGGTAGGTGTCACTACCGAAACGAAAAAAAAATTACTAAGTCCAGAGCTCGATGAATGTTAGGGACCAAAAAAAAAGTCACTACCAATCAACTTTAAATTGCCTGAAACGTACTCCTAACAGGATTTTGGGAGAACCATTTTTTTTTTGGCCTCCACACTTAGTGATTTTTTCGGATTTAACTTCGTTTCGGTAGTGACACAATGGTGTCACTACCGAAACGAAAAAAAAATTACCAAGTCCAGAGCTCGATGAATGTTAGGGACCAAAAAAAAGTCACTACAAAGTACTACCAATCAACTTTAAATTGCCTGAAACATACTCCTAACAGGTTTTTGGGGGGACGATTTTGGCCTCCACACTTAGTGATTTTTTCGGATTTAACTTTCGTTTTGGTAGTGACACAAAAACGTTTCGGTAGTGACATAATGGTGAAAAAAAAATTACTCCACTACAAAGTACTACCAATCAACTATAAATTGCCTGAAACGTACTCCTAACAGGTTTTTGGGGGGACGATTTTGGCCTCCACGCTTAGTGATTTTTTCGGATTTAACTTTCGTTTCGGTAGTGACACAAAAAGTTTCGGTAGTGACACAATGGTGAAAAAAAAATTACTCCACTACAAAGTACTACCAATCAACTATAAATTGCCTGAAACGTACTCCTAACAGGTTTTTGGGGGGACGATTTTGGCCTCCACACCTAGTGATTTTTTCCGATTTAACTTTCGTTTCGGTAGTGACACAAAAACGTTTCGGTAGTGACACAATGGTGAAGAATTTTTTTTACTCCACTACAAAGTTTTTGGGGACGATTTTGGCCTCTACACTTAGTGATTTTTTCGGATTTAACTTTCGTTTCGGTAGTGACACAAAAACGTTTCGGTAGTGAAACAATGGTGAAAAAAAAATTACTCCGCTATAAAGTACTACCAATCAACTCTAAATTGCCTGAAACGTACTCCTAACAGGTTTTTGGCGGGACGATTTTGGCCTCCACACTTAGGGCGCGCTCTCACCAAAAGTTGGCTGGCCGCTGTTAAACGCAGGTTGTGCGCGGCCACAGTTTTTTGCAGCCAGCGGATTCTAAAAAAACGCTGTGACGCACCTGTCACTCACATTCAAGACCGTCCCCGTAGCCCGCACCGCCACTATAGACACTAGCCACTAGACAAAAAATGCCTTTGCACTTTCACACTTGGGGTTCGTACATCTACATACACATTCAGATTTAAAATATAAGTACTTACCCCATGGCCACGGATGTTACAATCATGTACGGGCCCTCATAAGTATCCGTATCTTCCGTATTGTTCAATAAAAAGCATTTTAATCCAATCAGTGGTCATTTTCTCCGTATGCTTTCAACTGCGCGACCCTAGCGGTTAAGAGGTATATTGCACTGTTGGTACACTATAACTCTATGGGAAATTGGCCACCAATCGGATTAAAATGCTTTTTTATTGAACAAGACGGAAGATACAGGTACTTCTGAGGGCCCGTACATGATTGTAAAATCCGTGGCCATGGGGTAAGCACTTTATATTTTAAATCTGAATATGTATGTAGATGTATGAACCCCAAGTGCAAAAGTGAAGACTATTTTTAACTGACAAGGCTATTAAATATATAGTTAGAGTAATATTATTACACTAAATATATTATTACACTAACCTAAAGCCTTTGCGACCGCACTGACTTGTAACTAGGCCAGTTCTTTAATGTCAGTCATATGGAACTATTTCATGGTCAAATCATAAAGTACTGGTTGAGATGCAACAGCTACAACCAGTTGGTCCACTGAGAGCACCATGTTGCTTTCTGAGTCTTGGGACGGTCCGCCTTCGACTCACCCGATTGGACAGAGGGGGAAAATCAGCTCCTGCCTCCAGCAGTTTTATGCTTCTTTGTGTAGAGCGGATAAACGCAAGGTCTGGGCGACAAGCGGAAAAATCTGCTATTGCGTGAATCCACGCATTTGCATTGACAAAACATTGGCAGATTCTGCCCCAGAGGTAAAATAAAAGTGCGGTGAGAGCGCGCCCTTAGTGATTTTTTCGGATTTAACTTTCGTTTCGGTAGTGACACAAAAACGTTTTGGTAGTGACACAATGGTGAAAAAAAAAATTACTCCACTTCAAAGTTTTGAGGGTTAGATTTTGGCCTCTACACTTGGTGATTTTTTCGGATTTAACTTTCGTTTCGGTAGTGACACAAAAACGTTTCGGTAGTGACACAATGGTGAGAAAAAAAATTACTCCACTACAAAGTACTACCAATCAACTATGAATTGCCTGAAACGTACTCCTAACAGGTTTTTGGGGGGACGATTTTGGCCTCCACACTTAGTGATTTTTTCGGATTTAACTTTCGTTTCGGTAGTGACACAAAAACGTTTCGGTAGTGACACAATGGTGAGAAAAAAAATTACTCCACTACAAAGTACTACCAATCAACTCTAAATTGCCTGAAACGTACTCCTAATAGGTTGTTGGGGGGACGATTTTGGCCTCCACACTTCGTGATTTTTTCGGATTTAACTTTCGTTTCGGTAAAATAAATTTACCAATCAACTCTAAATTGCCTGAAACGTACTCCTAACAGGTTTTTGGGGGAACAATTTTTTTTTCGTTTCGGTAGTGACACCGTTTGCCCAAAAACCTGTTAGGAGTACGTTTCAGGCAATTTAGAGTTGATTGGTAGTACTTTTTAGTGACTTTTTTTTTCGTCCCTAACATTCATCAAGCTCTGGACTATGTAAATTTTCTTTTTACCGAAACGTTTTGCCGTAACGAAAGTTTTGGAAAATCGTCCCCCCAAAAACCTGTTAGGAGTACGTTTCAGGCAATTTAGAGTTGATTGGTAGTACTTTTTAGTGACTTTTTTTCCCGTCCCTAACATTCATCGAGCTTTGGACTTAGTAAATTTTCTTTTTACCGAAACGTTTTGCCGAAACGAAAGTTTTGGAAAATCGTCCCCCCAAAAACCTGTTAGGAGTACGTTTCAGGCAATTTAGAGTTGATTGGTAGTACTTTTTAGTGACTTTTTTTTTCGTCCCTAACATTCATCGAGCTCTGGACTGGAGCTCTGGACTGGTGACGAAAAATGACGAAAAATGCTGGTGACGAAAAATGCTGGTGACGAAAAATGACGAAAAATGCTGGTGACGAAAAAATGCTGGTGACGAAAAATGACGGAAAATGCTGGTGACGAAAAAATGCTGGTGACGAAAAATGACGAAAAATGCTGGTGACGAAAAAATGCTGGTGACGAAAAATGACGAAAAATGCTGGTGACGAAAAAATGCTGGTGACGAAAAATGACGAAAAATGCTGGTGACGAAAAATGCTGGTGACGAAAAAATGCTGGTGACGAAAAATGACGAAAAATGCTGGTGACGAAAAAATGCTGGTGACGAAAAATGACGAAAAATGCTGGTGACGAAAAATGCTGGTGACGAAAAATGCTGGTGACGAAAAAATGCTGGTGACGAAAAATTAGGAAAAATTCTGGTGACGAAAAATGACGAAAAATGATGGTGACGAAAAAATGCTGGTGACGAAAAATGACGAAAAATGCTGGTGACGAAAAATGACGAAAAATGCTGGTGACGAAAAATGACGAAAAATGCTGGTGACGAAAAAATGCTGGTGACGAAAAAATGCTGGTGACGAAAAATGACGAAAAATGCTGGTGACGAAAAATGCTGGTGACGAAAAAATGCTGGTGACGAAAAATGACGAAAAATGCTGGTGACGAAAAATGACGAAAAATGATGGTGACGAAAAAATGCTGGTGACGAAAAATGACGAAAAATGCTGGTGACGAAAAATGACGAAAAATGCTGGTGACGAAAAATGACGAAAAATGCTGGTGACGAAAAATGACGAAAAATGCTGGTGACGAAAAAATGCTGGTGACGAAAAAATGCTGGTGACGAAAAATGACGAAAAATGCTGGTGACGAAAAATGCTGGTGACGAAAAAATGCTGGTGACGAAAAATGACGAAAAATGCTGGTGACGAAAAATGACGAAAAATGCTGGTGACGAAAAATGCTGGTGACGAAAAATGCTGGTGACGAAAAAATGCTGGTGACGAAAAATTAGGAAAAATTCTGGTGACGAAAAATGACGAAAAATGATGGTGACGAAAAAATGCTGGTGACGAAAAATGACGAAAAATGCTGGTGACGAAAAATGACGAAAAATGCTGGTGACGAAAAATGACGAAAAATGCTGGTGACGAAAAAATGCTGGTGACGAAAAATGACGAAAAATGCTGGTGACGAAAAAATGCTGGTGACGAAAAATGACGAAAAATGCTGGTGACGAAAAAATGCTGGTGACGAAAAATGACGAAAAATGCTGGTGACGAAAAAATGCTGGTGACGAAAAATGACGAAAAATGCTGGTGACGAAAAATGCTGGTGACGAAAAATGACGAAAAATGCTGGTGACGAAAAAATGCTGGTGACGAAAAATGACGAAAAATGCTGGTGACGAAAAATGCTGGTGACGAAAAATGCTGGTGACGAAAAATGCTGGTGACGAAAAATGCTGGTGACGAAAAAATGCTGGTGACGAAAAATTAGGAAAAATTCTGGTGACGAAAAATGACGAAAAATGATGGTGACGAAAAAATGCTGGTGACGAAAAATGACGAAAAATGCTGGTGACGAAAAATGACGAAAAATGCTGGTGACGAAAAATGCTGGTGACGGAAAATGACGAAAAATGCTGGTGACGAAAAATGACGAAAAATGCTGGTGACGAAAAAATGCTGGTGACGAAAAATGACGAAAAATGCTGGTGACGAAAAATTACGAAAAATGCTGGTGACAAAAATGCTGGTGACGAAAAATGACGAAAAATGCTGGTGACGAAAAAATGCTGGTGACGAAAAATGAGGAAAAATTCTGGTGACGAAAAATGACGAAAAATGATGGTGACGAAAAAATGCTGGTGACGAAAAATGACGAAAAATGCTGGTGACGAAAAATGCTGGTGACGAAAAATGACGAAAAATGCTGGTGACGAAAAATGACGAAAAATGCTGGTGACGAAAAAATGCTGGTGACGCAAAAATGCTGGTGACGCAAAATGACGAAAAATGCTGGTGACGAAAAATGACGAAAAATGCTGGTGACGAAAAATGACGAAAAATGCTGGTGACGAAAAATGACGAAAAATGCTGGTGACGAAAAATGACGAAAAATGCTGGTGACGAAAAAATGCTGGTGACGAAAAATGCTGGTGACGAAAAATGACGAAAAATGCTGGTGACGAAAAATGACGAAAAATGCTGGTGACGAAAAATGACGAAAAATGCTGGTGACGAAAAATGACGAAAAATGCTGGTGACGAAAAAATGCTGGTGACGAAAAATGACGAAAAATGCTGGTGACGAAAAAATACGAAAAATGCTGGTGACAAAAATGCTGGTGACGAAAAATGACGAAAAATGCTGGTGACGAAAAATGACGAAAAAATGCTGGTGACGAAAAATGACGAAAAATGCTGGTGACGAAAAATGACGAAAAATGCTGGTGACGAAAAAATGCTGATGACGAAAAATGAAGGAAAATGCTGGTGACGAAAAAATGCTGGTGACGAAAAATGACGAAAAATGCTGTGAAAAAATGCTGTTCGGTAGTGACACCGTCACTACCGAAACGGGAAAAAAATTAATAAGTCCACAGCTCAATGAATGTTAGGGAAAAAAAGTCACTACCAATCAACTTTAAATTGCCCGAAACGTACTCCTAACAGGTTTTTGGGGGAACATTTTTTTTTTCTTCGTTTCGGTAGTGACACAATGGTGTCACTACCGAAACGAAAAAAAAATTACTAAGTCCAGAGCTCGATGAATGTTAGGGACCAAAAAAAAAGTCACTACCAATCAACTTTAAATTGCCTGTAACGTACTCCTAACAGGTTTTTGGGGGAACCATTTTTTTTTTGGTCTCCACACTTAGTGATTTTTTCGGATTTAACTTCGTTTCGGTAGTGAAACAATGGTGTCACTACCGAAACGAAAAAAAAATTACTAAGTACAGAGCTCGATGAATGTTAGGGACCAAAAAAAAAGTCACTACCAATCAACTTTAAATTGCCTGAAACGTACTCCTAACAGTTTTTTGGGGGAACAATTTTTTTTTGGGCCTCCACACTTAGTGATTTTTTCGGATTTAACTTCGTTTCGGTAGTGACACAATGGTGTCACTACCGAAACGAAAAAAAAATGACTAAGTCCAGAGCTCGATGAATGTTAGGGACCAAAAAAAAAGTCACTACCAATCAACTTTAAATTGCCTGAAACGCTCTCCTAACAGGTTTTTGGGGGAACATTTTTTTTTCCGTTTCGGTAGTGACACCATTGTGTCACTACCGAAACGGAAAAAAAATTACTAAGTCCAGAGCTCGATGAATGTTAGGGGCCGAAAAAAAAGTCACTACCAATCAACTTTAAATTGCCTGAAACGTACTCCTAACAGGTTTTTGGGGGAACAATTTTTTTTTTGGCCTCCACACTTAGTGATTTTTTCGGATTTAACTTCGTTTCGGTAGTGACACAATGGTGTCACTACCGAAACGAAAAAAAAAAATGACTAAGTCCAGAGCTCGATGAATGTTAGGGACCAAAAAAAAGGTCACTACCAATCAACTTTAAATTGCCTGAAACGTACTCCTAACAGGTTTTTGGGGGAACAATTTTTTTTTTGGCCTCCACACTTAGTGATTTTTTCGGATTTAACTTCGTTTCGGTAGGTGTCACTACCGAAACGAAAAAAAAATTACTAAGTCCAGAGCTCGATGAATGTTAGGGACCAAAAAAAAAGTCACTACCAATCAACTTTAAATTGCCTGAAACGTACTCCTAACAGGATTTTGGGAGAACCATATTTTTTTTGGCCTCCACACTTAGTGATTTTTTCGGATTTAACTTCGTTTCGGTAGTGACACAATGGTGTCACTACCGAAACGAAAAAAAAAATGACTAAGTCCAGAGCTCGATGAATGTTAGGGACCAAAAAAAAGTCACTACCAATCAACTTTAAATTGCCTGAAACGTACTCCTAACAGTTTTTTGGGGGAACAATTTTTTTTTGGGCCTCCACACTTAGTGATTTTTTCGGATTTAACTTCGTTTCGGTAGTGACACAATGGTGTCACTACCGAAACGAAAAAAAAATGACTAAGTCCAGAGCTCGATGAATGTTAGGGACCAAAAAAAAAGTCACTACCAATCAACTTTAAATTGCCTGAAACGCTCTCCTAACAGGTTTTTGGGTGAACCAAAAACCTGTTAAAACAGTGATTTTTTCGGATTTAACTTCGTTTCGGTAGGTGTCACTACCGAAACGAAAAAAAAATTACTAAGTCCAGAGCTCGATGAATGTTAGGGACCAAAAAAAAAGTCACTACCAATCAACTTTAAATTGCCTGAAACGTACTCCTAACAGGATTTTGGGAGAACCATTTTTTTTTTGGCCTCCACACTTAGTGATTTTTTCGGATTTAACTTCGTTTCGGTAGTGACACAATGGTGTCACTACCGAAACGAAAAAAAAATTACCAAGTCCAGAGCTCGATGAATGTTAGGGACCAAAAAAAAAGTCACTACAAAGTACTACCAATCAACTTTAAATTGCCTGAAACATACTCCTAACAGGTTTTTGGGGGGACGATTTTGGCCTCCACACTTAGTGATTTTTTCGGATTTAACTTTCGTTTTGGTAGTGACACAAAAACGTTTCGGTAGTGACATAATGGTGAAAAAAAAATTACTCCACTACAAAGTACTACCAATCAACTATAAATTGCCTGAAACGTACTCCTAACAGGTTTTTGGGGGGACGATTTTGGCCTCCACGCTTAGTGATTTTTTCGGATTTAACTTTCGTTTCGGTAGTGACACAAAAAGTTTCGGTAGTGACACAATGGTGAAAAAAAAATTACTCCACTACAAAGTACTACCAATCAACTATAAATTGCCTGAAACGTACTCCTAACAGGTTTTTGGGGGGACGATTTTGGCCTCCACACCTAGTGATTTTTTCCGATTTAACTTTCGTTTCGGTAGTGACACAAAAACGTTTCGGTAGTGACACAATGGTGAAGAATTTTTTTTACTCCACTACAAAGTTTTTGGGGACGATTTTGGCCTCTACACTTAGTGATTTTTTCGGATTTAACTTTCGTTTCGGTAGTGACACAAAAACGTTTCGGTAGTGAAACAATGGTGAAAAAAAAATTACTCCGCTATAAAGTACTACCAATCAACTCTAAATTGCCTGAAACGTACTCCTAACAGGTTTTTGGCGGGACGATTTTGGCCTCCACACTTAGGGCGCGCTCTCACCAAAAGTTGGCTGGCCGCTGTTAAACGCAGGTTGTGCGCGGCCACAGTTTTTTGCAGCCAGCGGATTCTAAAAAAACGCTGTGACGCACCTGTCACTCACATTCAAGACCGTCCCCGTAGCCCGCACCGCCACTATAGACACTAGCCACTAGACAAAAAATGCCTTTGCACTTTCACACTTGGGGTTCGTACATCTACATACACATTCAGATTTAAAATATAAGTACTTACCCCATGGCCACGGATGTTACAATCATGTACGGGCCCTCATAAGTATCCGTATCTTCCGTATTGTTCAATAAAAAGCATTTTAATCCAATCAGTGGTCATTTTCTCCGTATGCTTTCAACTGCGCGACCCTAGCGGTTAAGAGGTATATTGCACTGTTGGTACACTATAACTCTATGGGAAATTGGCCACCAATCGGATTAAAATGCTTTTTTATTGAACAAGACGGAAGATACAGGTACTTCTGAGGGCCCGTACATGATTGTAAAATCCGTGGCCATGGGGTAAGCACTTTATATTTTAAATCTGAATATGTATGTAGATGTATGAACCCCAAGTGCAAAAGTGAAGACTATTTTTAACTGACAAGGCTATTAAATATATAGTTAGAGTAATATTATTACACTAAATATATTATTACACTAACCTAAAGCCTTTGCGACCGCACTGACTTGTAACTAGGCCAGTTCTTTAATGTCAGTCATATGGAACTATTTCATGGTCAAATCATAAAGTACTGGTTGAGATGCAACAGCTACAACCAGTTGGTCCACTGAGAGCACCATGTTGCTTTCTGAGTCTTGGGACGGTCCGCCTTCGACTCACCCGATTGGACAGAGGGGGAAAATCAGCTCCTGCCTCCAGCAGTTTTATGCTTCTTTGTGTAGAGCGGATAAACGCAAGGTCTGGGCGACAAGCGGAAAAATCTGCTATTGCGTGAATCCACGCATTTGCATTGACAAAACATTGGCAGATTCTGCCCCAGAGGTAAAATAAAAGTGCGGTGAGAGCGCGCCCTTAGTGATTTTTTCGGATTTAACTTTCGTTTCGGTAGTGACACAAAAACGTTTTGGTAGTGACACAATGGTGAAAAAAAAAATTACTCCACTTCAAAGTTTTGAGGGTTAGATTTTGGCCTCTACACTTGGTGATTTTTTCGGATTTAACTTTCGTTTCGGTAGTGACACAAAAACGTTTCGGTAGTGACACAATGGTGAGAAAAAAAATTACTCCACTACAAAGTACTACCAATCAACTATGAATTGCCTGAAACGTACTCCTAACAGGTTTTTGGGGGGACGATTTTGGCCTCCACACTTAGTGATTTTTTCGGATTTAACTTTCGTTTCGGTAGTGACACAAATACGTTTCGGTAGTGACACAATGGTGAAAAAAAAAATTACTCCACTACAAAGTACTACCAATCAACTCTAAATTGCCTGAAACGTACTCCTAACAGGTTTTTGGGGGGACGATTTTGGCCTCCACACTTAGTGATTTTTTCCGATTTAACTTTCGTTTCGGTAGTGACACAAAAACGTTTCGGTAGTGACACAATGGTGAAGAATTTTTTTTACTCCACTACAAAGTTTTTGGGGGACGATTTTGGCCTCTACACTTGGTGATTTTTTCGGATTTAACTTTCGTTTCGGTAGTGATGTTACAGGTAGATTGGCATTTCAGGTAGAATGGTAAAGAAGCGCTTATTTTCACCGCCCGTCCGCCCCCCAGGCAATTCTGTAGCACCAACGCTAGAGGGCAATAAAAGCCAGTCCCACAACACCACACACGCACACAACACAAACGAGCATGCACACATGCGTGCGCACACACACGCATGCGCGCGCACACACACACACACACACACACACGCACGCGAAGCACAAGGGGGTGAGCCTGAGGGGGCGGGCTATGTTAGTGCAGCGAGTGGCAGTACTTGGGGCAAACCATAGAGGGGCAAATGCAGTCCCCACAACATCATTTACGATTCTGTCCCTATCGGTACATAACTCGAACGGCGCTGAGTCGAATCAGCAGACCATCGGCTGGTCGTCGCGGGCACTCGCCATAGTTAAAAATAATAGAGAGGGCACCGGATATCGCCTCCCATCCACTTGCATTGAGTTGCTCACCCAGCGCATGAAGCGAATTCACCCCTTCTTCCGGGTTGTAAAGTGTGATGGGCGTAGCCTATTTGGGGCCACTGTGATACGTTCTGCGTCACAGAAGTGACGCGTTTTACGTCACAGAGGTGCGCGGCCCCGTGCGCAAGCTCGTGAGTCAAGCCCATTGGTCGAAACCGTTTTCGCTCGTACATTTGCAGTGGCCCCGTCCGTTTAAGCTGCAGTACCTACGAATGGCCAGCATGTCCATTTCGCTTCAATGCAAGCACTGGGTTCTGGGGGCTTGGCACTCGCGCCTGGAGGCGCTCGGGCGCGACTTCCTCAGCCTCAAGGTCTGCTGATTCGGCGCGCCTCCGTCATGGTCCAAAACTATACTTTATCGGCGAAAAAAAGTAGTCCGCGGTTGTTTGAAAAAGTAATGTCCCAAGCGGGAGTCAAACCCAGACTTCCACTGATAGTGGATGGGGAGTCCAATGATTATCGAAGCGTGCCACTGAAGCTGGCATGTATATATATCCATGTTGTTGTTGTTGTCGCCGTCCTCCTCGCATCGCAGCCCCACACCGAGCCTAAAAACAAGCGCTCCACTTCCATTCTACCTGGAATGCCAATCTACCTGTGACATATACACTATTTGAAAATAGCAGATCTACAAGCTCACAACAAGTCATGGTTGTGAGTTCCATTTTCAACTTGAATTATTATTTTCAAAAGTTTTTATACATATTGAGCTTGTGAAATGAGACATTCTGCATAATGAGTACTTTTACTTTTGGTATTTTAAGTATATTTTGATGTGAATACTTCTGCACTTTTACTCAAGTAAATTTTGAATTCCGGACATTTACTAGCAATGGTATTTCTACTTTTGATTGATACTTGGATACTTTTAAATAAGTAAAAAAAAAATCATTGGTACTTATTCCGTCGCTGCTTAGACTACTATATACGTTATAGAACATAATTTAAAGCAATAAACAGCATTAAACAAGGTAGTTACTTTACACCCATATCTTACTCAAGGACACTGTGAAAAGGATAAACCTTATTTTTAACTATGGGATAATTAAGACCCGAGTCTTAAATATCTAGCATTACCATTTACATTTTATTTTGAATCAGTTCTAAAATATATCAAAACGTACCATGGTGAACAAATGTCACGTTATGAGGCAAAAATGAACTGCATACTCATCTTAAAAGTACATTCAGTGTCAATTTATTTTTCTGCAGCCAGAAAAATTGAAAAAAGTAAAACAAAGAACATTCATAACTTGTGTAATTTCTCATGCTTGCACATGTACAGTACGTCTCGATCGGATACAAAGTGTCTTTGAATTTAACATATCGCCACAGTATATTTACAAAAATAACATTAAAACCGCAGTCTCTTTAAACCCGATCTTCAGAAACATTCATAAAAATAAAGCTTTCTCTGGCACATTTGCTCAAAATGCTCCTATATTTACAGTGAAAGACGGAGATGAGTCCTGTCAAGCTACAGCACAGGAATACAGCTGTGGGACACCATGTTGCTTTGCATGGTACATTGTACATTTCAGATATTTGTTGTCTGTTATGCTTATACATAAAATGCAGAAAGAAAAAAAAATGTAAATATCTTGAAATTGACGGTCCTTTTCTCGTCTTTTCATGACAAAGAAAATGCAGCAATTTCTCACAATAGATTCATAATCCTCTTTCAATATAGGAAAAATTCAACGTCTGATCTAGCATATTTCTTGGCTGACAAAGACTTTATATATTGTTAAGTCACTTAAATATAATAATCCACCAGCCTTTTCAATATTTTAGTGTCACAAAATGATTTCAAAATGTATGTATTTGGGGAATCTGAAGTGGAACAAAAATTCTAGGAGGTGACGGGTGTGAATAAAAACCTTTTTATCAGTTGGGTTTCATTTCACGGGTTACACAGAATGCTCTGGCTATAGATATCTTTCGGGGAGAAACAAAAAGGTTTGGAGTATTTTACTTTGTATTTGTCTGACCATTGACTGGTTTTATAATAAAACCAGATTAAACTATTTTTTTTTTGGCTGTCTGATACAGTATGCAAAGCTAAAATGGGATGAGAAACTTAAGAATACATAATTATGACCAATTTAAAGAAAAATACAGTCCAAAAGTGTAGGCTTGGAGGAAATCTAAATTAACAAACAGATGAAAATACATTTCTCAGTATTTCAACATTCAATGTTCTTCAAAAAGAAAATCCAAAAAGAACATACAAATAAATGCACTTTGGAATCATTTTTGGTACAACTAAAACCTTGTTTAGTGTGAGAAGGACAAGCAAAAGGCACACATAAGTAAATAATGGGCAAGATTTGGGCCTTAATTCCTTCAATGTTGCTGGCTAAAAGATTGTTAACAACATTGATGAAATTACCATATTCTGTATGAAGTGTAGTTTTCTGCCAAAATTATTAATGTATTTTCAAGGAAGGTTGGCTTTTCACCAAACACTGAGAAATTGTCAGTTTCCCTGACTGTGATGATACAGTAGGAGGTCAATCATTGTAGAATGTTTACCTTGGTATGAGTCATGCTACAAAGAGTAGTTTGGCACTGCTGAAAAACAAATGACAGAGCAGCATGATACAGGAACACCACAACCCGATACACCAAGGCCCTATTTTATCATTACAAGTCCTCCACCAGATCAATTCTGTGGGAGAATGTGCCTCTGTGTCTATTTATGTGTGTGTGTGTGTGTGTGTGTGTGTGTGTGTGTGTGTGTGTGTCTGAGCAGAACATTCAAACAAAAAGCAGTTCTATTCAGACAGCCGGTGCTCCAGTGTAGGAGCTTCACTTCCACTTAGTCATCTAGCTCTTTGGTTTCCAAGCCTTTATAGTGCATCAGCGGTGGGCTGCTCTGCGACCCTCAGACTGGCCTTGCGCAGCCTAGAGCTGTGATCCCCACCTCGAACCCAAGATTCTCCCACTGTGTCTCCAGTTCTGGTGACGCATCCTCCCTCTCACTCTGTCAGGGTATCCTCTCTGCAGGCATCTGGACCAGAGGAAACAGGAAGAACAAAGGGCAAATTAGGACACAAGAAAGGCAAGACACATCCCAAAACACAGCTGTGGTTGTCACTGCTTAAGGAGGGAGGAGTTGAGCTGGTTGATGTGTCACGTTTCAGTTGCATCACAGCTTGTTTACTTTGATGGGGTTATCGCCCAAGCGTACAGCATTCAACCTCAGACATGGAAATGATTCAGTAATGAAATGTGAATCTCTGACATCATTCAGTTACAAGCAGGCTGACACAACTTCTAACTTCAATGACGCACAATGAGACAGGTTGCCAATGACAACACACAAGCACAATTACAACCTTCTGAGACAGGGACTTGAGACATACTCATTTAATCTCTGTCATGACATGCACAGTACCTAGCAGGCAGATGCTTAGCACATGCATTTCAAAGCTCAGCTTTTTTGAGTAGCCAAATATTTTTACCCCTTTCCCCCCCCAATTTAGTCATTATGCCAATGCATTCTTCCCCACACACTTGTCTGTTGTCACTGCTGTTATACCCTACTGGCTCACCTGCCAGTGAGGAGCCCCACATGGGAGGACATAGCACGCCGACAGGTGCCGCCCCCCAGCCAGTAGGAATACATTCAGTGACAAATATCAGCCTCCCCGACGGGCTTCCCTCCCCTGAACACGGGCCAATTGTGTTCGCACGGACACTCGACAAAGCCGGATGCACCGCAGTGGTTCCAACCATGTGGCGGGCAGGCACTTTACCACTGCGTCACCTGAGCGCCTAGCTGTCTCCACCTTGATTTATCAAAATGAAACGAGTCTATTCTATTCTACACTACACTGCATCACACTGGCATCTAGCAGGGCAATCAGACAGGCTGGCAACACTCCGCCTCAGTCTCACACCGGGTGGTTGACCAGAGCCAGGGCAAAATGCCTGTTTCCTACCTGGTACAGGTTTTACAGTGCAGGGTGGGGGGAGAAGAGCTCAGGGTCCAGGAGGGAAGGGGGGGTTTGGGGTTAGCGATGCTGGGCATCTATACCTGCTGGGCTGAGAACCAGAGCCTGAAGGATGTCCGACAGGGAGATGATACCCTCGATATTGGAACGTTCATCTACTACCACCAACCTATGGACCTGCAGACAGACACACACACACACACACACACACATTATGTTATTGAAGCCCCCCTCAATATTTTTTTTGCGTTTTTCAGCTGTTGAATGTTCTCCAGTGTCCAACCTGCAGTGCTGTACATAGATTTCATAAGCACAATTTTTGACAAATAATTTCATTATGTGGGTTAAGTTCACTGTATTTTGATGAAAGTCGTCAAATCTACAGTATGTTCTGGTACATAAAGGGTGGACAACCACCTCTTTTTGATCGACCTGGTGATCAGAATGGACCACTGAGGTGATAAATTCAGTTATAACCCCCCCCCCACACACACACACACACACACACAAAAAAAAAACATGATATCTAACATTCTATTTGATAATCACACTAAGACTTGGTGGTTTGGATGTGAAAACCATAGCATAGCAATGCGGAGGGTAACTAACTTCCATTAGATTAACTTAATAGAAAATGTATTTGACATATTTTTTAGGGTTTCATTTCGTACTGAAATCGAGTAATACAAGCACCCTAAAATGATGTACGATTTCAAACCACAGCCGTACATGGTTTGGTAAGGGAATTAGGGGTAAAATGAGAAATTTAATTGCTATAGGGGGCTTTCAGATAAAGGCTACTTTTGCTTGTTAAGCATGTACACGTGCTCTCACTTCAGCTCTAACTATCCTGTCCACTATTGTCTCCAGTGTCTCCAGCTTATGGCACTTCATCACTCCCTCGAAGTACTGGCAGCGATGCTTCAGAGCCTGGGTGACGGTTATGTCCAGGTTGTTGTACGTCTTCTCGGCAGCCAGGTTCTACACACACACACAGACACACTTTTAATGTTTAACTGCCATCAACTAAGCTAAACAAAAAAAAACAGTAGCTTTCAGTTTGAGCAGAACAGGAAATGCAGACTTACTATGACGTCAAATTTGGAGTAAATATCCACAACTTTGCCTGCAAGGAGAAAATATAATTGGGCACAGGAAAGTGTCAGGAGTGCATTCGTCCTTTGGCATATACTGTACATCATACATAGAGCTTCAACATGCAAGAGTTCTTGTTTGTACCCGATTCATCAACCACAGGCAGAGCAGACACCCTCCTCTCCACAAAGATATTTAGGGCTTTGATGATGGGCGTGTCAGGGTGGATGAAAGCAATTTTGTTGTATGTACCGATCCCCAGTTCCCCAAGGGTTTGTTTCATGAAAGCTGGTTTGGGCATTTCACACACCTGGGAACATATGCAGAACAATTGGAAGGTAAACTGTCATTGCAGTTACTTGCCAACCCACAGAGATTCTCGTCATAGCTCCAATGAACACTAGGTGGCAGCAGATATGACATGAATGTGAGGCAAAAGCAGTATTCATTTTCATTCAATTTCAGGACAGACCATAATGATTTAACCACATTAACCCTGTAGTTCCTGTTTTGAGGTTTTCAGGAACGTTGTAAGATAAAAAAATGTATACATATTCTTTTATACATTTTTCAAAGATAATGAAAATAACATATCAACAAGCTCACAATGCATCGCAGCTTGCAGATTGGCTATTTTCGCTATTCGTCGTATGATAAAGTATATAGGGCTTAAGTGGTTAATCGTCTGTCACAGTATTGAATAATATGTGGCTTGAACACTAATGCATCAATAACCCAGGGACTTACAAAGAGCTGCAGGAACTTGAGGATCCTCTTGTGTGTGAGAATATAAAGTGCGTTTCCTGTGACAGGGTCGATGACAGGCAGCCGGTGGATTTTGTTTTTGATGAGAGTGTATACCGCTTCAAAAAGACTACAAGAACAAAAACAGAGCCGTTAATGACCAAATACACACTGTCAGACAGACGCACACACCAAGTGTAACTTTCAAAACAGAGAATTCATTAATTATCTATGACGATCAAACAATGTACCTTGCATCAGGTGATATGTTCACAAGAGGCTTAAATGTCGCTTGCAGGTAAACCTCTGTGGAGTATCAGAAGGGAGAGAATTGATTCTATGCTGCGTACATTGTATAAGAAATAGCATTGAAAACTGTCACAGAATGCGAAACAAACAGCAAAACAGGCAATACAGCACTATAAACAAGCTTCTAACCTCTCCATGTCTCAAGCTTATGTTCCTCTAACTCGTATATTTGCACCTGCGAACAAGAGATGCCAATCAGTTCAGAAAGCACACAGATCCTCGATAGGACAAGCAAATCTCATGCAAACATCAGCTCCTCTCAGGGAGACCTACCATTGGTGACTTGTAGTATCTGTGTAGTATGATGATGAAGTCTGTGATTGTCAGCATTCCTGAAATAGTTTGCACAGTCAACAAGCCTTGCAATACTCCACAAAAAAAATAATATATATATATATTCACTTTGTACTTCAGTAGCTTTTAAGTTTGATCGTCTCTGTTTTGTATCAATAGTATAGTGCATCACCCTATAGCTGACTGAGCTTTCATTATTCAGCACAGGGCAGGCTGACTTGCATTAAATCTTGGCCAGAACACATCATGACTCAGCCAATCCAGTATGCATCAATATTATGGAAATTCTTTTACATTTTAAATGCCCAAACGCTACAGAATTCAAACCCGATTCTTGGGACCTCTTTTTTTCCCTCAACACTAGATCTCTTTGCCGAAATAAATAATTCTACAAGCCGATCATAACGCGTTGTCAGCTTGTAGATCTGCTACTTCCACCAAATGATCCCCTATTATGAAATTGTTTTGGTAGTCATAAATCATTTTTATTTTCTGTGAATAATATACCTTCTTCGGGTGTGGGTTACTGAATGCGTAATAGAATCTTAACCTTTCAATAGTTATTGCTGTGCCTAATGGTGCCTGAAAACACTAAATGACTTTTGCTCAAAACAACATTACATGCCACAGGCAAAAAACTACTAATGCAGGTTCAAAACACATTCAGGCCTGTTTCAGAGAAGCACATGGCAACTGATGCACCCTTCTAATTTTCTACACAATAGTTATGATAATTCCTCGAGGCATTCATTAAGACATGCAGAGATTTAATAGGCATTTGTGACATTTTCCTTATCAGGTGTTTCTGCTTAATGGTTTTCAGGGCGCTTACCCACAAAGCTTTGTTTCTCTGTATCCCATAGTGGAGCTGCACGCACACCGTTGGCTACCAAGGCAAAGAATGCTTTCTTAACCTATCAAGGACATTGACAAGAACAATGACTAAAGAGCTTAAATGGAAACATTTGTAATAAGATTTAGTTGTTTCTTCAATAACCCCCCCCCCTTCTTATTGGCATGTTTGTATAGTGTAAAATTGTTTGATTAATGCAAAATTTTAATTCCTCATGGAATTGTTTTGGGCTTAGCATTTCCCTTTCATTCAGATAAGGCTGGATGTAGTGAGTTCAGTGGTTGAACTTCTACACATCAAAGAGCTTAAACAAGCCCAAGATTACTGTTTAACAGCCCTATGCCAATTTCACAACCATCTTAAGACAAAATTCTCCCTGGCCATTGTAGCCAAATGCTACAGAATTCCTGTGGAACATTAACTTCCCTTTATGGCACAGTGGGGAAACTTAAGTATCACATGGATGTTTTCCATTTTACTGCAGACAAAACATGTATTTGCATTATCACACAGGAATACTGAAACTGGCCACTATGCATAATGTTGTGTCTACACTCACTTGTTCACAAAGGTGTGCTCATCAGTGTGTGTGTGTGTGTGTGTGTGTGTGTGTGTGTGTGTGTGTGTGTGTGTGTGTGTGTGTGTGTGTGTGTGTGTGTGTGTGTGTGTGTGTGTGTGTCATCAGATACACAGTGAGAGTACAGCTGCATGGAAGGGATCAGCACTTACTTGCAGTGCAGTGTCAAACACGACCAGCTTTGAGCTAGTGGGGACAATGTCGTAGCACTTGTGCGACTTCATAAAGCGCATGTAAATATCACTCTCTGGTTCAGCAGCTGCAAGGAACAGCAGGAGAGAGAAAAACACATTTAGAAGAAGAGGGGAGAGATCTGACAGCTCCTGTGATGCTGGATCCCCAGCTCTTCTACCAGAGTCTATATAAACATTACTGACTTGGACCACTCAGGGCCACTTAAGAGTAAATGGCTGCTCCATCTGAAAGACTAAGCTCTGGAAACAACCATAAAGCACCAGCAATGAATGTAGAAAACACAACAGACAGAATATGATCTGGACAACAATGTAGGGTTATGCCAACAAAGTTATACATACATACATACATACATACATACATACATACATACATACATACATACATACATCAGAAACATAGAAATGCTGCACTGTAATAATGCATAGGTGCATATATAGGCATATACCAGCATTTAAGTTTAATTATAAGACCTCAATGGAAAGAAATCCCCTGGACTTTTTTGTGTTATCTTATCCTTTTAGACAATGTGTTTGACTGTACTTTGCTGTTTGCATTTCTGTCTAATCAAATATTCAATCAATCAATCAAGTTGGTTCGAAATAACCTACTCATATGAGCAAACTATTTTAAATGTTTTTAAGCATTCATTAGAAAAATCGCCTGTTGGAATGCTGCAGGTAGTGTGACTTTCACTGCATTGCATTGCATTACTGTCGTGGTTCATGAGAAGCAACGTGTAAAATGAGCTTGTAAAACGTCGCTCACAATAGATACATTTAAAAGATCAATACTGACTGCTATGATGTTAATGAACCGATGAAGTCACTATACCCTGTAGAGGGAATCCCTCAATTTGTGACATAATGGATGAATCCTCTGATCTCACTGGATAGGATTCTGCAGACGTGAGCTGCATACGGTGCTTAATAAATGGCTCTTTAAAACAGGTCTGATGTTTAACACTAACCCCACCGAAATGTAGCTATTTGTTTCAGCTATTCTGAATCTCTGTTGTCATACTTCGCTTATCCAGGAAATAGTAGACTAGTGAAAGGAAAATGTAGTTTAAAAAATAGAAAATTGTCTAGATTGTTATAAAAATGCACTTACCATCATCGTCTAATTCAAGTTTCTCCAGCATGCCTTCGAATAGACCGTAGACCTGCAGTAGGAAGCAGAAGTTACAGTCAGTCAGGAGGACCGTAGCATAAAGACCTCACGACACACAAAAAGACGCGCACGCTTTGAACGCGCGACAAAGTTTGCTGTAGATTGTAAGCAGCTAGGGTGCAGCGACTGGTGTTGCCATGTCGGTTTATCATAAGCGACTTTGGGCTTCTTTTTCTGTAAAGTTGCTTGTAAAAATTGGTTCTCAAATATTTTCATGAAAATGTTGTGCCAGCGAGTAATTGTGTTGTTCAAAATAGTTTTTTGAAAATAGCAGATCTACAAGTTCATGTGAGCTTGTAGATCGGCTATTTTCGGTTTAAAGTGCCTCATGTCATGTGGCCTTGTTGCTTCTTTTGGGCTTGTTTTCCTAGACCTGGTTGCTTATTTCTCTCACAAAATATGGCAACACTGGCAGCGACTTTCCTCAATGTCCCGATAATCTACTACCGTCACGTCCCACAACAGCCTGTCTTCGCTCAATGCGACCCACTTCACTCTGGAAACGCTAGAAATTGATTGTCTAAAAACCCTTACCGCTGTGTGTCGATGGAAATTTATTGCTAAATTATTACTATACGATGCACCCCCCCTACAACACCGAATGGAACGGTCCTAATCCATTTGCTGCAGTATGGGGCAACCAATGTCTACACACTGGTCATACTAACCACTACTACAGGAGGTGTGCCAGTGTTGCCATGCCCGCTTATTATAAGCGACTTTGGGCTTGTTTTTCTGTAAAGTTGCTTGTGCATATCATAGACTGTATACAGTGTATCGGTACATATTGGTGGTTGCGGGTTGCGTTTTTTTGGGCTCTTTTCTAAAGTGCAGTTGCTTATTTAGGCTTGTTTCCTAATGTTGTTTATAAACCAGTGTTTCTCAAACATTTTCATGGCAAGGACCCCCAATATTCAAAAAATACCTTTATTCCTCCCCAAGATTATTCCCCAAATATGTTTTGGAAAATAGCAGATCTTCAAGCTCTTCGAGCTTGATCAGCTGTTTTCAAATAGCCACAGCCTAGTCGCTTCTATTGGTCTTGTTTTCATAGACCTGGTTGCTTATTTCACTCGCAAACTCTGGCAACACTGGTGTGGGTGCGTATGTGATATGTCTCAGTAAGAAAACACATTCAGTTCATACACAACTTATGGAGCAGTTTTCTGCATCTCCCGGCGTGTTTGGCTGTAATATTACGCAGAGGGAGAAATCCCTGTTTGTCCCGACAGAGAATAAAGTGTCTCGCTGAAACCGAGGAGAACGCAACGCAGCCACCATCATGCTCCGAGGACACACCCCTCCATGCAGAGCCAGGTCGCTTCACCATATTAGGACATTCCTTGTTACCTAGTAGCAACAAGCTACACACACATCCGGCTGTCCATCCACACTTTCATGTTTTTTCTAACAGGAGGAAAACAATTAATATGCAGTATATTTAAATGGGATAACGTGACGGACTGTCCAGCTTAAATAACACACATCTATCTCATTTACCGCTAGTAGCTTATGCATTAGCAAAGTTGCCAACAAGACAACAACAAAAAAAGCACAACAAAAAAAAACATGCAGAGTCATCTTGAGTTTGCTTACAAAACAAGCATATATGTCGAAACCTTATTTGTGTGCCTGGCCTATTTCACAACCCACTGCTGCCAGCAAATTATATACAGTATGCGGCAATATATACACACAGTATATACATACAGTATATAAAGCCTTATAAGTCTCCTCTGGGATTCCCCATTGTTGCCATGAGTCACCCAACAATGGTGACACAGCGCTTCTCCAGCCAAAACTACTGCACCTTCATAAATCTTCCTTTGCTGCATCACAGTGGGGATACATCCTGCTCTGCTGCCACAGGGAAAACTAACATGCACGCATAGCTTTAAGTGAAGGCAATTTATTTAATTAATCCACTTTAAGACTGGAATTAAAATTATAGCTGATTATCGAGTGAGCCCTGTATTTATGGTGGGACAGGGAGGGTGTGAGAGAACGTCCGTCTATGAAGAGGGAAAAATGACAGAGAGAGGGAGATTCATGACGCATGAGTCCCATACCCAGCCTTGGGTGTAGGTATCAACAAAAAGACGAGGTTGGTGATGAAATATTGATTTGCCCTTTCAGGGTACTATACTCAAAGTGAGCAGTCTGACAGTTGACGCAATCATTCTTCATGAGACCACAGTACATCGCACAGCAATTCCTCGCTCCCCCTAGGACACATCAGTATCACACAGCTCCCCAGCTGTTATTGCACAGAGATGAATTCTAAACAAAATCATTGCTGATGAAGAAGCTCAAAGCTAAATAAATGCAACCTAGATCTGGGCTGATTTCTGACGACCACTAATTTGAAACCACTAATTCTATTGGGGGCAATGCATAAACAATATTTACACACTGTTCAGACAGTCAGGACAAATGTTGTAAATACTGTCTTGTTGACACACACAATTGGAAAAGCATCAGAGCTCAAAGCAAATACATTTGTGTGAGTAATTTACATGTAAACAACCTTAAGGACTCAGAGGAAAGAAACACATGACATCTTGGATGACGCCATGAGAGGCCACCATTGACCAGCCACAAATCACAAAATTGTTATTAATAATAGCCATGTCAACAGTTGCACTGTCTGTGTTATTGGAGAAACTAGTAAAAAACAAAAAACAAGATGAGAGTACAGCACATGACTCACTTGTTGTGAGGTAGTGTTGGCTGGAACAGGGCTGGAGTAAGGAATAGGGGGTTTGGCAGAGGGGAGGCTGAGTTGCTGTCCTGTGTCAGGGGGAGACGAGAGCGAACGAGAACGGGAGCGAGAATCCAGGCGTTCGAGGGCAGGTGCACTCTGCTGGGCCCCCTCCAGGGAAAACAAAGGGGTGCTGGGGGCCTGGGTGGGTGTGGTGGGAGTAGAGGTGAGTCCAGAGGCTGTGGAGAGATGAAGATCAAGGATGAGTTTGCGAAAGTTAGCACTCTCTTCTCTTCTAAATGCAACATCATCAGATGGTCAACTTGCAGCTTTTGACTTAAGCATTAGCCTTTAAACCGGTGCCACTCATAATGATGTTCAACTGAACTAAACCAGTGTACTGAAAGGTAACCAAAAGTGGCTCGTTGGAAACAAAAAACAAAATGTGGTATTTTTACACTCTCAGAGTTAAATTAAGCTCGGAGGACTTTTACTGTGTATTGTGTACAGACAGATTTTTTCTCTCTTGCGCATGATCTGCATCTATGCCCCTCAAGTCCATGAACAACGGGCAATAATACATTGGTGTATTAAAATCAACCAGCTCCGGTCTAGTGGACAGCTGTCTATGAAACAGGACCTCGTGCAGGCTCTGGCAGTGTCAGGTTGAGGGCGCCAGACACATGACAGCCCTCACATGCCCCTAAGCACCAGACGTCATGACGTTACGCAGGGTGACATGAGACACTCACGCCCCCCGTCAGTCTGTGAGAGGGTTGTCTGATGTACAGATCACAATCCTGATCTGCATGTTTCAAACAAACACTACTGTTTGTACTGTTGTGAGTGCAGTGTGTCTACGGGAACACTGTAAGGTAGTGGTTCTCAACATGTGGTCTGGGGACCGTCAGGGGTTCCCCAGCTAAATGATTGATTGTTGTGTACCAAATGGATCATTATGGGTCTGTAACTCCAAAAGTGTATACATGGAACCACATGGAACATTATGGGTCAATTTGGTTCCATTTGTACACTCCAAGAGTTAAAGGAGAATTCCGGTCATTTTAAGTGTTATGTTTGATGTGTGTCAAATCACTTACCAACGTAGAAATGAAAATCGCGTTACTCGACAGATCCCCCTGTCAACCCCCACCGTTGCCATGATACTCCTATCGTGGATAGCCCAAATTCGCCTATTTTAACAAATGTAAAGTCTGTTTTTTTCTCCTAGTACTCATTGTGGAGTCCCATGATAACGTAACAGGCGCTAAAACTCCCGACAAGCTAACGGCTAATAACAGAACGAGCTAACGCTGGGGCTGCTTATCTCTCTGCATGGCAGCCCCAGGTTGCCAGGTCGGGAGAGAAACCAGCAACCAGCATTAGCTCGTTCTGTTATTAGCCGTTAGCTTGTCGGGAGTTTTAGCGCCTGTTACATTATCATGGGACTCAACAATGAGTACTAGAAGCAAAAAAACAGACTTTGCATTTGTTAAAATAGGCGAATTTGGGCTATCCACGATAGGAGTATCATGCCAACGGTGGGGGTTGACAGGGGGATCTGTCGAGTAACGCGATTTTCATTTCTACGTTGGTAAGTGATTTGACACACATCAAACATAACACTTAAAATGACCGGAATTCTCCTTTAAATAATACTGAGGATTTTATAGTGCGGAGATAAACATGTTATCAAATAGGGGTCCGTGGCCTAATGCATATCAAACTGAGGGTCCTTGAAATTAAAAGGGTTGAGAATCATTTGTTTAAGGAAAGAAAATTCATGCATGTATGGCAGAAAAGAATAAACAACAAACATCAGTAAATGTTACATTTGGTTGGTTTGGTCACATGAATATAGTCATAAAAGAAGCTCAACAGGGAATTCTTAATGGTTTAAATAACACTTAACTAACACCTCAGTGAGTCTGCAGGTTCCAGTATTCAAAACCATAATATTTACAAAATTCTCCATTGGGGCATTCACACTTGGTGCTCCCTAATAGCAGGCTAGACAGTTCACTGGCTGTGCCCAAAGTGGGCCTCACTTGATCCTTGTGTGCAGTGGACCTTGACTTATTAGGCCCAACTTGATCCTAAAAATGTGCAGTAGCAGTTAATTTGTCCCCAATCTGCTGTTGTGTCAGAAGCCATGGAAAACATCATATTCACAATCACAATGATCTTTTCTCTCTCTAAATTGTATTGTTCTTCTTTGAAATAACAGTTACAATGGAGTCTGGAGTTTCAGCTACAAACAGCATTTTCATAAAGGAGGACTTAAAGTGAACAGTGACTTGTTTCACATTGTGGAAGCTTGTTCATCACTCTCCACTATCTCTTGACATTTAGCTGGCTCATACCAACCCTCTTTGGCCTGCTTTGCTTCTGCCGTGTTGACTTCTTATTTTAGCCACGCTGTTGTGGCACATTCCACAGTAGGAGATAACCTCCACCCACCCCACCCTGCCCGTACTCTGCTTGGATAAAAGGGGCAAATGGGGCAGGCCAGAAATTGCAGGGCAACAGGAAATGGATGCATCTTCAATATACCAAGTCTGCTTCATGAGTGGTAATCAGATATCTAGTGCATACTGTATTAGAGAAATGCAGCGCTGTCTGTATGGCAGTACTATGGCAGAGCATTGAGAGCCTGTCCAAAAACATACCAATGTACATAGGTTGCATTGAATATCTGTGCAAGTATAAAGGGCATCCCTGAATAATGATTAGTGTCTCTCCTGTTATCGTATTAGAGTGTAACGCTGGCATATGTAGTTCAAACCCACATAAGCAGAGCTAGTCTAGAGCAGGGGTTCCCAAATGCCAATCCATGCCAAGGACCCCCAAATAATAATAATCATAACGCGTTGCATCGAGAGGAGTTTTGAGCCTGTCGATCTGCTATTTTTGAGAATCTTGGAAAACATTTTAACAATAATGACATGCCCAAAATAGGGATGCCAGGTTTAAAGCGGTTACTGGCGCAATAATCTTGATGAATTCTAATTGAAATGAAATGTTTTATGAATTGTATTTTGATGACATTTTTATTTCAATTTCAATTTTCAATTGACCCCCCTGGCGCACCCTGGTGGCCCCCACTTTGAAAACCTGTGATCTAGATTCTAGAGCAATAGGGTGTGTGTGACGATTGTGATGGTACGGTACTCCCCTGAGGAGTATCAGGGCTGAGGGTGTTGTCAGCCACGTGGGGGGGCGTTAATGACTCCAAGAGCAACGTGATCCTTGCTGGTTGACGTCAGAGCAATAGCAAGGCCACCACAGAGCCCCCCCGGGGACACTCTGGAACAGACATAGCTGGCCGGCGCTGAGTGTTTATAGGTGTTGTTTGTGGCTTTGCTGCAATGAGCAACATGACATGCCATGACCCCAATTAGTAACACGAATATCAAAGCCATTTCCTACATAGTATCCAATGTTGACTTCCTGTGAAGAGAAAGCGTCTTCCTAGAAACTAGGTATCATTTCAGCCACCATACAGAAATGGACAGGATTTAAATGTATTTGGAATATACATATTTCAATTACTTTTGAGTATTTATCATTTCTACTTCAATAAATTTAATCTATATCACTAGTTCTCAATGTGGGGTCTGGGGACCCTCGGGGGTCCTTGAAGGGTTGCCAGGGTATGGGAACTGCAACGGCCTCAAACAGAAAGCCCTACAGAGAGCGGCGCAGATGGCCCAGTGCATCGTGGGAGGTGAGCTTCCCTCCCTCCAGGAATGATATGCGAAGCGGTTTGTAATCAAGGCTCAGTGAATCGTTAAGGACACTGGCCACCCCGGCCGCAATCTATTCTACCGTTGTATCAGGAGCTGTACCACCAGATACCAGAAACGTTTTTTTTGTTGTTGTGCCGAGCACCGCCTGTTGCCAGGCGGTCGTGGCAACATAGGCCACCACCCACTCTGTATGTATAGACTGTAGAGGTGCTCTGCTGCCACTGTATTCAAACCGCCATCTATGTTTACAATGACATGCCTGATATACGCTGCTAAATGATGTCTCACCTGCACATACCCTTCAACTTCTTTACGCTCCAAATGATTGGATATACAGGTTTTGTAGCAATTGTAGAAATATTAGACCTTAATTGACAAATGTTCAATCCTGTTCTAATCATGTATACGTCACATTACTTAAATACATATATATATAATATATATTTGAACATTTTTGCCCAAATTACATCGAGGTGCCCACTCTTCCTTAGTGGCCACTCGTCCCGTTACCGTCCCTTGTTGTGAGCTTGGTATTTTTGTACGACAATGTTGTATGACAAAGTATTAAATAGGGCTTAAGTGGTTAATCTAATCTAATCAATTTAGTCGATTATCAAAGAAGTCTATTAGACATTATTTTCGCCTAAGTTTATTGATATATAAAATATAAAGTAAATATATTTTAAAAAACACGGCTCGGGATGATAGTATACGTCTTTCTAGATGGACAGTGTTCTCCTTGGCCTGTATTGTCATATAAGACCATTTATGTTCTTGATATGTATCACGGAGGCCCTATAACACCACGCCTGGAACTGTCATGGAGTAATCTTGGCGATTAGGGTTCAAGGACTGGTGGGGCGAGCTGAAGGTGTCATCACATACACTATGCCAATGTCTTTATGATGAACACCACATACCACACGGCCGTACATCACTATGACAGCTCTCTGGCCCCTCATCCACTCACTGGAAGTCAGCCAAGGTCTGAATCAGGAACAGTGAAGTTCAAGGTTCATGCTTTCAGCTGAGTAGTTGATTGGTGTCACATTAATGGTGTTACCTTTAACTCTGAAGTTGATTGATTTTTCTGTGAAAGGTTATGGGGTAGAGCAGTGGTTCTCAACCAGTGGTCCGGGGAGCACCAGTGGTCCTTGAGGGGGTTAAAGGTGGTCACCAGCTAAATGATGAAGTCGGTAACCAAATGGACCCTTATAGATCTTTAACTCTTGAGAGTGTAAAATAAAACCAAATGGACCCGTAAGAGTCCATTTGGTTTCATTTTACCCTTTGTTTGTGTGTAAAATGAAACCAAATGGAGTTAAATTATTGTAAAACATCTGCATTACTTAATTAAAGAATTGTTATTTTGATCAACATTAGCCTGTTGTCTCTCTATAGTATCAACATCAACACAACATGGATTTGTGGACAAAATCTTATCCAATGATGACAAAATAGTCTTGGGTCTGAATCTCATCAAACGGTGGTTCCACTGAATAGATAATGGACCTTGATATGAAAAGGGTTGAAAACCACTGGTGTAGAGGGTGGGAGAAAGGAGTGGGTTGGATGGTGGGGATTTTGGATGTCACTGTATAGGCAAGTGTGCATATAGCCTTGCTAATTTACATGAGGGGAAAAAATGTTTAAATGGATTTCTACATTCATGTTGAAATGTTTTGCTTTTTAATATTGTGGACACCACCAGGAAGAGTAGCTGTTGCTGTGAGTGGCAACTAATGGGGATCTAAATAAACGGCAATGGTAAAATAGCATGATTAACCACTTAAGCCCTATATATGTCATCATACGAAAAAAGGTAAATGGTGCATTTATATAGCATCTTTACCAAAAGTGCATTACATTTACCCATTCACACGCATATGAAAAAGTTTGAGAGGACCACTGCTGTAGAGTTATGTGTTATGTCGGAATTGCCCTGGCGAGGCTCAGATGTCTGCTGTCTATTTTAATGAAGTTTGACGTTTTCAAAATAGAGCAGCTATTCCAAAGGGACTGAGTGATGTGGGCCAGAAATAATGACAATGGATTAACACTTTATCCGTGCATAGTGGCTATACATTACTAGGTTTACACCTAGTAATGTATTACTAGAAGAACATCTATAGATAAATACAGTATATGTTCTTTTGGTGATATATTCCATTCTACATCTACAGTATTAACGAAATAGAATGCATGTAGCACTGTGCTGTCCTGTATGAGTCATAGATATGATTCATTTTGAAAATCTACTACCCCTGGCCACTGGCCAATGGCCACAGCTAAGCCTCTCAGAGCTCTTCCAATTTGGCTTGTGTCCTTTAAATGTACGTGAATGCATTGCATGCATTTGTGAAACAAGAGACAGTTCAACCAAGTGCCCAGTACCTGAACTATGAGAACCTCAGGCCACTGGTGAAGCCTGATTTATATTTGGTTAGCCGATCTACAAGCTCACAAAGCGCCGTGCTGCGACACGCTGTGATCTTGTAGATCGGCTATTTTCGGTGCAAGACACCGGCACGCAACTAAGTATAAATCAGGCGTCACATTCCAGCACCCACAAATACTGTATACTCTGCTTTTAGTTTTAGCTGCTTCCTTTCTTCACCAGCTTAACAGGGAAGAGTGTGGTCTGTAGGTGATAATTCTGCACTTTCTACAGGGTCCCACCGCGAGGCTCAATTTTAAAATTTGTGTCTTGCACTAATGAATGCTACATTAAATCAATCTGTGCCCATTATCTCAATATGCCCAGACCATTCACTAACAGAGGGTGTCCTCAGAATGCCTCGCTGCAGGTAACTAGATGTGCTAAAGGCACATAATGAATATTATGGGAGTTTTATGGTCGTGTACTCTAGAGATCTGAATTATGTGAAAATAGGTCACTGAATGTAGTCACATGGACCTTGTGCAGTAGTCAGAGGACAGTTTATACTGTAGATAATAAGCAACACAGTAAAATCCAGGATGTTAATATAACTAACTTAAGAGTCTCAGAGTTAAATGTACACTCTAGATTTTGCTGTGCACATAGGGATCATGTGAAGAGCGCAGGACATTACCCGACAGACAAGATGTTTCAGACTGACGTCTCCCTCCAAGCCCATCTTGCTCCTTGCGCTTCTTGCTCCTCCTCAGGCTGCCAAACCTCTTCATGGAAAGTAGCGGCTTGCAGATTCAAAACTAAATTTGACCATGACCACCCGGGTCACAACAGGGGCTCAGTGATGGCCCAAAACAGTGAGTCAAACAAGAGTTATTCCATCTGTTCCAAGTTTAAACAACAAGGCGAGTCAAGGAAACTTAGTGGACAAGTGTATCCTAACCAAGGTGAGCACACAGATTTCAATTGTGAAATGTTTTTGGTTGGTCTCTGGTTTGGGTTTGTGGAGAGAGCTGGTCCTGTCGGGCGTCGGTCCACTTCAGTCAACGGACAGAGAAGACGGTCTGAAGTTTTCTCCTGGCTTCATATACCGTAAGTCTTTAGCAGCTAAAACAATCTGAACAATCTTCCATGAAGAGGCTCATTGATTCAGAGAACGTCTTTCTTCAAGCCGGTAATCCTAGTTTGGAACAGACAATGATAAATGACAGTACGTCACAAAATGCACGCCAAGTTTACTTATCCTTAAGTCCTACAGAGCCAAGGAGGACCATGCAGTGTGCAATGTCTGTAGCAGCTCATACGCAGCTCGATTGAGAAGGCTACGGGGAAGCTGGAAATTCTACACGTCCTCTGTGAAAGGTCCCTCTCTCCAGTGATGCAAATAACACCATGGATCAGGGAACCTCCCACCCACTGCCTGGTTGCCCCCCCCCCCCCCCCCCCCCGAGAGCGTTGCTCGCGCAGCAGTGGCGTCAGTGCTGTAAATTGTCAGGTGCAGCTGTGGGTGGCGTCTCTTTAATATAGCACGCGTGTCAGCAGCCTGTAAAAGGAGGCCAGCCTGTGACAGATGCCCAACGATTGGCTCTGCCGCTGCCATGTCCCAGCCCCCATACTGCCCTCCCTTCCTCTGACGGAGCAAAATCAGCACAGGGCACATCTGTCTCATTTTGTCTTCACAAAAGAGTAACACAGCAAGTGACACACACTCAGGATCATAAATCCTAAATGTCTCTTGAGATCCAAATCTCCTAAAGCTCGATCGAGTCTTAAGTGCTGGCAGAGTCGTGAACATTATGGCGTTGCCGCGTTTATGTTCGCCAGTTTTAAGAGTCGACTATCTCCATGTAACTTTGAGAGCCTGACCTTTAATATTGCTGAGAGCAGGCCAGTTTGGCTGGCAGCAGGGGGGCATCCCAGATCCTGTCAGCTGATCCGAAGGCTTCCATTATTCAATACCACTACCCCTTCTCAACAGATCACCCACTTAGAGTTTGCAGTATCGACTGCACGTCCATTGCTGGTCTCACCTGACATGTTATGCAACTACTGTACTCAGCCTAAGCAGCACAGGATGTCAGTCACCAGTGAGATGTCCAACACCCTGTCCAAATGTTTTCCCTCTCATCCTAGTAAAACACATTTGCATAATTCTGTAGCGCCGAAGGTGCAAATTCTGAGGACAACTAAGCTGCGGGGTATTCAGACATTACAGAGCTAGTGTTTTTAGGTTGGAATAAAACATACTTGAACATTTATGATGTACATAAAAGCGAATTCTCAATCCGCATGTCTACGCTGCACATGACTCTGCCCTTTTAAGGATTGTGTTCTTTGAGCTGGGGAAATCAAAGCTGCCCAGTTCTTTTATTTACTGACAACATGCAGTGGCAACAGAGAAACACGGAAAAAGAGAGCGAGAGAGAGAGGATAAGAAAGGAGCGAGTGAGCCTGCATGACTGTGTGAAGAGCTTGTGTGTCTGGTCACTTCCAGATAAGGCCATGAAAGAGCTACAGAAGTCTACGGCAGTGAGAGACTGACAAAATCCAGACAATGTGGTAAATGCATATTTAGCATAGCTGTAAACAGGACAGTCTGATCATATTTGCAAATACAGATAACAGTATGTGTACATTTTGCCCTGATGCCGTTATACGTTAATGTAGCATTATAATATAAATATATCCCTAGAATAAGGATTTAGAGGTCCTTTTGACCAACAGCGATGTCAGTTACTATTTTTCTTTTTCTTTTTTTGTTTGAACTGCAAGTGCTTTGAGACAGAGAGCATGGTAATTAGCACACCCTGGTGGTGAAAGCGGGAGGCCTACAAAAACAGTTGAATTGAAGCTTATTCAAAGATCTGATACAAAAACAACAGAAAGGTCTGTATCCTTAACTATAACATTGTTTTGTCACATTACTTAAAATTCTATCAGCCATTCCCTCTGATCCTAAAATCAGCCTATATTTCAGGGGAATGCTGGGTAACTGGGTGAATGTAAATTGGTGCATTTTACATGGTTACCATCAAACCAGTCCAGAGGAAACAAGAGAATGCCCACTTTTGTGGTCTGGACCTGGCAGTGTTCCAGCAATTGCTGCCAAACTGACCCTCTGTGAGGAAGCAGAGAAGATTGTGTGTGTGCGCACATGTGTGTGTGTGTGTGTGTGTGTGTGTGTGTGTGTGTGTGTGTGTGTGTGTGTGTGTGTGTGTGTGTGTGTGTGTGTGTGTGTGTGTGTGTGTGTGTGTGTGTGTGTGTGTGTGTGTGTGTGTGTGTGTGCCAAGGAATATGACTCACCTTTTTGGTGTCTCAATCTGCTTCCTACAGTAGTGTTTCCATGCAGTGTATTATATAAGAGCTATTATAGACATTAGTTTGTTCTTTGCCATTACACAGAACATTATTCTTGCTAAATACCTTTTCATTGGGAGGGCTTACTTTCTCTCCCATTTTCTGCACAGTTGTGCACAGAGGTACTCTCATTATGATATCTCTGGGTCATAATTATACGCTGTTATGAAAAGCTGTTATAGCAGGATCAGTGCTTCTGGGAGGCCAGGGCAAGTAACTTTGCAGTGCCCGACCCAAAGCCACAAATTAAGAACTAAACAAACTCTTCTTTGTTAAAGTCAATGACACCTTTTTTCCCCTTCCTACAGGAAGTTGTTGACACAAAGAAGTGAGTGAGTGATTTCAACCTAGTAACAACACACCCTGCTAATAAATCCCATTTATAATGGCAGTAAGATGTCACAAAATAAAAACTGGCTACTTCCTGGCTTGTATTTCCCCTGCAAACAATACCATGAGCCATTGAGGGTAGACAATCCTGCAATAATGTAGTATCTGGTCATGACTACACAGATTGAATATCGTTTCCTGTGTGATACTCGGTGGTAACAGTTTTGTTGTCTGTCTGACTTCCTCAATATTGTGCTTTGTTTTAGTTTTGCTGAAGGTGCAAAATAATAATAAATGACTGAATAAATAAATAAATAAATAAATATGAGAGAGAGGGAAACAGACAGACAGACAGACAGACAGACAGACAGACAGACAGACAGAATGCTGTGCCACTCTAACCTGCAAAAACGCATCCAAGAACATGTCAAGTCACATTGTTAGGAAAAGGTTTCTCGTTGCTTTGGTTACCACATAAAATAGTTTGTAGCCTGACTTAAGTCCTAAAAAGGGTTTTTGTTCTACCATCAAACAATGACTAGCTCATAGGAAATGTACATAGTGCTAATGAGAATGGCTGCTGACTGACTTTTCTATTTTGTGCCTTGAGCACTTAGGCTTAGTGTTGTCTTCCTTATTTTTAAAATGCAATTGTGATCTGTCACACCTGAAAATGTTCATCAATGTCAACATTTTCAGAGTGCAAGACATTATCAACAGTGTGTGTAATAGGGGCTTACCTTTCCGGGCTCTAGAAAAGAGCTTGATGCTAGCCGGCGCTGAGCTCGATGAATTGCGGAAGATACCACTGAAACTTAAGCGGCGGGGGGACTTGGGTGGGGAGTTCTGGTGGGAGGGATATGGGAAGATGGTTTTGGCTGAGCCTGGACTGGTCTTGGACTGCACTGGGGCAGACATGGGACAAGATGGCAGGCTTGTGCTGGCAGGACTCCTCATGAAAACTGCTTTGGTAGGGCTGCTGGAACGGACACAGGGCTCTCCCTGACAGAGAAGAAAGAGGCAGTTTCATTTCACTGCAATCCTGTAAATGGTTTCAATCTAAAGCCGAATTGTTCCTATAGTGTTGTACTATGAGACAGAGAGGCTGAATACACAAGCTGGGAAATATAGGGAATATTCAAGCATAAAACCTACACTGAATTATCAAAGACTGAGAGGTTTATCTTTAAGTGACAGCATGTTCTCTGCAATTTTGGTCACTTCTCCTTTAATGAGATATGAAACCATGTTTAGAAAGCATCATCGCATTCGTTCATGAGACCTCATGCAAACAACGACAGCACTACGAAATTAGTATCACATGCACAGCTGCCTGCTACAGGGTAAACTGATGATGTTTAGAATCTTGTGGTTGCCGTTAAACAGAAGACACAAAACTGCATAATTTCAGCTGTATCTACATTTGTCTACAGCACAGAGTGTAGCATGTATAATAATGAATGCATTTTGATTCAAGGGCATGCAGAATGGACTCATCTCAGATAGAGGTTAATAACCACAGCACAGGACTCCCTTACCATATGAATGATAAATACAAGAGAGGGGAGACCATCTACTCTGACAATGAATCAGCACTTCTCCAATTAAATGATACTAGCAAAATATACAACATTGTGACGCAGATCATGTTTACGATCTTGACCTTCCTCAGTATCACATCAAAATACTCAGAACCTCCCACTCTTTCCATGTACAGCAACCAAAACAAAACATGAGCAAGGACAGCCAATCTCGCTAGAGACAACATGAGCTTCCTCCAACTAGTGACTAATACTTACAGCGCCAACATTTTAACTGTGTGCGTGAAGGTAATGTGAGAATGAAGGAACACAGCATACAGTGATCCACCATATACAGAAATAGCATTTACAGAAAACACAGTAAAATGTAGTTGGAGTGTTTTGATAACAGAATATGTGGATAAGAGCCTGTATAATCAGCAATATGTACAAAACAGGAGATAAAGCTACATGCTGACATGGGAGGCAAAGACAACCATTACTGCTCTCGAAGAAAACAAAACGAAAAACAAACAACAAGTAGCCTACGCTACATCTCTAAGCTTCACTGTAGTCCTCAAGCCAAAATGAGATACAGACAGTAAATGTTTTCATCTAGACTCCTCTGCAAACGGCTCAGGGCAGTATTTGCTTAAGGCTGGCACAACGCCATGCAGACATTTCTTTTGAGCCAATCCAATGGCAAAACTGTGGGAGTGAGAGCACACGCCCATCTCCTCTATTTGCCAACAACACACTCGTCCTTCCCTCTCCCTCCTATTGTGCAAGAGCGTGTCAAGGCAAGTGAGCCACATGACAATGCACGGCACAAGTTTCCATGTGCCATCAACCTTGAAATACTGTAAATATTTCTATTGTAGACAAAACTCTCTCTTCATTTATGGCATTTGCAACCAAGTCAAATTAGATTAGAGGCAGTAGTAGAAAGAGGATGCTGTTTTCGCTGTCTTTGCATGGATCAATTTCCTGTACATGATCCGACCAAGTGCCGGACAAACAGAGGCAGAACACTGCTGTCTGCTCTTCAGGGTTGGTCGTGAAGACAAAACAGACATGTCTGATATTTCACTTATTGAACACCGTATATGAACCAGTAAAATGTTTTCAAAATCAGAGACACTAGACTAGAGTATGTGTATTATGAAATGAAAGAAGTATAACTCCCCCAAATAAAATAAGTATTTAGAAAATGGTATACATGAAAATGAAAATACAAATACAAATATATTACTTGAACTAAAACATATTTACCTTCCGAGTCCCATCTTTGGTTGAACCACTGGTCTGAGTGTCCACTTGTGGGGACGTAAATGCACTGAAGTCCTGAACATAGAAGAGGATCAGGATTAGTTTAAAAACATATTTGAGCAAGCTGACATACAAACATATTCATGAGCATAATATACGTACATCTATACACACACATGTATACATGCAGGGCCTTAAATCTCATGAAACACTGCAGAAAATAACAAAGGCATGTAATGACAGGATGAATCCCCAACTGGATCCCAGATTCCCAGCAGAAAAGCGTGTTTGAGTCAAATAAATCTAAAGGAAAAAGTGTGCTACCAGCGTGCCTGGCAGCCCCACCATTTTGCTGATTTGGGTGAAAAGCCACACAGCCTGCTCAAGGTTTCCAGTGTTTGAAAGAAGAGAAACATGTTGAACCACATCTGAAGCATGTCCAAAGAAGATGCAGCGCATGACCTTGCTTTACCTTCCTCATACCAAACAGGTTATTAATTCCACCTACAGAGACGGTAATGACATAACAGTACCAGAAACACAGTGAGGCTGTTCTGTACCATTTTTTTAATATGGCTGTGCAGATGTTTTTTTGTATCTCTTGGATGCAATCCAAAACAATATGCCTATGAGCTAAAGCTACACGAATGTAATATGTGCAGTGGAGACTGAACAAAATGCATTGTCAGTTAAGTAGGAACTCTTGTAGCTCAAGGGATGCTTTTGAACTATACAAGCTTCAATGCAGCATGAGGGCACATTAATATTTAGTTCAGCAAGTACACAGCCTCTTTGACTTTAAAAGAAGCAAATACATGATGTCTGCATGTGTTACAAATGATGATTTGTGCACGGACAAGGGCAAGGTTATTGTAAGAGAAGCCAGACTAATGAAATTTGCAGTTTCCCCCCACAACCAGAACCACTACACATAATGAATCATGACTCATTGGTTTGGAGCCCTGTACGGTTCCTCCCAAATGTTTTTTTCTGACTATATGCCTCTCCAGTTTTCCACCGACATTTTATAAACAATGTTACATTTCTTCACAACCTCCCTTTAAAAAAATGTTAAGCTTTATATGGTTCAAGTTTTCCACGTCTTGCGATGAAGAACGGGAAAGTGTAGTGGAAAAAGTAGTGTTAAGTGTAAATAAGCTGTAGTAGCCTAGCCATGGTGATCAGCCAGATGATGCCTTATATAAAGTTCTGCACATCCATGTTAGAGGGCATCATGGACACTGGCTGCACAGCACAGGGCCATATTAAAGCACCAATGCATAACTATTTAAAGCAGGAGTATTTACACATATAATAATACTAATAGGCTAATAATAATAATGACAATAAGAAAATGAAGTATAACGGGCATAATTTGCACTGCAAATTGTGCCTTGTACGTTCATTTGCTTATTGTCATTATTATCATTAGACTACAAGTATTATTATTATTGTTACACGTTAAATGTCTTTGGCACAATGTCAGTCAATGCAAACGACATGACCTGAAAGACACTGGGCTGTCACTCATGCACGCTCGCGTTTAGTCGCGCGTGCGTGTGAAGAACATGATGTGGAGGAATAAATAATGAGCCTGAAAGTTACAACAAGCCCTCCTGCAACCTACTTTAACACACATATTATTATTATATGCTGTACAAACAGCAGGTACTCAAACCATACGCGTTGTCATACAGCGATGACAATCATGTCAAACACTTCACCAACTCACGGGCATGTTTATCCGCAGACTTCTCTTTTTCTTGGGTGTTTTCTTAGCGCTGTCCTTATTGCTGGACTCCATCACCGTGCTTCCCATTGTATTCCTGGATGATGGTCCAGTTTGCTGCAAAAAGAGCGACAAAAACAGTAAAGCTGAGCTTTAAATGAATC